>NC_047155.1:19874466-20231966 GCF_009819705.1 Hippoglossus hippoglossus | reverse complement strand
TACAAATACTTTGTTAACAAATACTTTGTTACTGTACAAGTATATTTTTCAAGTATCTGTACTTTACTTGAGAATTAATGTTACTCACGCATTTTTACTTTTTACAGAAATATCAGCACTTTCTACTCCGTACTTTTTCAAAACAGGCTCGTTACTTCCATCACTTTTATTTGCGTTATCCCCACACCAAGACAGATTTCAACCTAAATGCATAATAACACAGAAAAGAAGATTTCTTGTTGTATGTCTATCAGTGCATATCACGCACAGCGTTCATAACTTGGCGTAAATGTCATATCGAGACAAAACAGACCAGAGAGGGAGATATGTGTAAGAGAGAAACAACATGGAAGAGAGAGAAGAATCTGCCAAAATGGCTGAAAACGTCGACAACGAAGCAGAGCAACAATCAGTCCCCATCCCTGGCCTTACTTAAGTTAAGAATACTTCAATACACTGTGCAAGTTTCCTCCTGGAAAATTTCTCATTGCTTTTCTTGCTTTAATCCCTGTTTTTATCATATTGTTTTTTGATTTTATTTTAAGTAGCTAAAGTTAAATAATCTTAATGTGACAGATACAGTTGGTAGAAATGGTCTTCGGAGGGGAACTTTTTACTTTCATACTTAGTAAGTACATTTCAGAGCCTGTACTTATATAATTTTACTTGACGAAGGAGGTTGAATCAGTACTTATATTTCTGCGTTTGTCATTTTTAACATTGTATCATATTATAATTTCCTCAGCGTTACACATACTCTACAAATGATGGTACCTGTGAGCAGCATCTCATGGTTGTTCCAGATGACACCAGATAAAAAAATATATAGCACAAGACACACAACATCAGCTGTTATTACACCGCTGCTCATTGACCTCTCTGTTTAGTTCGCACACTGCAGAACAAAATCCAAGCATCTCCAAATGAGCAGCTCTTCTAAGCAGCTGCTGCAGAAATTGAACTGACAAAATGCACATGTCAGTGAGTCGGTGCGCTCACACACAGACGTACACAAACACACCATAAAACACCGTCACCTCTCGGCTGCACACATCCCGCTCACTTTCACTGCACTGTAAATCTCCTGTATTGCACGCACACTCACGATGTATACACTTGCAAATGTGAGCGTATACACATACAAACACACCTGTGCACACACTCATAGGCTACACACACACACACACACACACGCTCAGATTACAGAAAGCTTGGGCTTTGCTTGACATTATTAGTTTTGCATTTGGGCGTTCTGCCCAGAGTAACAGTATGGATTTTTGCCTTGGCTTCCTATAATTGGATGAGTTAAATTTCTCCATTCATTACATGTGCATCTGACCTCTGGACCCTGGCAGCTCCTGTGTTTTATTAGCACTCTCATCCCCTGATAATAGGGAACCCTCTCCCCCTCTCTCACACACATTGTCTCCTCCTTAACAAATTAACCCTTTGTGCTCAGTGTGTCCATGTTGGAGGGAGGAACACAAAGAGAGAGCCACTTGGTAACCGGCGAGAAAGCTTTGAATAAATACTTTAAATGCTCAGTCCATTTATAAAAAGGATAACAAATATTGGTTTTCATGTGCAGGTCAGTACAAAAAAATATGAAGTTGAAATTCTATTTCATTTCGGTATTTAACAGTTCTTTGAGCGCGAGTGACGTTTGTCCTCAAATATTGTCCACTAGAGAACTGACATTTTACCTTATTTACCAAACTTAAATTTAAAAACATGCCTTTTAAAAAACCAAATCATTACTTAAATCAATACCTGCAAGTGGTGACCTTAAGAGCAAAGACAAAAAGAGCTACACAACTACAAAAAGACGGTCTGGATTATTATGAAAAATATTTTGTCCAAGACATCAAGTAACATCACATTATTGCGTGAAAATGGGTGAAAAAGAAGAAGAAGGTCACAGATGTTATCACTGTGGTTCAGTTGGACAGATATGAATTCCACGTTTGATTTTCTAATCGTTCCTGCTACAGCCCTGCATTTTGTATGCACACAGCGGTCATGTATATTTCATGGGAGCATGTATATTTAACATAGCCATGTATACCATATGTGGGCATGATGTATGGATACTGACAACAGTCCTTGACATTATACGCACAATTACTCTTTGCTCCGTAGTAAATCCTCAGGTAGAGCATAGTAAACAAAACAGCAGGGGATCTGCGCCTGACACAAGGTCAGAGCTATTGTGGACTTCATCTGTGGCTTTATAGAAATAACACGGATTGAGAATCCATTTGTCACTGAATATTTCACGGAGATAATGCATGCAGCAACAAATGTCCACATCCTGCAGCACTGGCGCAGACACCGAGCGAGGCGGAGGATTGTGCTCGTCCTGAGAGTTCAGGCTCTCACATTCAGATCTGCCCCCATCCCTAAACGACCAGGTTGACACTTATTGATCCGAGCCATCTTTCAAGGCCAAGAACTTAAAGCCTCGCGTGGCACATTCAATGACCCACTGTAGACAGTAATGTTGTCGGCTATGGCTCTCTGAGGAGCCGAAGCACAAGTATCAGCCTGACTGCTGGCTTTTGGATAAGAGTTTCTGACAGCTGCAGAACAATGCTAATGGCTGCTCTCTTGTAGCAGCCAATGTGTAATCATCTCAGCACTCTGCTGTTAAAACTTTACAACAGTAATGTATGCAAACATGGATTCCATTTATTCCCCACCAGGTCCCAACAGGCAGGCCTTAAAGTTGCAAACTGTCTTACATCACAAATGACTCTGCTGGCACTTAATGCATTTTATATCACTCATAATCCTGGTGTTCCACACTAATTAGTTGGAGTTGCCAGCATGCATATTACTCCTCATTATTTGGTGGCATCAGACTCTTTTCCTACCCATTTTCAGCCCTCTTGGGTAGCATGCAGTTTTCATGGGTCCTTTTTACAGCATTTGTCTTTCTTGTAAGAGACAAATCTGCAATGAGCGACGACACAAATTCTTCACTGGTGGCGGATCTCTTCCAGTAGACAATGAGCATGTGGTAGCATATAAGCCGACAATTTTCACAAAACTTCTGTACTCGCCATTACTTTTCATTGCATCTGCAGTTAAAAAAAAAATTGTAAAAGTAAATAACTACATCATCAAAAAAATAAATAATATATATATATATACAGTATATATACATAGACTTTGTTGTTTTGTAGAGTTTTTGTTGAAAAGAAGCTTCCAGCCTGTCCAGCTGTGAACCAGAAACTCTCCTCATATCACAGTTAAATCACCACGGCTGCTGCCACACTGTTCCAGCAGTTTATCCATTAGTCACTGTCTGTAGACACAGCACAGGATTTGTCTCCATCGTCACAACTCATCACATCATCACTGCAGTTTGTCTCTGGTTTTAAACTTCTTAACTTACTGAGCTGCATAATGTCATAGAAATAGTTTAAGTTGACGACTTTTTCGTTGATCCCGTCTTCCATAGTTCTGTTATGTTGGTTCAACACGTTGCATTTACTGCTGTGTGTTGTTCACTGTTTGATGCTGTAACTTAATCCCTTTCTAAAAGATCACATCATGCAGTTTTATTGTATTCTGTACTGATTCTACTCTGAGACCCAAAATGTACAATGAAAGGCACTGATATTAATAATCATTTTCACATGTACTTTACAATTCAACTTTAGATGATGAATGTGGGCTCTGGGTCTAATTTAAAGAGTTTCTCAGCTCAGAATGTATCTTCATTAATCAAACACTGATCTGTAGAGTTGACAGTGACTTGACAGAGTTTGTAGTTGGCATTTTCACAACGTTCAAAAGCAGTGCAGGTTGGTTGCAATGAATTAGAGCTGAGACAAGGTATAATGAAGTAAAATGCATCAATATTATTATTATTATTATTATTATTATTATTATCCTGTTTTACCTGCCCATATTCGATATATGCAAATTAGGTGCTAGCTAACTCTGATGCAGTTGTTTTAATTGTACAGTGTCCCTGTAAAAATAAATAATAAAAAGCACAGTTTAATACATAACTTCTGTCTCAACTTTATGGACAACTTTGTTTTCAGCTCATGAGCAGGCGAGCACGATGGTTCGCACACATTAGCGATGGGTTACGCTTGAAAAGATTCCGTCAGTACGACACGTTGTCTGACCACATCGCATCAATCAAATGTGTTTTGTTATCTCAAAAGGCCAAACTGGAAGGTGGTGTGAAAAGCCAGCTGTCATGAAGAGGGGGAAGATGATGATGATCTTATTTAAATATGAGGGTAAGCATACATACTTTCAGACAGTGTCATCATCCTCATGAGAGGTGACATTGTGTAACGGATGAAAAAAGAGCTAGAAAGGCCAGTCACAGTGTAAAGTGGGTGTTAATGATTATTGGTTTATTAAAAAATTGAAATTGAAATTGAAAAACAGAAAATGTCAGACAAAGTCTCGCAATTCCATCTTTGAGGAAATTGTGTGTGTGTTTGTGTGTTTACTTGTACTTATATATTTGTGAGGACCATTTTGAGCATAGACCTTACAGAGTGAGGATATTTTGGCCGGTCCTCACTCTTTCAAAGGGTAGTTTGACGGTTAAGACTTAGAGTTAGAGTTAGAGTTAGGTTAGGTTAAGGTTAGGGTTAGGCATTTAGCTAGGGTTTAGGGTGTGTGTGTGTGTGTGAAAGGGGGGGCAACATATCACCTGAACAGACCCTCCTCTCTCACCTGAGTAAAGGCAAGTTGGTGTGGGATCTTCCAAGCGCCGTGTTTGAGTGACAGAAACAAACAGTCGGGTTGTGTCATGGATCTTGGTTCGAGAAAAGGCTGGACGGACACACACTGACTGAAGTGTTGTGCTGATTTAGAGACTGACCTTGGAGATGCTGCAGATGTCAGGATGTCTCACACATTCTCATTGACATTCAGCTGATACCACCAACAGCACACACATGATATGTGATGAGAATGGAAAAACACACAATATCAATATCTGAAATATGCCCATGTGTATTTGTTTGTGTGTGTGTTCATGTCTGTTTATGGGATGGTGTTTGAATTAATGGCCGTGCGTGCTGCACTGCAGTAAACACTGAAATAGTTGGAGTGATTTTTTTCAGTGTAGCTGCAACACACTTAGAATAAATAACATATGCAGTGTATAACATGCATGACAAACATACACCCGCTGAAAACATCAGTGATTTCTCCTTTCTGAAACGTAATACGTGTCTACTAAAGTATCTTGTAGCAGCAATTCACCTACTTAGCATTGAAAAAAAACTAGATATACCCATTCCGATAGTTTATTTAAATTTGACAGGGTTTGGAGAATGGATGGAATTTCATATTTATGGCAGTGCTGAGGAATTGGAGAGATGTCTTAAAGAAAAGCATTTCTCACAGAGGTGTTTTCAATCATACACTTCCAAGGACTGAGCACCTCTTCATCAGTCTGATGAAGCCAGACTTGTAAAACTGGAGCACCCACACTACGGTAGCTGTGTCCCAAATTTAAAGTAACACTGGTAACTTTATATTCCCACTAGAAAAATGACAAAATAAAGAAACTCCAAATAGACACAATACACAAGGAAAATCCCTTGTTTTTTGAATGTGCTCTGGTGGACAACGTAATGCACAAAGTCAATGGAAGAGCTGCTTTACTTTAGTACTGTACTTTTAGCACTTTAGTATATAAGATGAGAAATTATAAGACTTGGACAGCTGGCACTTAGGATGTAGAGTGGGTTGTCCACTTACCAGAAAGTCCCCTGTCAGATCCCAGTCTCCCCCACTCAGCATGTCGAAGGGTCTTTATGCAAGATACTGAACCCCAAATTGCTCCTGTGTGATGTGAGCGACGTATGAAAGAGAAAGTTCTGCATATAGCTGCACTGTCAGAATGTGTGTGTGTGTGAATGAGTGAATGACAAAAACTGTAAAGCACTTTGAGTGGTTTTCCAGACAAGAAAAGCTCTATATAAATACAGACCATTTACCATTTGCCACCATTAGCAGAGGATGATTGAACCACTATACACACGGTATATATAAACATGTATAACCATTTTCCACATTGTGTGGAGAGAAAAGATATTTGTTTGTATTATTGTTGCTTTAATATTTTCTTTTAGGGTCAAATATGAGTTCTCAGTTTTTCATATTTCAGAACCTTCTCACATTTATTCCACAGCAGACCCTGTAACAAGCACTTGCACTGGGCCCTAAGCATGTGTCTTTGGGTGGGTTTGACTCTTTTGGCCACTGTGTGACAAATAAGTGAAGGCATGGGTTTCTGGTCCTCATGGGGGGGGGGGACAGGATGTTGGCCACAACTTACATCTGATAGGAACAATCTCGCTTCTTTGACAAGTCGGAATTTACCGCATGACTTATGTGACTCGGCAACAGACCAGAATTGGAATCCAAATGTCTTGACATTTAATTGCCACCTGTAGGTCACTGGCGCAGCAATCCAAAACCCAGCGGCAGATCAGCTCATCAGAGCGCCGACAGATTCCCAGCTTCTCTCTTTCTCTCTCTCTCTCTCTCTCTCGCTCTCCTGGCACCTGATGTCAGTGCAAGGTGCCATGCAGGCGGTGATGACCTGGTCAATAATCAGTAATAAAGATGGTGTGCTGAGCATGATTGTGGAATGATTGGTCTGTCGATAGCGTATTGAGCAGACACACCAAAGGCCAGACAGATGCACATTTTGGAAGCAACTGAGCGGTAGCACAACACGGTTTGAAATATAGCAGTTTTATTAGGGCAATAAATACACTGCAGGGTGGAGGCTATAATCTACTGGAATATTTTTACTGTAATTAAGATATTATCATATTATTATTATTTTTAATAAACACTTTATTTGTATAGCACCTATTATTAGAATGCGTCTCTTAAAATTAGATATACAGACACGCTGATGTTACTGCTAAACATGAAAAAGCCTGAAACTCCTTTCCCTTTGAAGGAAATGGTCTCAGACCCATCAGTATATTGTTTGTTTGAGCTATGAGCTGACTTTATTCGTAACTAGACAGTCAGTCACAAAACCAAACAATATCAAGACAAGTTTAGTTATAGAGCACATTTAATGAAGAAATTCAGTTCTTGTAGTTTGCATTGTCACAGAGGAGTTTAATCTTTAAAAACTTGAACCAGTTCAAATAGAAGGACACACAAATCTGAGGGATTTTAACTTTTAGACACACACCTGAAACTTTGCACCCCTATGTTTTCAAAACAGGTTCGTTACTTTTGTTTTAATGCATTTTAGGGGAATTATTTGTTTGAAATTGTGGTTTAAGATAAATAATCTTTGAACTTTATTAATCTGACATGAGTCTCAGTTTGATTTGTTATTTAGGCCACTTATTCTACTGTATCGGAAAGGACATGCAGTGTGAATGTGCACATGTTTATCACTCAGTTATCAATGAACACAATCAACACACTGACAATGCAAAGTTTTTGCAAAATGTCCTGCCTCCTGTCGCAGCTCTTGTCTACGTTTTTTTTCTGCTCTCCCTCATATCAAAAAAAATTGTCGATGATAGGAGATTGTATTACAGCGTTGCCCGATCCCCAAATCGAACCACTCAGTTCAAATGAGTTTCTCTTCTCAGACAAGGCTCAGGCGCTGTGTGATGTGGCTACTGGCGTTAATGCTACTTAGATGGGCCACAGGGTTGCAAATTTTCCCCACTGCACTCCATATTCCCCGGAGGAAATTGAACATTGTCATGGATGGATTAGCTCTGTAATGGTGAGACACATAGCTTGAGCGGAGGAGACCGGCTAAAAAACGCTGGGCAAATGAGGGAGAGGAAAAAGGTATGAAATTCATTTCATACCTCTTCAGGCACACTCAGTTGAGGAGAGGCTTTCCGCAATGCTAAGCCAACCCATAAGCAACTTTTGAGCAGTTTAAGAATATATATATATATATAAAAAGTGTTACATATATATATATATATATATATAAAAGTGTTACATATATATATATATATATGTATAAATATGTAACAAAATTACATATAGACACTTAAAATAAGTCAGAAATTCTGAGTTTGTCAGTATAGCTATAGTCTCTTGAAGTCTTGCACACTGTATTCATGCTTTAGATAACACACCATTAATTGTATTGCTTTTTACATGCAAATTATGTAACATAATATTACACATTGTTTTGGTCTCTGCAGGCTCTGTTCCCAGATTGTATCGAAAAACAAGAACTGCTGCCTCACAGTTGTACCTCAACCTCTCAGTTTACATGTCAGTGAAGACAACATTTATTAAAAGATATGTGCAATTTCTCATAATTAGCATGTGAATTACTTTTGGACTAAACATATAGTGAGGTCACATTGACATTGACCTTTGATCACCAAAATTCTAATCAGTTCACTATTGAATCCAATTGGACCTTTCTGTTCAGTTTTAAGAAACATGTCCTCAAGACTTTCCTGAGATATGGACAGACAGACTGATATATGGACAGACTGTAGGACAAACCAAAAACATCTCTGGTTGCATCTGTCCTGTGGAAGTCCATTATAAATGAATGGAAAAAACTGACAAAATATGTAATGCTGCGAGGTTGGCCCTCTCGCCTTACAGCAAGAAAGTTCTTGTTTCAAACCCATGTTCTTCCTCTGCCTGCATGGTTTCCCTTCAGGTACTTCTGCTTCCTGCCACAGTTTAAAGACAAAAAGGTTCATTAATGCCTCTGAGGTAAACGTGTCTGTATGTGTCGGCGCTGTGGGAAACTGGTCACGTGTCCAGGGTGGTTACAGTCTTCAGATTTGCATCACAAAATCTACTCTGACAGTAAAAATACCAAGAAGAAAGAGCAGACAACCTGAGGCAAGTAGGGCTAACGTTAGCGGCTAAGAGAAAACCCTGTAATGTTTTATTTGCAGGGACACGTGTCTGTACAGAGCGAGTGAAAATACTGTATTCAGAGGCATGATACTGACCCAGGGACTGAGGTACACAATACTCAGTGAGCAGCGTTTTAGTAAAAAATTCATCCTCCTAAGGGACTCAGCCAAAACATATTCAGTGCAACTCTGCCCATGTTTACTGATGTTTGTGTTGAGAAAAACACAATTTTCTGGACTATTTCTGGTTCAGTATTCTAACAATGTTGGGAAAATTATTGGACTTTTACTTGTAAAGTCATTTTTCTAAAAGATAGTCAGAATCCTTATCAAGGCTAAATCAAATTACATTGAATCAGCTTTGAATTGCTATGCTTCATGTATTTGCAAATTGATGTGAATTATTTTTCTATCAGATCATCCATCCATTCATTATCTATATCACTTATCCTCTGACGGGGATCTGGAGACGAACCCAGCCGACACTGGGTGAGAGGCAGGGCAGACCTCCTCACACCTACGGACAATTTCAGGTCAACTTAACCCAAATCTGCATGTCTTTGGACAGTGGAAGGAAGCCACAGTACCCAGAGAAAATCCATGCAAGCTTCCCCACCATGCCACTGTATCAGATCACAGACTGTAAAACTATTTATGTATCAGATTGTCTGAGAAAGAGACATCCTGCCAGTGGTATGCTTGACATAAGGTTTAACAGTAAATTTGTAAAGATGTAAATATTATTATATACTGGCTAATACAAACAAAATATTGCTATGTCAATTTTACACACACTATGAACCATTAGCCGAACAAAGCAAGTAAACAAAGTTCTTTTCTGAAACTGTGTTTTTGGATGCTTCTAGAAAGAGAGAGGAGATACAAACATAATAAAAATGGCAAACCTGGGAATGACAGTAGTTGCCAAAAGTTATATATATATATATATATATATTTTTCTGTATTGCCTCTATCTAATTCATTTACTGCAGAGTCTGGTTTTCTGGCAGGGTGGTCAGAGATAATGTTAATCTTGGTCAGCAGTGGTGGGAAGCCATGCAGTTCCACACAACACAACGGATTGGAACGATAACACAAATATAGTCAGAGGCAGACAGAGGCGACTTATCTCCATGCTGAAAAGTTTGCAAGTGGCCATGTGTGACAGTACAATTCTTGAGTTGGTTCTTTATGTTGATTTTTTATTGCACATTCTAATCAAATGCAACAAAAAAAAAAACCAAGCTGGCAACAAAAGGGGCTGCAAGACAAAAACCTGGATTCGCATTTGTATGTCAGGTGAAAGCTGATTCCTTATTACGTTAAATAAAGAGGATTTCATGGTGTGAATGAAGGACAAACACAAGTAAAAAGGAGTGCGAGCTGATAGGTGATGCCTACCGCTGAGTTAAAGACAGCGGTAGAATCAATAACCTTCTCTCTGGGTGTTTTTTTAGTCCAGGACAGGGATCATTCAAGTTTCTAATTGACAACTCATCAGACTCCCCGCTATTATGACTTCATTATATCTGCAGAGATAAAAATTAATGAGAAGCAGAGGCACTGGATAGATATGCCAAACTTAGCATTCATTTACATTAAAGAGGGATACTCTCTCTTGGCCGGAAGCATATCAGTAATGACTTTAATCTACGAGAACTTCTAATTTAATGCCATAGTTCATTCATTGTTATTATTCTTTATGACCTTGTATATGTATTACTTTAAGCTCCAATCTCCCAATTCTGCCTGATGATCTCATTACATGCATTTGTTCGTGATGTTTGCTTTTTCTAAAACCCAATCTCCTATAATTTCTTGACCCCTCTCGGTGCTGCGTCCCCACCTCTTCTCCTGCTCGCACTCCCTCCATCTCCTCCGACAGGGATAGGTTTCATTACTGTAGTCAATCTGGGCCCAGTGGACAGCTCCTCTGCAGCACAGTGCACCTCAATATAATCCTTTTAATTAAAGCCGGCCCCCCCTCCGCCAGCACCACCACCATCACCACCGCTGCCCTGCTCCCTCCTCTGCCCTTTCTCACACAGCGCCAGCCTTTTGTTCACCCAGGCACTCACCCGCTCGCTTCATGTCAAGCCACACTCTTGCCATTTGAAAAGAGGAGACGTCACCTTTGTCTCTTCTCCTTTCATGTGGCTTTAATCTCTGCCGCAATATTGCAGACAGTGTTTTGTGTGCCGGTGTCAGTGTGTGTGTGTGTGTGTGTGTGTGTGTGTGTGTGTGTGTGTGTGTGTGTGTGTGTGTGTGTGTGTGTGCGTGTGTGTGTGTGTGCGTGTGTGGTGCAGAGTGACTGGTGCCGTCGGTGAGCTTCATCCACCTTAGGGCTCATCAGGGTTAAATCAGCCTTTAAAAGAGCTTGATTGCCTGTGATTGGGTGCTGATAAGAGGCCAAAGGGCGGGTTGGCATTTAGGCTGAACTGTGCTGAAGATTCTCTATATTGATTTGCCATTATGAAAGCCCTTCCCACCTGTTATTCTTCTCCGCAGCCCTTTGAATAGAGGGCATCATTTTCAATCACGCTGATCAGTCGGTGGCTCAGGAGTTTGTTCTTTTTACTTTAGGTCATCAGGCTACGATGTGTCTTGTAAAAGTGTTAGAAGAGAATGGACATGGCTAAAAGTACATGTATAGTAACATTCATGTGAACTTTCAAAACCTAACAGTTTAACTCTAGAATAAATGTTATTGAGTAAAACTAAGCTTCACGCATTCCTCAAAATGTTGATAAATGGCCCACAACATCATACACTTCAGTTCAGATGCTTTTTCCTCACCTCTGAAGACTCCCAGATTAACTTTAGTCCGGCTAGCTCACCATGACACCAGTGATATAAACCTGAGAGGCTCAATACCCTGGAGTATTTACTATCACCAGCCATAATGCTCCTTCCACCTCTCTGCATCTGTTTCTCAATTTCACAGCTATCAAACAGAGCTTTATCCCACCACCGCCGCCCCAAACCAATCCCCAACAAGCCCAGCTTGGCGCTTGTCTTCTCACATTCCCCCCTTGACTCCCTGATTGATAAGAAAAAGTCCTTAGCCCTCCCTCCACCCATCTTGCCCTTGACCTGTCTCCATGCACTATTCATTGGGGTTTTTTAGAAGTCACATTGGGCTTGCTTAGGTTGTCGGCTGTTTGAAGCTGGGGGCGTTATCAATCTCTCTGCAGAGAATCTCTCCACTCCCCGGCCCCCGACCCCTAGGGTTTTATGCATGCGTGCCGGGTTGCGAGAGTGAGTGCACCCTGTCCCAAGAAGACAGGGCATTTATTCACTCAGCTCTCAAAGTCTGTCGGTGGTTGGCGGCCATAGCTATAACAGTCCCGGCCTCGGCCTATCTCTCTCCTTCTCTCTCTCTCTCCCCCTCTGTCCCATCTCTCAGCCTGGAAAGTTAGCATGCGCAACAAGCAGCCAAGGCTTTGGCCCTTTGACAGGCAGACTGTGGGGAATAAGACGAGTGAGAACAGAAGAAGACGAAGGAGAAAGAGGAACAAGTCAGAGTGGTGCCCTCGAAGGGTCAACTCGGTTGCTGGCACTGCCTCATTGAGAATCGCACAGCGTTGAGCTTAATGACCGTGCGTGCATGGAGGGCTGGAGCGGTGCGGCACACACGATCACGGGTGAAATTACACAGATGTGTCGAAGAACGAGTTGCTAGAATGTTACGTGTACTTTGACCTTCTGTGTCATTCACAAATCATGCCACCCTTCCTTCCGTGTTGTCTCCCATTGTGTTGTGATCGATTGAGGGAGACAACTGGTTATTCACGAGCACCACCGCGGGTCAATACGGTTCTCCCTATCTGCCTTCAATGGGAGACTGTTTTATTCTCTCATTAAATGGGATTCGACACTGCCACCCTGTTCGCATTTAGCCGTATCTCTCCATGACAACCAATTAATGCATGTTGAGACACCCTCAGGAAGTGCTCCCTACAACAACCCAGACAAAGGATCCGGAGGCATTCATCTAAACACTGAATTACAGTGCCGTGTCTCTCTCTACTTCCCACCGCCCTCCTGAGCAGTAAAGGGTTAACTTCCCGTGGCTACATTTTCATTTCCTGTAGTGGGCTGTTCATATTGGTTGGAGGTGTTTATGTGGAACTCTCTTTCTCTGTTTATTACACTGCCAATGACAGATCAGGCTCTCTGACCCCTCCGGCTAGCTTTAAAATAAAAGGAGTTTATTCCAAGGCAGCGGCCCCACAGTAGACCGCTGACATGAAAGCGCCTGAAGAGTGCCAGGAAAGCAAAAGGCCAGTTAAAGGGAAATTATATTCCTAAACAAGGTCTGACAATAAACGCATGAGTGGGACAGATAAACAAAAGGTACTGTACCTCCTCTTATTGCTTTTCAGCAGTGTATGAAAAGGCACAGGGGATTTGGTGTGCTTACCGTGCTATGTTTACTGGTTCTACTGAATATTTTTGCTCACCTTTGGCTTCCTCTGCTACATCTGACTCAACCATGTGCTGTTTAATGGCTTGTCATAGGTTTTAAATTCAAAGTCGTATTAACCTCGTAGAAGCTTATTAAATATAGATATGCAATTGGCAGACAGTCACTTTAACAATATCAGTGAAACAAGCAAAACACATTTATTTTAGAAATGGCTTCCTGGACGTCTTTCGAAAGCACAAAAGTTCCATTTACTTGCAACATTATTATTGACATATGAGATAATTGGCGTAATATGAGAATATTCTACCTTTACATATATCAATTGAAAACTGCTAAATTAGCCTTCATTTTGATTGATGAGTTGCTCTGGCCATGAATCAACATCCATTTAATGGATCTGATTCAAAACACAGCAACACACAAGGATGATACAAAATTTGATGCAATAAATGATCCGTCCATCCACTGTTTATGATCCATACATTTTTTCTTTTAATAAAATCGAGATGATTTGTTCGATCTCCAACAATAATAGCCCTGAAACAAAACTGCTCAGTGGCCTTACAGATCTTATAATGTACTGTTGAGGAACGTGGGAGCGGACCCTTGTGCGCCGAGATGTTTTGTATCATTTACAGGCAGCTATTATATCAGGCACGACTGAGCATGCTCCTGGCTGGCTAGCAGTCCATCAGGGGGCGTTGTTATCTCCTCACAGAGTCGTTTCACTCTCCGTGTTCCCCCCAAAGAGTCAATGTTGCGGCACATCAGAAAGAGCCCTTGCCTCATTAAGCCATTGATATTCTCTGATGCTGGCGCCCTGCTGAACACCATATATAGGGACAGCCGCGCCAGGAGAAGGACACGGTGTGTGTTTTATGAAGAGAGTCCACGGATGCTGAGAAAAATGTGGGTATGGGCGCTGTGTGGTATGTGAATGTGTGTGTGATGGTGAGGAAGTATTTGGACGATACGTGTGTTCTGTGTGTGTTTGTGTTTGGAGGAGAGTGGGGGAGGGTGTGTTTGTGTGTGTCTGTGTGTGTGTGTGTGTGTGTGGGGATGGTTGGGGGGGGGTCAAAATCACAGCCGCAGCCCGGGGCAAACCCGCTGTTATAAATACAGCATTATAATGGTGACTTTATGATGTTGCCTGTGTGAGACTATGGCCCCTGGGGGACCACTTCCCCACGGTCCTCCTTCTCCCTCATCCCCCTTCCCGTTCTCCCTGTTTTTTCTCCTCTCCCCTACTATATTCTACTCGCTTCCCGATTCAGAATTTACGGCCTGACTGGGTAAGATGGGAGCTGTAAATTCTCCCCCCTCCTCCGCTGAATTATTTATTTGCGGGGCCCGTGACACGAGCAGCAGATGAGGACCCTGGTTAAGGAGATAAAAGGTGGAGAAAGTGGGGCCTAATTGACCATGATGGTGGGGTAATGGAGAAATATTCAAAGCATGTTTGGGCGGGGGAGTTTTCACGAGGTGCAGAACTGTTATGCACAGCAAAAAGTGGTGTTTTAGTAAATTAAAGTGACTTATGATTGTGTGTTTGTGCACTAACGTTTGTATGTATGTGCTGCACAACAGGAATATTGCATGAATATCATCAGTGTTTCAGACATCTTGAGCTACGTGTGAGTCAGCAGCAATGTCAATGAGTCATTTGTTTCATTTTCCGTCTCCAAATGAAACGCAGGCCTGAAAACAGCAGGGAAAGACAAGTCTTTAATTAAATAATCCCAGCTCTCAGCGAACACTCATCTCGCCATATAACATCTCTGTCTTGCCTTTGTTTTCCCTCTACTGATGCAACCCCTTCCTATATATTGCACTGTTCAAATGATAAATGGTGATAAGAGCAGGCCATTAATACACTGCACTGCAAAAGTCAAAGGGGACGGTACAGAAAAGTGTATTTGATGCGTTTGTGTGTGCGTGTGTGTGTGTGTGTGTGTGTGTGTGTGTATATATATATATATATATATATATATCCCTCCCTATTTGCTCCTAAAATTCTAATAGCCCTGCAGCTCCTATCAGGGCACCCTGATTTCTCACCCCTCCATACACACTGTATTAAACAAAGACACGACTTGATCATGTTGACCCCGGGATGTCATCCACCTCATTCTGACGACCTCCAAGTTTCCTTCCACCGCAAACACCTCTGGCTCTGGGCCAGGGGCTTCTATAGAGTTAGGGTGTCTGACAGTGAAGGCCAGGGACAGAGGGGGCTGCAGGGAGAGAGAGGTAAGGAGGAGGATATCTGCAACACTAATAGATTGTTATCTCCCCCCGCTCACCATTGGCCTGGAAGAACACCAGGAGCAGCATGTCCACCGAGATAAATAAAAGAAAGCCTCCAGATCGATCCTCCCCACCCCTCTGGTTTTCAAGAGGCCTTGCTGTGACCTTTTCACAAGATAAGGTGGTCACGAAGGTCAACCCCACCCCTCGTTCCATCCTCCCCCAGCTCATCTCTCTGAGGCAAAAAAAAAGGGTGGTGGAGAATCAGGAGGGAGAATTTTGTTTCTCTAACATTATCCCCCGTCTTCCATCCCACCTCCGGAGGGGTCCCAGGGAAGATTGACAGAGTCGCAACAGTGGATTGATGAGAAGACGTCTGTCAGCTTGACCTTTTCTGAAATGCATCAGGGGGTCAAAAGATGGCACGTTCCCCCGCTCGATCCAGAGGTAAGCGGTGCCACATCCCAGGCGTCACTGTCTTATTTGTGTCAAGTGACAGCAAGGGAGCAATCTAAAGAGCAGTGGTGCTGGGATCACGTGTCTGTTATTCCTCAGTTGAGAAAGGTTATGGAAACAATCTATAGGAATTTAGATTCACCGCCTGTCATCAGCATCCCCCATAAAAAGCCAGTGTCGACCCAGGAGGAATCTACGTTCGCTCCGAGACATAAGACAAAGTGCTGCTCAGGACATTTCTGTTAATGTGTAAAATGTTACCTGGTAGAATGTAGATTTCTGTTGACAGCTGTTCCCTCGATGGCTGTTTATTGTGTCGAGATGAACACGGGAAGATCATTTAGTGCCTGAACAATCATCAAAAGCCTCTTTGCCAACGTCTGCCTCATTACGCCACCTCGGAAATACAGTATAAGCTTCATTTACATTAGTTTCACCAGAGAATTTGGCTCCTACAGCATTTCCTAATTAACGTGCCGTTGTATTCCCCTTGTTTTCACTTCACAGAAGTCAATAACCTGAATTCAAGAGGCTCTTTGAAGCCAAGCAGCATGTTGGTGCTTACTTATTTTCCCTTTCTGAACAGTATAACCTTATTATATGCACAAGTGATACAAAGAAAACATCAATTTGTTTTTCCTTTCATCCAACTCAGTGTTGTCAGGTTTGATTGAATAGGGACAGCGTGTTCCTGTGCTCATAACCTTGACAATAGTAAATAAAGACATAAGCAAGAGTCTAGATTAGGTCTTATCTTGAGTAAAGGTGCTGCGTGGTGTCAGGTGCGGGGGGCTAGGTGATGAAGATAATAACCTTTTTTTCAGATGGGAGAGGACACCTTTAATTCCCTCTGTGCCCCCGTGAATAGAGAGTATCCCTCAATGTCTTATCTCTGCATCATCTCTCTCGTCTTGCTGAGCGAAGAGCCTGGACACATCTTGAGAGATAGTGCAGCAGCATCTACAGATTACAGGCTAGCACTGGCAACAGGCTAACAACCAGGCAACTGCACTCACTGCCTCTTACAAATTCAGGGGCGAGAAAAAGTTTGGGGGTTTTCAAAATGATAGCACAACCGACTAGCATTCCTTATTTCCATGCATAATGTAACGTGCACATTGTACGGTACACTCTTGCGTCCCCAGCGACAGTCGTGCATGCCCAGGTTGGCGGTGACTAGAGCTAAACACTTAGTGTAATTGAAGGAGGCAATGTGCAGAAATCAAGACGGATCGGCGCTGCAAACGGGGGCCACCTCCCTGGAGCCTCAGTCTATTAACACCGTCACTCTGCTCATCAGCCCTGCACCTGCCTGCTCCCTCTCCTGGCCGACTTTAATCGCCCTCACTAATAAACAGCCATTATATCACACATCTACTGTAACATGTGGAGCATCACACCTGCTGTTAACAAGGAAAAACACATAGGCAACTTGATAAACACTTCTAAACCCCACATGGTGAACTATTTCCTGACTTTGAACCAAAGGAATCACTGAGGTGAAATGAGGGGGGGGGGGGGGGTCGCTGTGGAAAAATTTGGCTCCCTCCCCACCTGTCTGAGAGGGACAGGAAGCCTAGGTGGATTTTCTGGAATGATTACATGCAATAAAGATGAATTGCTCCTTCTCTGTGTTTATCACTTGGCGTCAGTGTGTTGTCAGAGGCAATATAGCAGAGATGGTAAACAGAGACAGGTGCATTTGTTTACTGCTAATGGGAGCTAGTAAAGCTAATGCTAATGTCCTCTTCAGTAGCAGACTCTAGGCATCTGCTTGGTGGGAAGTCATTATTGTCAATACGCATTAGTAATCAGACAAAGCAGTCACAGCAAACCAATATGTTTATGAGCACAGGGAAGTTGAGTCACTTTGGCTCAAGTGTCAATAGTGAATGATAAAGGTAGTATGTGGATATTTCTGAAAATAATTTGCATTAGAATTTGAGGGTGGGCCAGTGTTTTTTTTTCATAACCCTCCTTTTTAAAGGATGATTTCTGTTTGTGTGCATCTTCCATTTGTAGTTAAAAACATGATTTCCAAATGTGATAATGAACTTCTCACCACATTAATTACATGAGATCTGGTAAGATCACATGTAATTAAATCTGTGGTACAAATCAGCTGAAGTGAGAAACAAAAGTATAGCGGATCACACGATTTAAAACAATCTACTAGGGTTAGCTGAAAGAAACTAACTGTCCTTTGAAAACATATATCCCCAACTAACATAATGATTTCAATTTGACCTAGAAACTGCACACTTAATGACATATATGACGTATATACAGTATATATATATGTATGTCCTCTGCAGTAGCAGTAGCTTCTCACCTCTGGAGTTTCCTAGCAGCCCAGTTCACGACTCTGTGGTTCAAATTGCTCAGGACCACTGCGCTCCTCAGACACAGTTGCTTCAGCCCCAGACATTTCAGCTTAGGGGTGAAGTTACATTTTAATATGGTTGTGCATGTAATTTTACCTAAATTTCTAATTGGCTAATTTAGCATTGTGCTTCCAAATTAAGTGTTTGAGATAATCAGAAAAGATTGTTGGTTTGTCCCATTGGACCCTGTTGCTGCATTGATTTCATGTTCACAGATCTTAAGAAATATGATAGTGAGTAAAATGTTATCATAACTGACAGAAATGATGGCCGCACTTAAAAAAATATGATATGAAGCTACAGCCAGCATAAATCATGAAGCCTTATATTTAATGTCTGGACATGAAAGTGTTCTGACGTCTGCAATAAAGCAAATAAACACATTTCCCAAAATGTCAGACTATTCTTTTAAGTTCTCTGCCGGCAGTCATACACTTCTGCTGTTCAATGACATATCTGCATCAAATATTTGCATCTTTATAACATCAGAGTTCCGCACTGTTCCCATTGTTCAGTCACTTCAAGACTTTAAAGGTGACCTAATATGCAAATTTACAGCTCTATATTTTTATTTTGGGATTCCACCAGAGTTGTTTTGCATGATTCTCGATTAAAGACAGTCCCTATTTATCTCACGCTGCATATGCAGCCCCTCAGTTGAGTTTGAGAAGTATCCTTAAAAGCCCACTTTTTTGTCTGCAGAGGGACAGCTTTTCTTTTTTTCTTCTCGTGGTGGGAGAAGACCAGTCCTTAGCCTGTCTTATCTTGTCTAAATAACAGCACACAATTGTTTTGAAATGGCAACTTCTAAAATGCATCCACAGATGCATCCTTCCATTATCTATGTCATTATCTTGTCCTTTAAGGGTCATGGAGGAGCTGGAGCCAATTCCAGCTGACATCGGGTGAGGGTCCACCCTGGACAGGTCGCAAGCCAATCACAGGGCTGACATATCACACTGTCCTTCACACTTACTGTCAATTTAAGAGTCCAACCTAATTCCAATCTGCATGTCTGCATGTCACTGTGAGAGGAAGCTCGAGTTTGTTCACGCTGTATATTGAAACATGTCACTTTAGGGGGGTATTATCTTTCTAATTCAAATGCATATGAATGTTGATGGGTGTGATCTTATCGTTTGATTGAAGATGTTGTTTGAATTCTGTTAACGTTTGCCTGCAATGTTGTAGAGCAAATTGCCAATGGGTGCAAACACCTTGATACAATGATTCATATATACATACAAGCCATTTTATTGTGTTCCCAGTTACTAAAATGGTCTGGGTACACTTCAGTTAATCTTAGGGTTTACGCAGTGTTGCTGGTATATATTGGAGTATTATTTAGAAAAGGGGTAAAACGGAAGCGTGCAATGTTAATACACTGCGTCATCAGACTTACACAGACTATATATGAATCACCGTGTTCCAACGTTTGTGCCAATTGGCCATTTGCTCACAATAAGTTGTGGAAAAGAGTCAGAAATATATCTGTAAATCAGTTATTATATTCAATATCTATGCTGTTTGTCTATATATTTAGTTAAACTCTCCACTGCGGCCAACGCTCTGCATAACCCGAAGCTTTAACTTTGAGGGCCAGTGGTCTCTGTGTTTCCATCTCTTAATTTCTTTGTTCAATATTCATAGTACAAACTGGATAAGAAAACAAGTTCACACCCATCCGACATTCATTTGCATATGTACATGAAAGACAATGACATTAGGCAACACCCCCCTAAAGTGACATTTTTCAATTTACAACTTGAACAAATTCAGATGGATTATACTTCAAGCGCAGACTGTTCCCAGAGAAATGTTCCAATTACAACAGGATGTCTCATACACTCATTACCTGCTTATCCTGTGACATGATGGAGGATTTAGTCACAAAAGTACAACAAATATTGGAACCACACCTGAGCTTATGTCTCACAGGGATTACTTGTACATTTACTTTATTATTTGAAACTTTAGTCATGTTCAATATGCACATCAAACATGATATGACAGAAAATACCCCAAAAAAAGCACAATAGGTCCCCTTATAAATCTGAGAAGTGCCATGTGTATTGTACATACTCGTGTAATAGCACAGCATTATTGTAAGAACCTCCCCTCACTTCTTGCCTGAAACAAAGACTGGGAAATATTTCTTCCCTCTTGCAGAAGTGAAGATCTGTGTCAACACTCTTCGAAAAAGACATTTCACTTTGCAGTGACCTCACTAATAGCAAAAGTTTGCAGTTATTTGTGTGTTGTCAGGGGGAATGAGTCGTCAGGGGCTGAGGTCGACAGCGAGCCAAGTGCCTGAACACGGGCCTCTGCTGCTTTGATGGATGTAGGGAAGAATACAGTGAAGTGATGGTGGAGAAAAACTTACACACACACGCACACACGCACACACACACACACACACACACACACACACACACACACACACACACACACCCTCCTCCTACTCTTGGTTACCTCATAACAGAGAGGGCTTTCAAAGACAGCGAAGCCACAGTGTGACGTCAGAATCGAGTCACTGGGGAAAAAAATCAGGCGACAACTAAAATGGAAAAGAGTAAAAAAAAAGAGGCAGGATGAGCTTCCAGTGAAGTGGGCTGGTCACGCGTCCACCCAGAGGCTCAGATGCAACACAGGAAAGGAGAAGGTGGAGGAGTGATTGTAGAGGAGGAGGGAAAAAAAGAAAGAAAAAAAGAAGCCAGGGAAGAAATCAATATTTCCACAACGTGGCCACTCAAGCCACTGCCAATGACAGCAAACATCATGAAAAGATATGGGAGCAGGGAAGGGGGAAGAAATGAAAAAGATAAGAAGAGAACAGTAAAGTAAATGACATCTGAAGCTATTTCCTCCAGGGCCCTGCCTAGTGTCGAGCCTGGAGGACTCAGCAGAGTTATGGGCAGAGTTAAATTTCTATTAGCTCGGAGAGGAAATTTAAGTTCTCTGTCTCTGGAGGGAGTCTCCCCCCATTGTCATGTGACAGATGTCAACAGCACAACCTTAAAGTGAGTCACAAGGTTCGCCACTAAATAGTTACTGTCAGTGGAAATGGCTTAAAGTAGGTGGGAGACATTTAAGAGCCCGGCGTCTTAATTTAAGGCAGTAAACTTGCAGAGCTTTTAAGCAGGCAAATTGTGCACATAGGTCAATATACATATGATATGTTGATGGAACCTTTATCCCCTGGAGCTGCTGACAGCTGACAGTGGAGGCAGTGATAGTGATGGTGATAATAATGGCTGTGGATATTCTCTTACTTTTTTATTATTATTATTTCTATTGTTGATAGAGGCACAGCTCAGAGTTAGATGGTTTTCTTAAGACTCCTCTGACCGTCTCAACTGAAAACAGAAGCCCCTTATACATGTTGCATGACAAACAATGTGGTTTGGAAGTTGATAATAACCAAGATTGAGTTTGTTTGATTAATATAATATTTAAACCTTTTAATTTGCGTAAGAAGTAGTTTTTTATTAGTAGTCTATATATATATTTTATTTTTTATTTTTTCTGTATAGTAACTATTGTTATGCAGATGCAGTACTCTATATATAGATGAAATTTACAGTATTGGTTTATATATTAATTCAAATAGGCCTATGCATGTTATGTGTAGATTTCTGTGCAGTTTGTACTCTGTGTCTCTATGTGTGTCTGGATCTGCATATTTATGAATCTAGATTAACAGTTTTATTGTATACATGCATTTACATGTGTTCATTTATTTATGTGTATTTTGTAGCGTTACCTCCCGCTGCACTGCTTTCAGATATTTCATTTCCATGAATGTTTTGCATAGTTAATTGGTAGAGTAGGACTCCTGCCCCTGTGTTACCATTAGTTTGACAGCATTGTGTTACCAGGAGCAAACAGGATTTGTGTTCCTCTGTGTTTATACGTGTGCTACTGAACTGCCTGAGCTGGCCTTGTTGTTGTTGTTGTTGCATATTTTCCACATTTACTCTGTTTAACTTATTTGTTTGTAACTTGCGCAGCACTAACACTACTTGCATTCAAAGTACTTCAGCCGTTTGTTCATGATGGGTTCATAAGACTTTTATAGGAAGTCAACCAGAGTGTAAAATAGTTAGATAATTGTTCACTTTTTGTGTCAATTACTGTTTTGCAAACAAAAGGAATATATGTGTCTATACAGAAAATACATAGCACATAATTCCTTGTTGTAAGAATAATGTCTTATGACCACATGTCCAGTCCTAATTTGTAGCAATGGGAGTTGCCATATACTTTTCTACACACTGATCTGTAATAAGGTTACAGCAAATGAAGAAAATTAGATTTTTAAAGAGTAAAATAGCAAAAGATTATATTTTTTGCAATTTCATATACAACAGTTGAGTCTAGGAACTCAGGCAATGAGGCAGTATAGCAAATCTCAACAAAACACAAGTTTCTTTCTATTGAACTTATACAAAATACATACAGGGAGCACAGATATATAAATAAAGGCAGATGTCGTCAAGTATATATAAGGGGAATATATAACAGTAACTGGACATACATAAGAAATGAGAAAGAGCAAGAAAACCAGACACACACACAAAAAAGCAAAGAGTAGGAGCAATGATTTGAAGGTTCAGGGACAAAACATAGGAGTTGGTATCAGAGAAAGAATCCAAGTGACTGTCACAATGTGCAGAGGAATCAATCAGCATTTAAAGATTTGAACCCACCCCAAAAATCGTAATTTGTCTCAACCACACATGTTGCATTGCGCCTCCCAATTCCCCCACTAAATAAAGCTAATGTCTCTCACATGCACCCACAGTCCTATTGTTTCCTCTTCTGGTTTTCCAGTGCATTTTATGTAATAGAGGGGGGCCTGACTTTGATGGAGAAGGTGATTTTAGGCTGTGCCGTTAGCAGCGGAGAGATAGAATATCTTCCTAAGGCCTACGGATAGCACTTTTTATGAGCTGCTCATTGCAAGAACTACATCAACCTGTCCAAGGCCACCACCACAGCACCGGGGTCTTTAACGCCCTGCCTCCATTACCCACTTCTATCATTCCCCCTTTATCATATACGCCCGCTTCTTTTTTCCCCCGCTCTCCGAGTGTGCGTGTTTGTGTATTTTCATAGGGAGGGGAAAAAATGACATTTATTAAACTGGACAAATTAGATAAATTGGAAAGTGCAGCTTGTAATTGTTTTCCATTTTATGCTAAAAGAGATGACCATAGCAAATGGCCTATATAAAACAAATGAGGCAGTCCTCATAACAGCGCACAGACGTGAAGTATATACACACACTTACAGATGCACTCGCACACATTGATATGACATAAAACAAGGGGGAGAGACAACTGCTTAAATAGCCTAGTGCTCTCTGGTCAGACACACACACACACACACACACACATTCTTGGCCACTCACCCCTTTAATGGAGATCAGTAGTCAGTTTTGGCATTTAACATTACCATCAGCTCTTCCTGCTTCATATAACCCCCATCCTAACCTCACAACCACCCACTTACCATCATCACGCTGCTCTGCTCGATAACCCCAGATCACTACATCAGTAATATTTCACCCTGTGATCAACACATCCACGATAACGGGGTGGAGGAGAGTGGGAGATAGAAAAAGGAGATAGAAGAAAAAGGAGTGGTGGAGGGGAGAAGGCTATATCAACAGCAAAGCCAAATTATTGCCAATCAGATTTTATTCACAGCTCAACTGCTAGACAAATTGCAGCCCGTGCCGTTTACCATGGGTCAGGGCACTGCGTAATTTCATTTTAATAAGTCATTTTCCAGGTTGGGATGACACCATGACACACGCAAGTACACACACTTGAGCACTCACACACACACACACACACACACACATACTCAGACATATCACTACCTTCTCATACAAACAAGACTGTGTGACCATGACTTGGAGGTTGATATTTTATGGAGTGAAAGAATTGGATACACCGCCAGTGATCTTGAAAGTGACTTTATTTTGAGAGATAGGCAATACATGTAAAATGGAAACATGACTGAAAAGGTTATACAATATTCTGTCTCTGTGTTTTCATTGTTGAATCGATCATCAGTAAAAAACTGAAAAAGCAAAAGGCAGTGGAGTCAATTAAATGTGTATCAAGAAAACATGGATGTTTTTTAACCTTTTTGCCCTTTTCATCTTTTTATAAACCTGCTCTTATTCAGAAAGTTGTACACAACAGACTGTTGTGAGTAGCTCAAGTGAGAATATTTTACAGACTGGTATATTTTGAATACAATAAAAAATAGTAATTAATTTAATACAATAACAATTTTCCTCATCAAAAGTAATGAGAAACAGGTATGAACGTATAAATACCAAATTATTATGGTACATAAAATTTGCCAGGATTTGTCTTGAGGGCATGTTTTTTTTTTTAGAGATTACTGTGCACCCATCTGTTCCATCACAATTCTCCACAAGGTGTGAGTTGAGGCAAATAGATTGGATTAATATATATCTGGGCAAATAAACAACTTGTGCCTTGGGGGGCTTTCGCAGCATTTCTTTAGAACTCCTCAGGAATCAAAGGCGCTAATATCAACTGCTGCCATGTGGAATAACATCAGGCGCTCATGAAAATGCAAGTCCCACACATATCAACATCAAGTGGAGACCTGCGAGAGTTACCGTGTCAGCGATGAGATGTACAGTCAAATCAAATTCCCGGTGCTGCAATAAAATAAAAAAAAGAGAAGAGAAAAAAATATCACTTCTAAATAGACCATAAATTCTTGATAAAAATGTGCACAGGATTCAAAGGCTGTTGCGCTGGCTGCCTGTCATGTTCATAACTCGGTCTTTGAAGTCAGCTGTCAGTGGTCGATGCTGAACCATCTTCTGAGGTGCGTCAGTGCTCTCCCTCCTGTTCTTTCAAGTTCCCCTCCAGCGGCCAGTTTGTGGGGTGATGTTCATTCTGAATGTGCAGTTGCTGCTCTGGAGATAGGGCTGGTCAATTCTCCTGTCAGAAATATCATCCCCCGTGCAAGACATGTTTGCGTAAAGTCTAGCCATCCTCAAAGAGAATGGAAGTCTGGAGGCGTATCGAGTGGGGCGCAAAACACAGGCTTTCCAGACACACAGTTTTTGTGTACTGCATTTCTCTCACTGGTTTCCATATTGAGGAGGAGTGAAGGGAAAAAAAACACAACATTTAATAATTTTGTGCACTCTGGGAAAAGCAGTACACCCAAGCTCATCGGACCCCACAGTATGTAGTCATATATAATCCTATATGCTTATCCGTCTCATGATTCTCGTTCCCATTTGCCGCTTGCAGAATATTTTGAACCTTCTGCAGCGCGAAAAAACTAAAAAGGTCATTTGATCTTGGAGAGAGAGAAATACCGGATCAGCACAGTAAAGCCTGACGCCCGGCACAAATACCACCGAGTCAGGAAGATACAGTCCGGGGGGGTGAGGAAGTGGAGATAGCAGCGTAGCTAAAGATACAGCCTGCGAGTAGAGAGCAATAGCCCTCAACCTCGATAGAACCCCAGGACGAGAAGATAGGCCCACAGCGGCCGGAACATTTGTGACAAAATGGCTAACATTATCTTTTAATTAGATTCACACTGTTTACTAGCTTGTTTATACTCTCATTCATACATTACCTGATAAGCCTGTTTTTTTTTTAATCTCATGTGGGGGTTATAGGAGTTGATGATGATGGTGGTGGTGATGAAGAGATGGTGAAGCAACAACGCTCATGCCACCTTTTCTCTAAAATAAGTTTTTCCACTTGCCTATTTTTCTACATACCAACTGAACGATAACTTTTTGCACAACTAAAATGATTCTTAACAATCTAAACGTTCCAAAGGAGGGAGCGCCAGCCACAGCAGACGGCAGGCAATTGATCTCTCTGAGCAGCAGCTTATGTGGGCGGTAGAACTTCACAAATTAACTCCTCCGGTTCATATGAAATATTCTATAATGTGATGCATGCACACATACATCAATTTAATGGAAGATGCAAATTTCCTCATTAAAGATGGAAGCATGAGTCCCTCTTAAATAGAGTCTATCCATAATTAGCTTGTTCCCCTCACTGTCCCTGAAGCATTTACTATAGCACTGTCGGAGGCCAACAAGCTCAGTTAGCCTCTGTCTCAGTGCCCTGTATAATGTTATAAATTCTGTAAAGTTGGGCAGTTATACTTCCACAGATACTCTGTGGCAATTTAAGGTGTGTATTTCATAAGAGATATTAGGGAGAGTGATGTCTCAAGTGCTCCGAGGAGGTGAAAACAGTTTTCCGCTTCTCTGGTTTTTGACTTTTTCTCATTTTTTAAAGCTAAATCAGAGTCACAGCCATTATTACCACACCACCTGTGACATAGCACTTATTATTCTAGATAATAAAAAGAGGTGAAGACTTGATAAAAGGGAGAAAAAAAACATCAAAGCTGCTTCGAAAAAAACTTTTCATAGTCTAGAATATATGTGATTCATTTCTGTCTGACCTCCTTCTACTGTTTGAGACACTGAGCCATGAGTGGTTGGCCAGTGCCAACCCTACAATCTGATTGGCCACTCCAGATTCTACCCCCAATGTTTCTGCCACATCACTGGCCTCTACCTCGCTTTGGAGCGTGTGCTGTGCCAGCGTGTTTGATTCTATATGTCTGGGTCGTCCACTTTGGGTTTCTTTTCCCATTCGAGGTGGCCAAAGAGCCACATGCCTCACACGGTGTAAGGTTCTGGCAGGAATTATGTTTGGTTGCGGTTTGGGGAAAATATCACGGCAAGCAGATCAGAGGCAGGGTAGGGGGTGGTCTTTATCTTCCTTTGAAGGAAAATCTAATCTTAATCTATCCTATATTACCTTTAAATGAATGACTCTTCAACTATTGACTACAGTTTTAAAGTTATGATTTTGTTTCTGTAGTTGGATATTATAGTTGTGAACAAAATAAACTTCTTATAAATATATGGTGTTTATTTAGTCTCAAAATGAACACACAATGCTGCTCTGTGCACTCGTATAATGGCAATAGTTTTTATGTGTGTGGGTTTTGAGACTAAATAAATGCCATCTTAAAAATATTCATTGTTCTTGCACCTAAAACCTGGCTCCTTATGAACTTGCATGCACTCACACAGGATTGGGTTATTCTGTTTTGATCTCATCATCTCTGCTGCTCAGGTGAAATTTGTTTGCATGCTATCATCAACACTGCAGTGTTATTTGGCTTAGCTTAACCTTTGTTGCTAGCTAGCTATTAAACCAGTGTTTCTCAACCGCTGTGCCGTGAAGCAAGATCAAGTGTGCCATGAAATATAAGGACGACCAACTTGTTTTAGAATGTGTCCTCTATCCATATTTTCACATCACTGTTGGCAACAGGAGGGGGAATAATTATTTAGGGTCTCTCACTCTCGCTCTCGCTCTCTCGCTCTCTCTCTCTCTCTCTCCCTCTCTCCCTCCCTCCCTGAAGTGGTGAGGTTAATGAGACAGCTACGTTAATCGCAATTTTTCAGCTTCTGCAGTCCACTAATTCCATCCTGATACAGCCACATAATGCATCAGCTAGTATTTTTGTAAAGTGAAAGTTCAGTTCAGCCCTAAAGCCATGAAAAATTAAGGCTGCTCTGATTGCCCTGTCTAAGCTGTACTCTCTCTCTCTCTCTCTCTTTCTGTATTTCTATCTCCATTTGTTTTGTCCAGTCCACACCCCTCCTCTCGCAGTGTATAAATTCAGGATTATTAGTGCTGGTGATATGAACATGCCACTTTGTTTCATCCAAATAAGAGATAAACACAAATATTGTACAAAATGAGCTAATTAGAACCCAGGGTTTGCATAATGCATTTTTTTCTGGTGGTTTGCTCTCATAATTTAATTACTTAATAGACTTGACTTTTGTAAATAAGCTCAGAAAAAGGTCTCATTTCTTCGTCATTGGTAATGAATACCTACTTAACTATAGAGGTTCTGCAAAATATGAAACTGACCATTAATAGATATGTTGATGCAGCCTATATTCATTTATGTTTCAGCTAATTATTATTTGAATGTTAATTTAAAAAAATGCTGTACTCCCACATTTACAGTCACAACACATTGTGGCCACCTGTATGTGTCCATTTGCCACAGTACTGAGCTTCTTTGGATCAGTGCTAGTTTGGGAATAAGTCCACTACAGAGGCATTTATGTAATTATATTTATATTAAAGAAATAGTTTGACATTTTGGAAAACGTTCTTATTCACTGTATCGCCTCGAGTTAGATAAGGGAATGGATGATCTCTCAATGTTGTACAATAAATGTGAAGAAACAGACACAGTCATGTGCATGTTACTGACTCAGTTGATGACATTTTCACTGCAGACCAACAACAACAACAACAACAACAACAATGGGGAAAAAATGCCCCCTGGATATTTTGAAAGTACCAATATAATCCTAAATCTGCTCACATTCTGGATCACTGTTGCTGGAAATAAGAAAGAAAATGCAACAAAGACAGGAAATGCAAACAGATGGTTTCTCCTTGCAATTTTAAACAACAGGCCTCTTATTATCGGCTATCATTACAGGCTATTTACATTTTTTTGTTCAGACTCGTTGAATCTGCCTCCGTTTACATCTGCTTTGTAGTCTTACGCTTAGTATTTCTCCCCACAAGCTGTTGTGCGATCGGGCTGAATGCTCATTTACTAAGACACTTTAGATCTTTCACCCACATTGTCTTTGTTTACCTCTGCAGTTTCCCTCTTCTTCTTCAGTTTCTGCCTTTACATCCCCAAATTTTTTACACGGGAGTTGTGCTTACTCACTGTCTTATAAAGCCAGTGTCTACACTATACTCAGCATGTATTCACCAGGGTGGAGCATCGTGCCTCCATCCCGTGCTGACTCCACACTTCTTTATATTCATTTAGTCTGTCTACGTTGCTAAGTACCAAACCGGCCACACTCATGCATCTTCATACCTGTCGGGCTATGAAGATGCATGCATTATTTGAAATAATGGTTGTGGGTTAATGAAAATGACTCCGAGGACCCTGAATGTGCAGGACGGGAGGTTGGCTTTCTGATTGCATTTTATCACCACTCCAATACCTGTCAGATATGCTGAGATACAAAGATGTTCCCCTCCACTTTTCTCGTACATTTGTCACTGACCCGTTCAATTGAGAGGATGGGATGTTTTTCGATGCAAAAGTTTCAGATGAGCCTTGACATTTCTTTTCCTTGATATAATATACGCACCTTGAAATACACACACACTTTTCAGGGAGGCACACCAAGCACCCTTGTCGAGCTCAATCTTTTCACAGCTTATGGGTGAGAAATCTGCGGGAATTCTTCGAGCATTTTTTCCGTCAATCTGGGATTCTTTAGTACTTTTAAATAATGCATTTTTCTGCATGCGGTGAAGGGATATAGTGGCTCTTAACGTGAGCTCCCACCCAATAGGGGGCTCTCCCTGTCAGGGACCAGGTGAGCCGCCTCTGAGCATGCCACCGCCGCTGTGGAGGTAACTTTCATGCTCTGCTGGGCAAACATTTTCCAGATCACATTTTTCAATTACACTGAGAGGCAGGTCCCACAGGCAACCAAACCCCCAGCAACAACCACCCAAGCACACACACACGCACACACACACACAACACACACATAAACAGACTAACCTCCTCACCCTTCCCCCTTCACCATGCCACTGCCACACACAGCCCCCACATCCCTGTGTTTAGCAGCAGCGCAGCATCTTTTCCTCCACTGCAAATCCTCAAAACGCACAAACACAGCTCAGGTCCTGGTAGAAAGGGCAAAGTACTGTATGTTAATAGGGGAATCTGCAAACACTCTCAAGGTGATTGCAAAAATTAATTTGACAAGAAGGTTATTGTCCAAAACAGATCAATCTACATTTACCTGGACCTGCTTAATCATGACCAATAAATTGTTGACCAAATGAAGCTAGAGGCAAATTGTCAGTCAGCGACAGGCACAGGAACCTTTGCTCTATTAAATCTTCCAAGGTTCCTCAAGTTCAGCGCGAGGTGTTTATCTCCTTATCTGCAGACTTTAGATGTCTCCCACTCTGTCTGTTGCCTTAGGCATTTGGTGAGATATAAGGAGAGTCTGCCTCATCTGCCTAATGCTGCTTTTGTAGCTAATAGTCCAGAAAACACTGCTCTGGGAGGCCACACACTGGCACTTTGAATGATTCATCTCGGGCTGTCACCAAGAGAGAGCAACTTCGAGCATTCTGTCACTCATGAATCCAGACAATCTGAAGGTTTCTGAGTGGTTGGCAGGGTAGAGAGGGTGGAACATAATTGTGTCTATTGGGGAATAGAAAAGATAGATGAAATAGTTATGGGTCTTGGGAGCTACTTGTGCAATTCCAAACTAATGATGAATTTCTCTTACAAACAAGTAATAAGTGTGATATAATTTAATTAGAGCTACATAGTTGTCCATAAAAAAAAGAGTCAGACTCAGTATGACTTTGAGTTAAATGCTAACATCAGCATATAAACATGCTCACATGACAACGATAACATGCTGACGTTTGCAGCTTTATGTTTATCTTGTTGCCTGTCTTAGCTTAGGGTGTTTGCATGCTAATTGGCACTAAACACAAATAAGCTGATGCTAATAAGTATCTGTAGCTTTGCAGGTACTGAATTTAAATTGTAGATTATATTTTGATCTGATTATAGAGTTAACTGACAGGTCAGATGAACATTGAAGTTATTACAGTACATTTTGAGGGGGTACATGAATGTCTGAAAGTCATGGCAATCCATCCAATAGTTTTAGAGATGTCTATGCTAAAATGTTGGACCCACAGACAGACCAACCACCATCCTCATCTATATATTTTGTTTTTTCATTAGTAAAAACAAGATATGTTTTTTTCCAGGCTGCTTGTATCCAAGACCACAACAGATATGGTTATGTCCTACTGGCTTAACCGGAAAAAACAGAACCAAAGACCTGTTCTACGCCTGCAGTGTCAAACACTGAGCTGTTGGTGACATTGTTCTGGGTAAAGTAGAAGGCAGAAACAACAATCACAGAAACACTCATTTCTCCACAGGATACGTATCAGTTTGAGATCAGGTAAATAGTTCTTCATGAGTTGCCTGACATTCTAAAAAGTAGCTAATCAAAGACATAAACAAAGACACTGCTGGTAGCTGATCATATAACAAGAGATGTTAAATGAAAAGCTATGGAGACGATCTGTCTACCCAATGCTACGGTAAGCAACATGGTCCAAACACTGCAACAAGTGTTATTGGACCATCCAGGCACAGACACCCTTGTTGTGTATGTTGTAGCTAATGACCCAAATCCTGGAAAGACACGTGGCTCAGAGCTGTTGAAAAGGGACTTGAGACAGTTAATGGACGTCCTACAACTAGTCCCAGCTCAGATATTTGTGTCAGGTCCAATCTCCACTTGAGGGAAAGGAGTTGAACATTTATGTCATTAAATACCTGGCTTTCCCCTTCATGCACAGCTCAAAACTGATCTTCACTGACAATTTCAACCTATTCTGGCAGCAATGAAAATGCTGAGGAATGGACAGGGTGTACTTCAACAGAGTGAAGCTTTGTAGGCTTACTACCAACTTAACCTATGGCCTCCTGCGCCCAACCATGCTCCTGGTGTTTTGGAGGCCAGCAAGATCGGCGAAAAGAAGATCTTTCTCTTCCACCCAGTACAACAAGCACAACACCATGGATCATTCCCAGTTCTCCCCTCCCTCTGCCCCTCTCAGAGACAAGTAAAGGATGCAGATAAAAGGGATTGATGAGCTTTTCTATTGTGGCATCAAAAGTTCCTGCTTATCCAAACGAAGCAAGGAGAGTCTCCCTGTACACAGTATTCCAGGGAACGCTGATATCTTGGACCAAACAGGTCCTCACCTCCTCACCCATCACCTAAGCCTACATCTCCCTCTGCATTCAGTTAGGAGCAGGTCTAATATCTACCATCCCTGTTTCAACCAGCGGCAGAAGGAACAAAATGTACTCAAATCACACAGAGTTTGATCCAACTCCAGTTGTGCGTCAAACCACAGCCATTGATAGACAATGACTTTAATTCCCTAAACCATGAAGGTCCTGGCACACCCTGCTTCAATATCACATACTGCTAATATCCATCCATCCATTATGTATTATCTTTTTAAGAGTCATGGGAGGGTTGGAATATTGCTAATATCCCAACTTTAATATCTAAAAGACCAAGATTTTAAATGTCTGTAGACCCACCTAACCAAAAGGAACGTTCATCATTTCTGGCATAGTGCTTTTTAATTCACAATCCCACTCTAATAAGACTTTTATTGTCAGCAATTTTATTTTAGACTTCTATCTTGTGTTAATGTGTTTTTTTTTTTTTTTTTACCCAGACATAGTCCTTACTGCTTGTTTTCAGAATTATGCCCCGAAGGTTTGTGGACGGCTTTGGAGAGAGAGAGGGTCGTTCAATAACTAGAAAGTCTGTGGTTCGATCCCAGTCTGCATTCAGGAGTGTCCTTGGAAGGGACTCACGGTTATGGCTCGATTGGTGCGATAGAAAAAAGTTGTGTACAGAAATACTCTATGAAGGAGTGTGTGAATGGGTAAATGTGACTTGTTCAGTAAAGCGCTTTGAGTGGTCAATATGACTGGAAAAGCATCATATTAATACTGTCAATTTACTACTGTGTCCATAGATTGATTTTTTGTGTTGTTTTAAAGTCTTAATTAAAGTATTCTAAATGTGGCGGCTTAACTTTTGACGATCCCTCTAGTGTTGAAGCCCTGGAAACTCAATGCATTGACCCTGTCCTCCTTATTGTTGTGGATTGTCCTCCAAAATCCAGTATTACCCTGTTATTACCTGATCTGTCAGTTGCCATCCTCTCTTCTCCATCCTGACAAATGTTTAAAAGCTGGTGACTGAATCATCCACACTGATGATATTTCTGAGAGCTTTGCTTTTGAATTTTTAAACACTGTGGAGTCCTTTAATTTCACTCATAAACTCAGCCCTTCTTTGGACTTAGTTTTTACTTTGGGTCTGGATTTATCATTTTGTTTGTAAGGGACATTTTTTATCTCTGATCGTCTGTGTCTTGCTTTTAACTCTGTGTTTTATGTGAACAGGGATCCTCTTAGCGGGAGATGTGTTCAGGCATATTTAATGACACGGGTGCCTGAGGATTTTCCTCATTATTTATGGAGTCTGGTGAATCCTCCGACTTGCTCTCAGACATAAAATAGTGAACTGCTTCAGTGATATGTCCTCAACTGCTTCAGACAATGTTGCTCCTCTAAAACGTTTAAATCCAATTCGCCAACTGTATCACCTTAGATTACTGAGAGAATCTGTGGCATAAAAAGGGAGTGTAGTAAGAAATTACAGCTCTCAGGTCACTATGAATATATATAATATTCATTACAATTTTAAAACAGTGAAGTTAAGAGATGCAAGACAAGAATCCTTTCAGAGCTCATTACCTCCAGCCAGTATTATCTTACATTTATGTTCAATACCACCGACCAATCAATCAACCCTGTTTCTCCTGGTGCTACAATTTCATCTATTTCAACATGTTTCATAGATAAGCTTGAGAACATTAAATCACACTGATTTAGCTTGTCCTCACCTGGATACTGGATGTGCTTTTAAGGAAACCACTAATCAAGGATTGGTTGAAACTATTTCACATATGAGACCAACATCATGGCCACTAGATATAATACCCACTAAATTCTTACTGACCATTTTAGATACCGGTTTCCCATGTGTCATGGCTCTGTCAGGCTCTAAACTCTTGGATAAAGAGTTTGGGGTTTTTGTTGGACTTTTGTGATTGTGGGCTCTTTTGGTTATTTGACTTTTACCTGTGTTTCCTTGTTTTCAGATTTGTGTTCATTCTGTCTTTCATTCTGTTTAGATTTGTGTTTCATTCTGTGTTTCGATATCTTTATATACCGTCTATGGTTTAGATTTGTGTTTTATTCTGTGTTTCGATATCTTTATATACAGTCTATGGTTTAGATTTGTGTTTCATTCAGTGTTTCCTGTTTTATTTTGAAATTCTGATCTCCCCTTTGTGTTTCTGTTCTATTTACTTCCTGCCTTTGTGTGATTCCCTCCACTTTTGTTGCCTTGATTTGTTTCACCTGTTTGTCCTGTGCCACCTGTCTCTAGTTTGTCATCAGTTCAGTTTGTATTTAAGTCCAGTTTTCTGTTTAGTCGCGCTCTGTCTCCGCCAGTTTTGTCTCCGGTGTTCTCATGTTGGTTTTCCTGCCTTGTTTTTCTTTGACAGTTTGAGTTTTTCCTTTTGTTTCCTGCTGGGCCTGATCCCTGTTTTGTGTTGGTTTTTTTTTATTGCACCTGCAGCCTTCCTCTGGCATTTTGAGTCCACCTGGTCTCTACACAAACCTTGACACCAATCCTGCTTTATATACAGCTCTTTAACTTTTGGATGTGTTCCTGATTATTTTAAATACAATATCATCCAGTCACATCTGCTTATCACCTACTTGGTTGGATCTGGTAAATCTTGTGTTAGAAATTCTGAAGTACATTTCTTAAATGTTATCTGTGCTTCCATTGTTTTGTTTCTCCGTTACTATTGATAAACTATTGTTTCACAACCATGGACAGTCCCCTTTCTGATCCACAAATCCTCCTGGGGAAAAAAAAGTCCATGAAGCACGACTTGTCCGTGTTTGTCTATTTCCTAACTCTCTATAATGTGGTTGTCATTTGATGTGCACATGACAGCATGCAGCTCCTGAGCACATGGCAGAAATTATTCTTCTGGCAAAAAAAAAAAGTCCATGAAAAACAGAAAACGCTGATCTCAAGGTTAAAACTCAGGTATCCCAGTTTAAAAAAATATCCTTGACCCATTCATCCACCACCTATATATAATTGTCACTCGTTTACACATTACTTGACTTCCTAAAACATCTCTGGTAGAAAGCCTGCAGCTGTTTCCCCATTTCCCAGTAAAAAAAACAAAAATTTGAGAAATAAAATAAAACTTTGCCTCTTGTCAGTTTCCACAGATTAAAAATAATAATGTTGATTGCCATTCAGGGCTTCATTAAAACTATTTTTCATGACTTGTCTTTAGAGAATTACATCCTCGGTCTAAACAAATACTTTGAACAGCCCGGAGAAGTGCCACATTCTTGATTTTGAACTTTCCATGGGATCGGTTCACAGCAAACAAATGCAGAATAACAGACTCAGTCTTTTAAAGCCTGCATCAACACTCCTGTAAATGTGACACCTCCCGATAGCTGGATATCTTTGGACTCTCTTATCAGCTGGCATGAGTTCAAAAACCTCCAACCGTCAGCGTGATTTAAATCTAAAGACTGTAAATGTATTCATGCTCTAATGCAAAAAGAAAAAAAGACGCTAAAGGTACAACGAAGCTAACAGGAGTCAGTTAAACAAGTGAGGTATCATGAACTAATGTGAAAGCATCTACGCTCGGAACAAAATAACACGTCAGCGGAGCATCGTAGAGACAAACACTAAGTTGTTAACCCTTTTTTTCAAAAATAAATTGAAAATGACAGGTGGGCTCCAGAGAGGTACGCGTAGCCGGTACGCCTCAACTGAAGTCACGCCAACGGAAAAAATGTCCGCTGCTGAGCAATGAGTCGGGTGTTAGGAGAGTGTGCAGACAGAGAGGAAGGGGCAGCAGGCAACCTGGAGCAGAGCCAGGGACACCGGGTCACTGGGGTCAGAGCGGGCTGGCATGACTGGTGAAGACACACAACAGGGTGCACATAGACACATCTAAACACACAGACTCACAAAAACATTTTAAAAACCACAGGGGAGCTGCTAGCATTGTCGGCTATTTACATGGGCACACGTGCAGAAAGTGTTTCCTCTCCTCCCTCCGTTGCAGCGTGTTGATTATTTCTCGCTATAAAATATAAATGCAAATTCACGGGCACATTCCCTGACAAACCTCGTGGCAAGAAGGCATCATTATATTTTCCTCTGCAGAAAGAGGGGAGCAGTTTTAAAAGAAAATACATTAAATCTCAGACATTACCAATTTCGTTTCTGTCATCCGCCAGACTTTATCATACACTCATCCATCTGTTCCTGTGCAGAATTACGCCTGTAGACCCATCAACACCGGCAGCACCCCAAGGCACAACTGTGTCAGACCTGCTGAGTCTCCACGAAACACCGAGCAAAACAAGTGTTGAGCGACAGTGTTTTTGAAAACCTGCATCCTGAATAAAACGTTTGTTGACAATCAGCCGCTCCTGTACGCTAGGATTGTCACAGGACAGGTGTCTCAGCACAGGTAGTGTGGAGCATCAGCACCACACAGGAGTGTTAATTAGACACTCCAACAATAGCGTCGGGGGTGCTGTGACTGACGTACGAAAAATCCCACAGTGATGAGCACAAACCAAACGGTTTTGACTCCGACAGGGATTCTGTCCCTGGGTACACCGGGGTGACTATCACAGAAAGCAGTTGTAAGAGATTCAGAGACAGAGCAGCCTGCACAGAGGAACACATATATATATATATACAGAGTCAAATTTAGGCTGACAATTGCTGAAAACGTTTTGGTTATGCCAATCAAACAGGAACGGTTAGTGAAAGAGAAAGGGAAATATTAAACACAGGGAGAAAGCTGTGACACATGAAAAATGATAGCCCTGATCCAGGTGATAATGTATAATAAATGCAGGCAAAGTTCCTGCAACAGACTGATTCATTCTTCATCACAAGGGAGACAGAATACACAGGGGAGCAATCTGAGCCAGGGCTCGCTCATTTACTTTGCCTTAACGAAGGAGGGAGAGCGTGCTGCACAGCCTGCCACAGATGGAGGACAGGAAATTTTAAACCACTGATTCCGAGCCGTTTCCTGCTGACTACATATAGGCATAGGGCCTCAGTTTTCCATGGGGGCCCATTGGATTCGACCCCAGTGATTTATATAATAATGTTTTGTGTGTATAATACATTTTTCATAGTAAAAGTAGTACAATAATTGCCCCCAAAATAACACAACTTCGGTGCTGCAAACCTGTACAATGACAAGATCATTGGACACAAACACAGTCTTTGATTATGTCAGCGAACAGGACAGGTAGCTGCCATCAAGTTTTACTAGTGGACTGCTTGTAGTTCAACGCCTTTCATCCCTAGTCATCATTTGATAAATAGCTCTTGTGCACTACGTTAACTAGTGGGCTAGTTTGGCTAATTAGTTTTACTTAAATGAACTAACCAGCTAACTAACATGTCCAAAGTCAGACTGAGCACTGGAATGAAAGTTGCAATACTTTTTCAATTCAGTTTGTGCACAGGATTGACATATGTATTAAAATGATCAAGAATGAAATTTGTTGCACTGGCATGCCCTTAAGCAAGGCATTGAACCCCCACATGCTCTGCCTAATGGCCCACAGCTAAGTAGTTCAATATTACATTGTCATAATGCAAGGTTATATCACATAGGTTATTTTCTCTTAACTCTGTCCTCCACATGGTTGTACATGGCAGCTTGTGCCAGTGTGTTTAAGTCACATCTTACCAACAGGAATTTTGATGTGTTACTCAATTCAAACAAAAAACAAACTAACTAGCTGATGTGACATTTGGTAAAACTATTTTCAAATTATTGAAGGATTGAGTAGTGTCATACAAACTAACTGTATGTAAATATAGAATCCAGAGTTTTATATTAGTGGTTTTCATGCAGCGTATAGGGTGAGTGGGGAATATCGGACTATAGCAATGTAGCTGATATTAGGTCATTTATCAAAACATTATAATATATAACACAATGGTAGAATGTTTGTAATATGATGGATGTTGTTTTATTTAATTTCTCATTTCTATGTATGTGGAATATGATACACATTTGGTGTGTATTCATGTCTGCTCTAAACATGGAGGCTGGGGGTGGTGAACAAGATTTTGCATTGGGCCCCAAAAAGCTAGAAATATCCTTGGTCCGCATACAAGACAACTTATAAAATGATTAACAAATTCCCTTTCACACTAATGGAGTGATTTAATTTCACGATTGCAGACTCGAGGTCTTTGCACACTAGGGGCTTCTTTTTTTTCACACGTGATTCACACATTACTAAGAGTTTTTAAGCCTGTATCCAGTCGATTCAAGCTTTCACATCAGTGACAGAGTTTCCTTGAATGAATTTGCAGATAATATTTTCTCTGACCAAGGTACGTTTTTCCAAGGTTTTGCTCCAGACAAGCACACGTCTAATCAATCAGAATGCGTGTTATTGACTACCTAACATTTTGAAGTTGTAGTAGGAGAAGAATAACAACTTCATCTCTACTCAGCCTGACAATGAATTCCCTTAATATATTTGTCTTTAGCCTTCGCTCACGGCTATTTTTGTTTTTAAAAGTATGATATAGCATAGATCAAGCAACAGGCTCAAAGAAAAGGAATGAATCAAATTCCCACAACTGGAACTGTTTCAAAACAAATTAAACCTTTGTTACATTAAATAGTCAAGGAAATGCATCGTCATTGCTTGGTGTTGATTCTATCATTCTTTAAATTGTTTAATCCCAAGTCAGGAACCCACTTAATTGTTTGTGTAATGTAAATCATCATTAGCTATTTAATGCTGCTTATTCAAGATAGTTGATTTTGTTGATTTGGCCTTTAGATGTGTGAAAAGTTATAATCCAGTACATCGCCACATTCTTTGCCTCGGTACTACTTCCAGATTTGCTCACGCTCCCTGTCGCATGCATATAAAAAAAAACACACACACACACACACACACACGGTTGCTGGGCACAACACCATACATCAATCCAGCCATATCCAACAGCTGCTAATTGACAGCAGTAAGTGAATAGCCAGAGGAGGGAGGATATTTTTAATTACTCACCACATCTCCATGGCTACCCAGGGCGAGAGGACAGAAGTCACGGCAACAGGTTGAGATGACGTGAAATGAAATGGAGGAAGAGGAGGAGGAGAGTCATCAGCTTCTTTCTGCTGAAATGTTGTTTCCCCTTCAGTAAACAGTCGACACAGAATCACATTGTTCAGGCTGCGCAGTAGCTGGTCTTGGTTACATATGAACCCTGCACACCTTTTGTAAGCTACATTACAGGCTTTGCTGGTAATCACTGTAAGTTTTGTGGTCTTTTTATTGCTGGCAGAGTGTCGGGGCGATACAACAGATTGCTACATGACCGCTTATCACAAAGTCATGTTTCGTATCCCAGCATTGTGATGGGATCTGAGGAACGGCTGCCTTGCCCTGTTTTTAGTATGCAGTTCTGGTCCCTCTTTCACAATACCTCCAGATCCGCCATCGAAAACAGGCGTTTATCAACAAAAGCACTAATCCTGTCAGTTAGTTCATCTACAGGTTGTAATCCTTTAATGCTGCCACCAAATGTGTGTAATTTGTGTTTTTATTTATTTATTTATTTTTCTGTTCGCCACCAGGCTTTCAGGGAAGGGCGCGGCTATGTCTCTCCTTTTTTTTCATCTCTACTACTTATTCAAATCCGGGGGAAAAAAGGTGCTGAAGGCAGGTTTGTCGTGATCTCTCCCCCATATGTGATGAATTTCAAATTCCTCTTAGCCATAAAATTGAATCTATCAAGTCTGCAGCGCAACCCCTGCCCCTACATTTCCCACTCCGAACCTCTCCTCCCTTGAGTTTTATCATTTCGCACGATCTGAATCCTCTTGTTCAGCCGTGAGTTTGGGATGGTGAGATTATCTATGGGAGAGATTTAGATAAAGAAGAAATGACTCCGGCTTTACCTGGAATGACCTCGGATGTAACTAGTTTACTTTGCAATTCTGCACATTCAAAACAGGGGAGCACAGTTACAGTGCAGGCACGACATCGGGCTGTTTGAGACATAAGCTAGATGTATCCTGTCATATCTAAAGAGTCCATACAGACCCCTATTCAAGACTGGAAGGTCAGTGCATGGCTTAAACTGCCTTTCAGTCACAGCAGGGCCCAGCACAACTTGCCAGGGTGAGCTCTAATTGCAAGGTCCACAGCTCTATATTTTTTGCAAAACACATTTTCAAAGCCGGTGCCTTGCAAGCGAGGCACTGAAAGGTGCATGTTTGAATAGCATGTACTCTCTGCTCTCAGCGCTGAAGTAAAATCGTTTTGACTTCCCGTTGGCTACCTGACATCGTCTCTGCTGCCTGAACACGCTGAACCCTGGGCTAAAAATGAACAAGCCGGGAAAGTGCTGTGCAGCTGCGTGTAGACCACAAGACGACGGCAGGAGCAAGAGTTCAAATCACGAACCCCGACTCTGATGTTTCTGCCAGGCAGGAATCAGGAGGGTGGTTTTTATACTTGCTGCATGTTTTGCCAGTTTGCAAATATCTTTAGAAATACTCATTAAACAAAAGCAACAGTTGGTCTCATAAAATACCTAAAAATAGTTGTTGTGTTGTTGTGTTTGCCAGTGTTGTCATAGATCTCAGCTTTTTCGTGCATAATGTTGCAGTTTATTAAGTGACAAAGTCGTACTCCAAGATGTCAACATGTAGAAAATTCATCTGTTGTTTGGAGAGTCTTGTTGATGATCAGGATTGTAGCATAGTGTAATGCAAATAAATAAAAAGCTGAAATGAAGTGTGAACTGTCACAGCTCCACAAACAGCTTGGGAAGCAAAGAATAAAGCTCCGACTCGTTTTGTTCTTTATTAAGTTTAAATGTCCTCGCTCAGTCAGATCTGTTGGTGCATGTCTTCTATCAGTTCATGTTGAGCTCCGTTTAAAAAAAAAAAAATACTGAAGTTTTTTTTTTGCAATTTATTTCTTGCATATTAAATGACCTAACAGTTGGTTATACAGACTATAGGGCCCACATTAGTATGGAGCCAGGACTCAGCAGAGAAGTGCTGTCAAATGTTGCATAGATAATTGGAATGAATGTGATAACTTCATAGGACTCATTTGAGGGAATTAGTTCAGTGATGCAGGATCTTCTCAACAAATCGCTGCAGGCCCACCGCTAACTCTTTGAGTACGTCTCCTGAACTGACAAGACCACAACCACAAGCTCCGACCTGATAAGGACACCTGGGTGAAGCTGTTGGCCAGATCTATGTATGGCTCCTTACACAAGACCCAGCTTTTATTTTGTTTCCTTATGCATTTGTTTTCTCATCTTTTTTGCAAATGAATGCACCTGACCTGTGTTTCTTCATATATTGTGGCAGTCATAACAGTTTTGGTCATGGTTATATCTAAACTGAGTGGACAAAAAATGATACAGTCATGCCAATCTTGTAACCCATTGGCAGGTTGGACGTCAAATAAGCCTTGAATAATATTTTGGGGCGTCCATTAGGAACTATATTATCTGAGTATTGAATAATTTAAAAAGCTTTTAGCTGATGCATTACGTTCAATGTGTTGCAACTCTTTTGCTCTCTGTACGGACTGTTAACCTGCTCAAATGTGATTGGTCAAACAAGAAACATAGACCAGAAGGTTTTTGATCCCAAAATCGTGTCCATCGCCCAGATTCTGCAGAATCAGTTCATAGAGAATGCAGTCATGCCGACACTTTACCCTGTTTCATGTTGTACGATGCTAAGCTATTTAGCTGCTGGCTTTACCTTCATGTGTACTATAGTGGAGTCAATCTTCTCATCTCAGTATTGGCATGATTTCCAAAGTGTCGAATTATTCAACTTCCTCCTTTGATTTGAAGCTATTGTAATGGGGAAATGAATGAGGTAAATAATATAATCATGACAAGCACAAGGAGACAAATCACAAATTTGTGAGGATAAATTTAAGTAAAAATACCTCTGATATCTGCTGGATCTGATGTATTAAAAAATAAAAAATGAAAGCTACAAGGTCTTGTCTCTCATCGCAGTGTTTGTGAGGATAATGGCTCTCTTATTGTGCTTTGTACCCTGGACTCTTAATTTTCTCTCTAAGTGTGTTGACCTTGGAAAGTAACTTCCTCTCCCATGGTGCCAATAAACTGCTGTATCGTACAGTAAACTCCAATTTGTTCCATAACTCCATTTAGTCAGGATGAAATAATGATAGCACACAGAGCAGTATGTGAGGGTTAGAGCCGTCTTGTTTTGGCTCTGAACACCAGCACATTGGATATGAAGTGAAGCAATGACTGTGAGGTTAAAGTGTTGACTTTCAGCTTTCATTGGATTGTGTTTACACCCACGTTTTATGAGCCATATAGAAATGGAAGCTCTTTTTTTATACATAATCCCCTAAAGGTAAAAAAAAAGGGCTACAAATCCTAAATTGTTCATCCAGTCTGACACCTTTAAAGCTGAAAGTCAGCACTTTAACCTTAGAGTCATTTCATTGTTTCATTTCAAATCCAGTGAGTTGGAGCAAAGCCAGAACAATGAAAAACATGTAACACTTACACAACGCACAACACTATTATTACAGTGGTCCCAGACTAGCAACAAACTGTCGCGCCTACTGTGAAGTGCAACACAAGCACAAAAGTGAAGCGTGAACAACGGGCACCAAAGGCCGGCCCCACCCCCAACTCACTCATCCTTCATTTGTGTCCATGGAAATCGGTAGAAATCCACTAAACCTGGGAGAGAATTTTAATGACATCTTTCACCAGAGAACCTAATGGTAATGGTAAAGACGGGTCCCATGAAAGCAGCAAATAAATCTAATTAGAGGGGAGATATGCTCGCGCGCCTGTAGGGTGAGGATTAGCCAGCTGCTGTTATGCAATCCATACTTGTCAGAAACTACAATCTCACTCGTGTTGCCCGGGATATTGAGATGTGCATTAGCACGGAGGAGATTATCATCATGAAGGATGGCAAGCTGTTTCTCTCCTCCATTCGCTCATTTAGTCACTTGCGCATTCAAATCTTCTGCTTGATAAATCACCTCTGTTGCATAAACAAGAGGTATGTGGAGATGCGCCCCCCCCCCCCCCCCCCCTAAAAAAAGTTCCGAATGAGGCTTTTCACCTCAACAGATAATCAGCAAGACTTCAACACACCTCTTTGGATTCTGTGTGCATCTCTGTGTTTACTGTGCTGCTGCTGAAGTGTCTCGACTCGGTGAAACGGAGACAGCAGCAAACAAACATGTCCTGAACTTCAACTAAGTACAGTAGGAGTGCAAAGAGAGCTGTGTCAGCATTGTTGCGTCTGGCTGATCGGATTTAAGTTGCACTAATCAATATTTATATAGTAACGACGGATGAAATGAATTCACTTGTTCAGAATGTTCATCAAATCAATTCTGTTTCTTCTGAACGAGTGTTTTTGGCATCTTTCAGCCATTTGTTTTAATCGTGTTTTGAGGGGCCTGAAACTTCACTATTTCTATTCATTCCCACTGTTCTTTGCAGGTTCTGCAGAAAATAAACTCTAAAAACCTATTGTACTCGACCAGGTCAGCCCCCCACTGCAGACACACAATGTTGGCTGGTGAACATGGTGGAGCATTTAGCTGCTAAAAAGCCAGATATTTCCCCCAGGATTATCCAGAGAGGTATGGAGGACCAAAACTGCCAAAATGAAAAATTCATAAACAACTCAATAGGCATTGTCAAAGGCCAAAATTGTTACCTGACTAGATAAATAAAAAATGAAATACATACAGTTTGGTCATGAAATAGGCAATTTATGTATTTCTACATTTATTTGTTTCAGTATTTCTTTTTCATTTTGGGAATTTTGGTCCTTGATAAACTGGACCAAAACAAGATATAGAAACAATTTACAAATAGTGAAAAAAAAAAAAATTCTGTGTTAGTCACCTATATAAAATGTTGTTGTGTTCAAAGCTTAATCCACAAGTGACCAAGTAGCTTTAACTAGTTTAAGGAAACATTTAGGGCTCAACTTTAAGATTTGTGATTCACTCCAGGCTATTTTTAATCAATACATTAAGTTTTCATCTGAGACATGAGAGACTGTATGGTAGGTTTTAATTTGAATAAAAACATATATTTCAAAAAATAATTCAATGCATATTTCAAAGATCCTGCATCCAGAATGCAGCTTTCAATATTTCAGACGCACAGAAAAATCAATCCCCCCCAAAAACAAGGCCATTATTCGAGGTCTCGTATCCTCGTCTCCTGATCTGTTAGAACAAGGTTTACTCTCGGGCCAGCCTTCAATTGGTATAAATATGTTTCATATAGCGAGTGCTGCGTTTTGGAATGAAATAGTCCAATGCAAGTGCATCTTGAAAGCAGTAAGATTTGCTTTTAGAGCATTTTTCAGCCTTACCAAATTATAGCTATAACTGTTTCCTCTCTTATGGTGCAATGCTGAGGAGTAATAAAGGGGGAGAAGGCTATGGCAACTCAGTTAACACTCCCACAGCATTTTACTCAGGATAAAATATTGGAAGCTAAAATGGCACCCCAGAGATGAATATACAAATAGCCTGTGAGGAAAAGTTTTCCCTCTCTCTCTTCTTCTCACTTTCCTCCTTCCTCTCTTTTTTTCCATCTCTCTCAATCTCCTCCGTCATTCAGTATCCTTCCTCCTCGGTGATTGTGCAACTCACCAAGCATCCTTAAACTCTCGCAGCTCCTCTTGTCTGAGGGCATTGTTAGGCGTCGCTCTGTAAACATTCAGAAAGTTGAAACTTTCCAGTGAACACGGTCTCTGCAGTCAAGCATAGCAAAGCAATAGCAAAATATGCTTCCTTTTCCCACAGTGGCGATCTGTGCTGTCTCTTCGCTGACATGTTCGAATCAATAATTCACAACCAATGAGTGCTGGTGTTTCAGTGAGTGTGTGTGTGTGGTTTTTTTGTGTGAGTGTTTACATGCATGCGATTGTTTCTGAGACCCGTATCAGCCATCAGAGAGACCTCGGTGCTCCGTGTGCCTGACAGATCGACTTGCAGGTTTATCAGGCAGATCCTCGGCCTGATATCGTTTTCACAGGCAATTTGAGTCTGCGGCAGGTGCTGGATCTCAACTAGTGAGGGCTCACATAGTTACTGCCTCTCTACAAAGTTAATTGACAGAAAAATAGAAAAAAAAAATACTGTGCTGCATCGCAAGAGAATGTCAGTGTTGCTGCACAAGCGTGATAGCTTATGTTTCTGTATGTGTGTGAGCATGTGTGAGTGTGTGTGTGTGAGCCCATGAACACACTGTAGGTGTACGACAAGGCCAAAGACATTAATATTCTCGCCGCACATGCAGGTTTTGCCACTGGTGCTATTATCTTTGCAGGAAAACAAAATGAACAGCGCAATCCGCTTCCGGAGTGGCCTCATCACGGTGCGGCAGATAATCATATAATTTGCAGATTTAATTGGAAATATAAATCCCAATGCACACACCATTACGGGCAGCTTTGATATACACCTTGCCGATTGATGCATGATGACACCTTGCAAATGTGGAGGGTCACCCGTGTCACTTTTAAATATCACGGCGCCCTGGGAAACCTGATTGGAGCGCCAACAACACATTTAAATAGCTGTCCTCGCATATCGCGGAGCAAAATTACCTCCTCAACTGTCTCCTGCCGATTATTGGCTTTATTTTTTTTTTCCTGTGGTCATTTTCTCTATTTAACAGAGCGTGCCGCAGCTCATGTTGTTGTTGCTGTTGTTTTTTGTGCATTAGTTTCACTAAAACAGCGGCCGCGCTGTATTCCAACATTTCAGTCCTGTATTATATGGGGTGTGTGATTGGGCCGTTACAGCATTATGATATTTCATCTGGCGATGGGGGAGCCTGTGCTGTGGTCCACCTGAAAAGGCTGCGGGCTCCCCTGTACATCTCCATACAGTATTGCAGCAGAGTGTAATGCTTTATCAATAAACCACTGGACCGTTTGCTGTTTTCATAATGGAGTCGTGAAAGCACGCCTTGGCTCCTAATTACTGAGCCAAACAGAGCTTGGCGGCAATTCAGAGGAAATAAGTGGAGGAGAAAAGGGGGCAGGAGAAAAGGGAAGGGGAAGGACGCGAGACGGGGAAAAAAGAGCTTGAAGAAAACTGTTTGCCAGTTCATCCTCCAACCCAAAGCCAATTATATCAGCTGGAGCAGGAGGAAGGTCATATTATGCCCAGTAGACCCACCTCAGAGCTGGTACCAAAACCCCTATCACTGCCGAAAGTCTGCATGTCTGATAAGACAAGTCCAGTTCACATTTGCCCTCTAAACTTCCCCGTCTACACTCTTACTTTATCAGGAACTGAAGTTATCACAAGTGCAGGGCAATCACTCTCATAGTTGTTGAATTTTCTCTTCACCGAATGATCACCAACCTTTCCTAATATTCCTTGGGGACTGAAAATGTCTGTACAAATAATCAAGGCAATTATGCTCTCTGTAGTTGTTGAGCTATTTCAGTGTGGACAACAGTGACCATCCCTGCCGTCCCTGGAGTCATGCCACGAGCATGACAACGTTAATGTGTTTTTGTCATTTGGTTGTTTTGTGTTTATGTTCCTTTAAAAATAGTCTGGCACCTCTAACATTTGCCTTAATTGTGTGTATCAGACGCAGCTCTGCATAAATGCCACATAGAGGAAGAAGTAAAGGTTAAAATAATGAAAAAATAAACTTTACATTTTCAATATTTTCCTAACGCTGAAGGAACAACCAAGCACTTTATTATTAGATTGTTTGACCAGGAGCCTGGTTACAGAAGACGTTCTTCCTTTACCAGGAGCTGTGACAGTTTTGAGCTGCAGAGGAATGTGGACACATGCGTCCACTCTGTATTGAGCCTGACAGCAGAGTGGGACAGGTCCTAACCCAGGGCCAGTGGCCAGCTCTAATTACTATTGACAACAACCTGAGCCTCCTTGACTTTCAACCTAATTCACTCTTGGAAAGAGGGAACCACTGCCTTAAGACTCTCCGCAACGAATAAAGTGAGAGGGAACAAATCTTTTGATGAAACATCCGAGCTGCGGTTCAACCCCAGAATCACATTCAAAATAGCTCTAAGCCGACATGTATTTGTGGAAACCCCTCCTCATGTGAAGCTTTCTTTTAATTATTCATGGGTCTGGAATCGCCTCATTAGAGGTCACTCTCTTGATATCATTTTGACCGAGCCAATTTTGTGGAGGATTTGATGGTAGATTAAAAAAAGACATGCACTTGGTCACAAGTGTCGTTTTGGTGGTTTTCCCTTCACTAACACGTCTCTTAAAGCCCCCTGCACTCAGGTGAATATGGACACTGTGTTAAGAGTATATTGATCCAAGAGGCACTAATGGCAGCACTTCACCGTGTTACGACAATAAAAACTTTAATGCACTTATAAACTAAGCTGTTGAACAAAATGACTTCACAATAACCTCTGTTGAAGGCCAAAAGTCATTTCTCTCATTACCACTAACATTTTAAGCAATTTACTCTCAGGGCATTTTTACATAGCTTTAAAGTTAAGTTTCTGAAATCTTATTTACATTGAAAGTGTTATTTCCCCATAGAATAAACCACTTCCTTCTTTTGCCTTACTGTATCTACTGTCTTTTCCTCAAACCCCTCTCACTACAGCACCTCTCCAGTTTTCCTTCAGCTTGGATCTTTCAGAAGTTTCGCAGAGGAGGGAAGGAGTCAAGAGAGAGGGGAGGAGACGTGGAAAAACGGAGGGAAGCGCACAGCAGAGATGCTGGCACCTTGGATAATTAGGCGGAGAGGGGGAGACTGACAGACAGAGCGGGAGACGGACAGAGAGCGGCTGATTTGCACGCTAACAGACGGCGGCAGCAGCCAGCAGCCATCTCATGACAAACATCTGAGGAAGCTTTTTCCAGACAGATGAGATCAGAGTTTGGTCTCCTCTGTAGCGATGGGAAGTGGGGGCTTTACGACAGTCATAATTAAAGTCCCCTCAGACCGAGCACAAAGTTCCCCTTCGTCTTTGAGTGAGTGACAATTCTCTGAAGTTCGTCCCTTCAGGCCAAACACTGAGAACACGGGCATGTTAAAGTGACCTCTTTTTATCCTAATGATCCTAACCCATAGCTAATGGAGCACCAAACACCAGCTAAAATGATTCAAAAAGTGCCTTGAATATATTCAATTATAATGATAGTGTTAGCAATGGCGTCGCAGAGGCAATGGTGACTTTCCGAGCCCTAATTATGCTGCGGTCATCAAGATCATTATTTTTCACAAGTGTCTCGGGAGATGGAAAACAGGACATAATGAGGATCAAATGCACATACAGAGCATGCATCCATTTACATAATTTAGGCACTTTTTTCAGGGTACATAGTGAACTTGACACGCAGGCTGCAGCGGCATTCACTGTCTACTCGGCACAAAGATTTCATCTTTGCAAAACTGTGTGCTTTAAAACTGTGTATCTCATTTATTTTCCTGGCATTTCACTGTGACAACCCAACAACAAAAAATGTGGGAAAAAAAGCAACAGCCCAGAAGCAAAAAGGGAACTGTGACAAAATTTAAATTAGCTTCCATTTTTAAATCTTAGTTGAAATTAGAGCGACATGGATTTGGGGGAAGGGTGTGAATACAGGAAATGAAAAGCCTCTTCATGCCAAGGAAGAAAAACTCCTTGCATTAAGAGACTGGCACGGAAAGGAAATGCTTGATGAATTCTCTATTACTACCGACCACACTGAGCTGATGATACTGAAACAGGCACAATTATCATAAAAGCAATTTCTTATATGGCAATACAGTATACGTTAAAATTTCATATTTTTGGTATCTGAAGTGTCACTTCACCCCTAAGTTTTGGTTATGGTCTCTCTCCCTAGAAATTGAAATAATGCCTTTAGAACACAGTGCTGCCCTCACGGACACACACACAACACAAACACACACACAAGAAACATACCAATTAGTTTGATAAAGCTAAATTATCTAGGTTCTCTAGCTATACGAGCTTCGCCACCAGTAGCAGCACATACACTTTAGCGACAGAAAGTTTGCATGAAGCAGAGGGCTTCTGGACTCTGGAGTTTACTGACAGCCGAGACCAAGGTTGCCTCGAGCCGTTTGATTCGCTGGTGCAGGTGGCCGGTTAAACCGTGTCAGAGAAGCGCAATGGTCCCCAGCCGTTGGGACTGCTGGCAGAGGCGGGCTGTCTCAGCCGGCGGTTCAAACAGTGTGTGAGACAGCCAAGGGGCAGCAGAGGATTGGGGATGTTTCTAAATGGTAGAAAATGGGGTGGTTTAGGGGATTAGTTCATCAAAGATTAGAATCCCACTTACAAAAGGTCGCTGGTGGCACGGGGCTGCCCATCTTTGGTGGTAGGGTGTTAACTTTTCCCAAGTAAATTTGGTAATAAATGTGATATTAAAACCCGCATTCATATATTTTATTGCAGAGCAGTCATATACTTAAATTTATTGGCTTCAAGTTTTTACATTTTAGAAGATAATGCTTAATATCTTTGATGAGAGAGTTTATTTTTATTCTGCTCCTCATATAGGGTGTATGTGTGTTTTCTTCCGGGGCCGACACATCAGCGGGGTGATGGAGGATGACAGTATCGCATTTTTAATTGCCATGGTTCCTGTTGCCTGGTTGCTTGAGGGGGGGCAGACAGGATAGGTGCCGACACAAATATTCTCTAATGAGTATTAATCTAATCACTGTTTGATATAAACAAGGCCTCGGTAATGATGTCAGACCCCCGCCGCCATCACCACCTAATGCTGACATTTTGGACGAGGGCATTTGCATTTCCTAAATGGAAAAAAAGAAAAGCCGTGACAAAGTGAAGGACATTCTTGACAGGGGAGGGGAGGGGTGGGGATAATGAAGACCATGAAAACAACTTTTCCCAACAAAGTATTTTGACTCTTTAAGAAGCAACTTGTCATTGTTTTAATGTTGTAATTCAGTTTCCTCGGGGGCTGAATGTGCCTGCTGGCTGACATATTTAAAGGCCTGTCATACCATCGGTGTAGCAACCTCAGAAAATACATTCCACTCGGAAAAGTCGACATAAATGTTAAATTAAGTTACTGCACATAGGCCTGAGGGAAAATGTGTGTATTTCAAAGGATATTGGCATTGAGTTGGGGAGATTACTTATCTGTTGTCGCCATACACACTAACAATGACTCTCCAACACCAATGGGAAATGCGGCTTCTTGTGTGCTCACCTTAACAAAGAAAACAGTGAAAACTGCACCCTTGTCTGTCTTGTTTACCTCGGTAGATTGAGAGGGTTACCTCCAAGGGCAAGGGGACATGAATAATGCCTGCCACCTGCACCTGTTTCCTCTGGATGCTACGGCGTTAATTACCTCAATTAGCATTTGGGAGATTGTTTGTAAGGATCTGTATCTACAGTGATGGAGCATACGCTCGGAGGGGATGCTAACTCATTTGAAAACACAGACAAATTGTCTTCCGCCATAACCTTTCGCAGTAGTTGTGACTCGGAGCGCACTTAGAATGAGTTCTGAGCTGTGCCAAGATGGAGAGTTGGAGATAATGTGTTGACACATGATCAAATAAGATGCGGCGGTGCTAAACCTTAGTCTGTCATATGGAAGATGCCGGCACTATATAAAAAAGTAAGGAAGGAGTTGTAATCTCTGATCTGCGAGACAACAAAATAACGTCATTTGTAAATACAAGCTGACACAAATGTGAACTAATGGAATTCGCAGTCTGTCGTCCTCCCTGTGAGAGTTTATTAGAAGTCTGCAGACGGAGCCGTGCACATTTCAGCCTTCTTTTGTTGAGTCAACCCGTCCAAAGTATACTGCACCATGATTTTGTTCCCGCTTTACCCAGTGATCTGTATCGTGTGATTTGTCCCCTTTCATTTCCATAATGGCTTCCTGAGCTCCCTCATGGAAACATATGGAGACCCCTTCTCACTGTATAGGATTTGTCCTGCACTAATGGAGCTGAGATTGGATTCTGGCACTTATGTGTGCCTAGATGATTCCTCCTTTTTAGTGCCATTCTCCTTTGCCTCATACATAATACATAGGGTTAAAGCAGTATTGCTTTGCAGGAGATCTCATTTATTAACATGGAAGTCTCATGAGGATCAGAAAGCTCAGCATCAAAGTTTGCCTCAGCACTGCTCATCATTACTGGGAACTTGGGATTTCCACCAACAGGTGTGACTGGAATCTCTATCAGTATTTAATCGCTGTATTGATTCAAAATGAATTGTGTAACTGTCTCCAGCAGAAAAATCCCAGCACTGATCTGATTTTCACATGTTTAAAATGATGTACGTTTACATTTCTCTTGCCTCTTATATCGATGTGAAGTTTGACTCATGTCTGTCCAGGGAAGAAGGAACATTGTGGAGGACAAAGCATGAGACTTTGATAAAGGTGATCTCTGCTTGCAACAAGTTTCCTACCAACATTTTACATTGTTTTAACTTTTAACTATGACCACAGTCTTTAACCTGCACCTAAACATATACGCATATAAGTCTGGCCTCTATATTTTTCTAATTGTCAAAAGACCAAAAGTTGAATTGATCTCACAAACAAATATTGCGTGTGAAGGTCTTAATGGGCCATATAGCTCTAGTGTCCAAAATGTATTAAAATCTATCCATCCATCTATTACACCATTTATCTTCTGAGGGTCAGGTGGGGCTGGAGCCAATCAGCTGAGATTGGGCGAGAGGCGGGGGTGCACCATGATATAACAGGGCCAACATACCGAGACAAGCAAACATTACACTTGATGGTCCATTTTGGGTCTGCAATTAACCAAACCCCAATCGGCATGTCTTCGGACTGTGGAAGGAAGCTAGAGTACCTGGAGAAAGACGTGGGGAGAACACGCAAACCTTTAAAAGACCAGAGACAATATTCTGATATGATTGCACCCACTGCTACACCCACCAACATATTGATCTACTCAGTAGCCATTACTAAGTTATTGACAGGCATTGTGACTATTGTGGTCTGGGGATTTTCCCTACTGGGGCTGGAAATGATTGAAAATGGGAATTGCATCGTTACTACACAGTTAGGATGTTGTGACAGTATCTGCACGGTTGTGACGCTATCACACTGACAAAAGTCTGTCAACAGAGAAGGAAAGACATACAACTGCCAAAATACTCCACTGTCATGGTTGTTATTGCTTCGGTTGAGGTTACCAAGGCTAACAAGATTAGTTTATTCATGACATTTCAGTCCTATGTCCTTCATCCGGTCAAATTTAAGATTAAAGTTTATTTTTACATGATAAAAGTCTGAGGAATTAAATATTTTGGTCCCATGCATCTGCCTATAAGACTCTCTGGTGTGCAAGACTATATAGTTGTATGTGTTATTACTATCAGGTGTTAATGTGTTATTATGCAATGACGATACACCGCGGGATAGCACCGTGGCCTAGGGCAAGAAAGCAACTTTGTCAGTTGACCAGACTTCCTGTGAGGGGGGGCAGTAGGAGCAGGACCACATAAGATTAAACTTGTAATTAGATCAAGCCTCGGACACAAATTGAATATTTAAGTGAAGCAGAAAATCTCTAACTCCACCGTTGCGTCGTGGAAGTAATGGCCTCCATCCTGTCTCCATTTTCACTAACCTGTGTACAACAGGAGGAGGACTTATAAAACATCCCTTGCCCTCGGTCCGACCTGAACTCAAGGTAGTATGAGCACAAAGCAATTACCACACTCTCTACATACCTCTCTGACTCAGTGTCTCCCAGAGAGGGAGGCACATCTCCATAAGTTATTTCATTATCTCACTCGCTCTGCTTTCTCCCTCTCTGGTTTGCTTTTCTATCTCCCTGTGAACATTGATTCCTGTGGGAGGTCACACAGAAGGGTATGGGATTATCTACTAAATAGAGGGCATTCCAGAAATGATTTGCAGTCAGTGTTTGATATAATAATCTGAGCTTCCACACTTCCACAGCATTTATAGGCTATTTGCTAAATGAGTTTGTTTTAGTCGATGCTCTTTAATTTATCATTTAGAAAAAAACGGTACCCTTGGTTTTCTGTTTTGTTTCTTTCTGTGTGCCTGTGTTCAACTATTATCAAAAGTCAGAGGAGGGAATTTGCTGGAGTTAATTCAAGGTTGTAGAAGAGGACTACACAAACAGAGTTTTCCAGAGATACAGATTAATTGTCGTAAGGCTCCAGATATTTAACTACTTTGTTGTTTCACAGCAAAATCAGACTCCATGCTGGTTTAATCACGTCTGAGTGTCACTAAGGAAGCAAAGGGTAGAAAGCATAGACTTAATATAAAGATGGACAACATGATGCTCCCCCCCGCCCCGAAAGTGAAGCCAAAGCATAGCTGGCTGCAGTATAGGTCATAAACCCCACCTCCTCCATGTTAGCAGATGGAAAATGTGCCACACTAAAATGTCAAGATACACTTGGGGGGGGGGGGGAATTCTCGGAGAAGGTTTCTGTCATTATAGGTTGTTGTTATCACACTGATGTTTGTCCAAGTGACACATTTGGTTTTGATTAGAAACATCATGATTGACAGCTGAGACGAACTCACGATTGGCCGAGCACGTGTATCAGCAGGATCTCGATACCGCAACCTCATCCCTTGAACAGCACTGTACAGACATTGGCTCCAAATGACGTCTGGCACAAGATGGCAGCGTTTAGATATTTTTATTATACAGTCATAGTAGAAATTGTTGTGTGAGGAGCGACACAAAATCATCTTTTGATTGTGTTATAATGTATCGGAAGGTGGGCTGTAATAAGCACTACATTGTAATCTGGGGTAGATGACAGTTTTTTTTAAACGTCTCTTCAATCAGACTCATTTTAAGACTCGGTTTAAGAGGTCTTAAGGATTTAATTATGTATTCATTTAAAGCTGAACTTTAATTTTTTGCTCAAATAGAAGTTTGATAATTAGTGTGCTTTTATGTATAATGCAACTTTCATTCAATGACTGTGATTATCCCGGTGTTTTCCTGTGTTGCATTTAAAGATGTCTGTTGATAGTTGAACTAGTGTGATCAAAGCAAAAGAGTCCACATGCCATGGTCTGTGGGCCTCTGTGGATTTTTGGAAAGCGTGCTGGAGAGCGTGTGTGCATACAGTATAGGAGCGTGAGCTTTTGAAAGTGTGTGTTCCCGCATGTCTCTGTCCTCTCCTGGTCTGACTCTGTAGTGCTTTGATTCGAGCGCGGTGATCCAGCTAAGACTCGGAGCAAATACACGGATTAGGCCGCAGCAGTGCAGATAACACTCTGATCAAAGTGGCCCTGCTGCTCCGACAGGCACAGAGGGGAAAATATGTTAAAGGAAGAAGCACTGCGCACACACACATTCCAAAGTCAAATTTTGTTTTTATCTCTACTAACAGACAGTCAGACAGGAGGAGATGGTCCTGCTTTATTCTTGTATTTCCCATCTGCTCTGATGTTGATAGCTCGGCAAAATCAAGGCAGGGTCCATCCCCAGGGTCACTAAGACGAATAACAAAATGCTTTTCTTCCCCTAATGGGCCACACTCACTCTTCTCCCCTTTCCTTCATTTTATAGACCTATCTTTCTTCACTTTTGACAAACGGACACCTGTGATATATAAAGTCCGAGTGCAGAATCTCTGGCCACAGTGACACAGAGGGGTCATGTGTCACTTTACTTCTTTTGTGAGACCTCTTCCTCCAATGTCACCCTCACCCTGACGCCCCTGGTCCCCCACAGTCCACGCACACAGATGTGTTCACTCACGTTGCTTGATTTGACTGTTCGCAGGTGTTACCAGTAGCATTAAAGATGGCCCTGTTATAAACAAGAGAGCCTGTAAACCCTGACAGCGTGACAGAGAACCAGGACCCTGAACCCGGATCGTTAGATTTATTATTTTTACCTGTTCTTTTGTCAAAGTGCCTCTTGTGATAAAGGTCCGACTGACCGGGGTCATCGATAAATCCAGTCCAAGCTCAAAGTATAAATTCCCAATTAACCATTTCACCACATATCTGACCCTAACCATAAGTTTAAGATCCTGAAACATAGCCAACTTTGCACTGATACATAGAACTTATCTAATAGTAACTGAAGTATCAGTACCGGAAAAGTACTGTGTCAAATAATTAACCAATAGTTAAACAAATGTCAGACTTAAAGAATCAAAATTACACACAAAGAAGTATCTGTACATTCGACCTAAATTGTATTGCCATTTGAACATGGTCATTATTTTCATTTCATCTTAATAACTTTGCCAACGTTTTTTTTAAGTTTAACAATTGACACTGTTTTAAATCCTTTTTTTTGGCTTGAGTGAATAGCTAATAATACTAAAACATACTACTAATACACATTTACTGGGAAAATAATCTTATCAGCCATTTTAAAATAATAAAAGAATTGCGTATATAAACAATGGAAAATTCTATATAGAATAATAAATCTATATAGTCTACATAGACAATCATCAAACAAATAACTTGAAGTATTTCTAAAACTTTCTACAAAAAACTCCTACTTTGTCATCCATCTCATTAATGTTAATTTGAATGTTAATGTATCCCACCCCCTGTATCTGGTCACTTCATTACAGTTACACTCACTCCTGCAATCGAGCGATACAGTACCAATCACCATAGTAACTCCTGGAGGAGATTTGCTGCAGCAGAATTTGGACTTAAAGGGTTGAAGTTCTCTCCCTCCATCAGCAGAAGCTCATTACTTATCCATGAAAGACTGTTGACCACACTGAAATGGAATCTGATCTATTCACAACAATGGTTTTAATTAGATTTGTGTGTGCATGTCTCTGGGTGTACACTACAGTGTGTGTGTGTGTGTGTGTGTGTGTGTGTGTGTGTGTGTGTGTGTGTGTGTACACACAAAGTATGCGCTTGTCAGTGGACACCAGCAACCTTGAAACCCGGGAATCCCATGTGAAACGTGACGGTGCGCTTCGTGTGTTTATCACCTAAGACTAATTGATTAATGTGTTTCACCGCTGATGTCGTCTCGAAAACAAATGGCCTTCCGCACACACACACACACATACATACACACAAACACAAACACACACTCACACATCGCTGAACTTTATGTAATTAATGCCTGAATGGATCATGTTTTTCAGATGCGCCAGTGCTGATGTGGAAAATAAGAGGGGATTAATGCAGCCCTCTGTTAATTCCACAGCCTGCTTTAGTACAAGAGGCTGACCCGATAGAGACAGTGAATCCTATGTACTTAATAGAGTAATTAATACTTAAGTCTTCTTAACTCTACCATTTTCTATAGTAGCATGGCGTTACACCTTGTGCCCACAAAAGAGTGTCAAGGGATTCTGGTGCAAGTCTCCTCTTAACCATAGAATTAAAGAGCTCCGCAACACTTCAATATACAGTTTTATATTAATTTGTGTTGTTTGGAGTGTTATAGCGATATAGTTTATTAATTAATTAAGATGATTATAATTTGTATGTAAGACAAGAGCCTCACCTTATGCCTGCTGCCACTGTATTATTTATTTCAGCTGTAAAAGCATCTGAAAACACAGTTGAAGATGAATTAAAGCTTGAAAATATTTCACAGCAATGCCACCACATATCATATTTCACAGTCGGACGTCCAGTCGGTCGGATCTTTGAGCAGTGTGACATGTCAAGGACTCTCATGAAGAAAAAGAAGCTAAAAGTGTCCCCGTTGGCCGAGAAAGGATCAGAGGGATGGATGACAAAGGAAATGGGGAGTGGAGAAGAGAGAGAGAGAGAGAGAGAGAGAGAGAGAGAGAGAGAGAGAGAGAGAGAGAGAGAGAGAGGGGAAAGGTGCGAGGGAGGGAAGGTGAAAAGGAGAGGGAGAGTAACCACAGTGTGATTTCCTGTGCGACAGAGCCCCACAGCAGACACGGAGGGAATAGCAGGTAGAGAGGAGGGAGGCTTAATGCAACCGCAACTTGCTTCACTGTGGCAACGGAAAAGACGACAGTTCGGTCTTCACTTCCTTGTTTAAGGTTATTTATCTGAAGAATAACAGGTAAACAAATACAGGAATTCAATTATTCACAAACAAATTGATACTGACTCAGTGCGGTCGTTCATCTTTTCTGGGACCTTGTAGCTGAGCCAACACACCAACACTAAATGTTAAATTATGGATCAGCGTTAAACATTAACAAACTTCTCATCAGTTGGACAAAATCCATTGGGAAGTGAAAACATGATTCCGCTGTTGTCTTCTGAAAGAAGCACAGGAGGCTGCTGGGTAATGGAGCTAAGCCTTTGGTGGTACTTTAAATCCAGTGTGGGACTCTCTCTGTGATCGTCTCTTTTGGTTGTTTAACACTCTTTCTTTCACCGTGTAGTGCAAACTGAATGTTCTTCCTCATATAATACCCAGTTCTTAGAGAGCCTACTTAACAAGTATTCATGAATATTGTTCTGTGTATTCTGCTTCTGTCTTTAATCCCCACAGGTGAGTGGTGAAATATTAATTGCATCATGTAACCTCACAGATATACTTTATGGATGTTGCGAACAGGTAGTACAAATGTACTTTCAATATTTAGTATTTAGTACTATTACATTAAAACCTGTCTGAATGCAATATAACACAAGATAATTCAATTTAATTATGCAAAAATTTCCACTAACCATATTAATATAAAAGTGTGAGGAAAGCTATGCATGATTTCATGAATATGACAGCATCTGTCATCTCTTAAAGAGTCCACCCTTTACCCATATGTCCTGCTGCCTCTGTTAGACTGTGTGCAAACACTTCAACGATCGATTTGTCCTCGTAAGAGGTGTTGGTGGCTGCAGGATGGAAGATTATTTTACTGTTGGCAGCAGGTGAAGGAGCCGGTCTCTAACAGCCACTGCAGTCGGCGAGGAGAGGAAACAGCCACAGCCAACAGACCCTGTCTGTTTGATCGTCGTGACAACTTGTTCTGTAGAAGATGTTGAAGGATGAAGAAATGTTTGACACAACTTTTCTTGAAAATTATTAAAACTTTGTAGGAGTAAAAGGGAGAATACAATTAAACTTGTTGAATCAACCAGCCATGTTTCTTGATTCGATTACATGTTGTTAGGTTGGACAAATTGTGATTGGCATCATGGAAAAAGTTTCCGATGCAGAAACTATGAGTATACATCATGAACACATTGAGGTAAACCCCTCATTTTCAATGGTGCTGAGATAGAGAAAAACAAGAATAGAGGGAATACAATAAATCTAAACTCAAACAGCATTAAAATAATACTTGGTTATACTATAAATGAATAAATTAAAACTAAAAACAACCACTATTTTCAACAATCAGTGTCTATACTGAAGTGACCATTTTTGTTTTTAATACATTTTTTGCATAAAATCTCATAACACATCATGGTGGTCTGTTATGTGTTAGTAACCTGCAGCAAAGGTAAACGCTAACAGGCACGTGTCAAAGCCAGACACAACTTACAGAAAGCCTGGTTTAGCACGAGCTAATAATCTCAACGCTTCATGAAACTTTTCACTTGTTAAGTGTGATAGCCCAAATTTGTCATATTTTACTCTCTGTGATATTGTTCATTTCTGATCTGTCAGACTGAAGCTCAAATTACTTACAAACAGCGAACAACCAGTAAACGTGATATCAAACTGCCCTGATAAAAATTTGCTGTCTCTTCAAGACAGACTGAAAGTGGACTGAGACCACGATGGACTTCAATGACACGATGAGTCGGCTATTTAATCCAAGACTATAAAAGCGCTAAAAGGTCAGTGTGGTCAACAAAACGGCCACAACACTCACAGACTGTTCTACATGCTCAGTATCCGGGGAGCAAGAGAATTTTCAACCTTTAAATATGACACGTCCAGGGAAAAGCCTATGAGACAAGTGTGACCACTCTCAATTGTGCGCCTCCTCTAAATGTGATGACTACACACAACGGCGCGGCACAATGGTAAGTGGCATAGCCGGGTCCAAATAATCAGCTGAATGAATGCATTTTTCAGAAACCATTATTCGGATGTGGCGATGCACGCACAACAAACGTACCCCACAACAAACGGAGGCATCTGGAGGAGGGAAAAAAAGTTCCTTTCACTGAGCTGGCATGATAAGAGCGTCTGTATTTCCACTCCCTTTATCACTTCCCGTCCCAGACAATGGATTGAATTTCAAAAGCCAATAAACAAGGGAGATGTCCATTCTGCATGGCAGTTATCACAAGCCAGCGTCCCACTCTCATTTACTCACCCTCCCTCCCCCTTTTCCTTCCCCCTTTTTCTGAAATGAGCAGGAAAAGAGAGATGGAAATTAAAAGTGGGGAGGGAGAGTTGTGAGAGAAGAAAAGAAGCAGCAGCGATGAGACGCCCTCATGCTCTGGCTCTCCTTTCACTGCACTGATAAAGGAAAGCATCAAGGCCAGGGGTGGATGTGTTTTTTTCTGTTAACTGAATGAGGCTTTTGAGGGTGATAGTGAGGAGCCGCTCCCCTGAGAGATGTTTGGAGGAACGGGGAGTGGTGAGCCAACATAATAAATATTCTTATCTGTTATTGTCATTGTAATGGGACAGGGCAGAGGGAGGGAGGATGCGACAGCGGATAGCTCTGTCGGTGCCAAGGGACCTGACTGTGTTGACATGCAGAGGAGGGAAAATCAAAGCGGAGACGGAGGGAAAGGAGAGAGCGAGAAAGACTTTGAGCCGGAGGGAGTTTGCACGTAATTATTGATGGGTCGTCCTGGTGGGAAGGAGGATATAAACAAGAAAAGGTGACAATTTAGCTTTTCTCCTGCAGCCTACTGCTTTACTGTATCAGTCACTGCCAGCTGCTTGCAACAGGTGTGAGGGAGTGAGGTGGAGTTTGAGGGAACTTCATAAATTGCCAATTACTTTGCTTTTCCTATAGCCTCACTTGGATTGAGGAATCATCAGCTGTTCTAGAATGCGAAGTACTGGCACACATAATTATAACCACCTAGCATCACACTTTTATCATTTCATTACTACAGTCCCTGTATTCCTTCCATTCATGGAGTAAATTACTGAGGAGCGCTCCTGTTAGAGTCCATCCTTGGTGAACTTTAAAATGCAAATTTTGCCGTCGACCAATTCCAACCCGTCTGCGAGAAATAACAAGTAGAGACAAAGCTATCGTCCCATCATCCAATTTCACAAAAGTCAGGTGAAGAATAAAGTACTGCACGAAAGACAGATGCGAGACACGAACTGATGGAACAAATTCATGACTTTTGATTAATTGTGTTACCAGGGAACACTATAGCCACACAGAAATGTCAATATTGGACATATCCCACCCTGGACATTATGTGTTTGACCTGCTTCCCTCTGGTAGACGCTTCAGGTCCATCATATCACGGACAAACAGGCATAAGAGCAGCTGCTTCCCTAGAGCTACACGACAAATGAGCACTGCCAAACACAAATACTGACTCTGACTATTTGGGGTCTGTGGGCACAACCAAGCTAACTGAACACTGCACAGTTGTTCACATATTTCAACTGCACCTTTACTGCTAACTGCACAAGACCAGTGTAACTGTATATCCTCAAGTGCAATATCCCAGCTGCTTTATCATCACATTGTGTTGTTTTATAGCTTGCAGCAGATATAGACACTACTATTACATGCACTTCACATTAGTTTCATTTTAAATCTGCTGTTGCTACACATTTCCATTGTACTAATGTACAACTGACTTTTTATATGCAATGCAAATTTGAAAAAGTCCTGCTCCATTTACTATCTGCATCTGGTGACAACAGGTAGTTAAGATTATGTATTTAACAAAGCGTGGTTAGGGTAAAGTGTGTGGGTTAGAGAACCAAAACAAGTGGTTAAGATAATGGAAGTTAAAGAATTTTGTCCACAAAATAAAATGACAATTTTAACGATTTGTAACATAGTGATATCAGTATTCTCAGATCTGACGCCCCCTGTATGCAGAAGTGCTTTCCACAAACATTACAAATCACTCACTAAAACAAGTTTTCTAATACACAAAGTTAGAATTTCATGGTTTAGGTTTAAATTGTTGCATTAAGGTCTGAGGAGATCATTGTCATGGTTACAGTAATGGCTACTTGGTTCAGGAACCGTTATGGCCATGCCTCAAATAAACAAACACCGACTGTTGGTGGGAAACAGAAAGCGAACAACAGACTTTGATGTCAAAAGCTGTGTCCCAGTTCAGGGGCGCTCGCCCAACAAAATGGAGAACGAAGGCTGAACCGAAATGAAACAATCACGTTTGAAGGAGCCACCAAAATGAGACAGCCTTATTGTGCTGCTGTCGTCCTGAATGCAGCCTCCGAAGTATGCAGCCGCTGTTCTGGACACAGCTCAAGTCTGATGTTTGTTGACCCATCCATCTACCACAGCCTCCTCCCTAGAGTTGTGCAGGATTATTGAATTTGGGGATGTAGTTATTCTTATGAATACTACAGGCTGCACCAAGAGTATAACAGTTTCTTGAAGACATGCAGAGTATTTGTTTCTGGTGTGACCAAGCACTAAAAGTTGTAAGCATTCCCTAATATATAGCATTTGAATGTAACAGTTAAGTGATAATATTGAACCGTGCAAGTTCGACAAGGATCACCTGAGGAAGTTTGCTCTTGGGAGCAGTAAAGAGGCAGTAGGTGAGTCAGGGGGCTTATGTACTGAACACCCATCCATCACTGGACCTTGATGAATACTGCCCAATTCCTCCTCCATTGGAAAAACCCTGCTCATTGGCCCCTAATGGAGCATCATTCTACACACATCTTCTCCCCTTCATATGTTATCACCCGATATATTGATTCATCATCTGCACACACCACGCTCCGAGAGTCCCTCCACCCGGCCCATACTAAATGGTGAGCTGTGAACAGTTAACGTGAGTTATCATGGTGGGGTTCCACCTATAGGCTCAACACGCGGTGGTCTCCAATGCCCAGTGGACAATTACAGTGTCCAGTGTGCAACAATGTATTTTCAGCTAAATGGACTTGCTATAACATATCACTTTAGCCCTGGGACTTATATGTACATTCTCTTAACAAGTTCTAGATGTATGTGATGTATATTCCATTTAAAGCACGCCCTAACTCTCTTCTTTATAGACAAGACGTCACGCGGAGCTTTTAAAACATGAAATAGCCTGCGTTCTGCAGGTCTCACAGCCTAATACACTGACACGTCCAAGCTCCTCTAAGGGACTGCCTCGCTTTCACTCACTCGTTTTCTGTCAAGTGAGGGGAGGGAAAAATCACTGTACGGAGAGGCTAGTGTGTGAGTGTTGTAAGGCAGGGAGAAAGTATGTTTGCTTTACTTTGTATGTGGTTGGATGTGCTTTCATGCGTACATGCTGCTTTAAATTTTGTATTACAAAACTCCACCTGTGTTATTGATTTTTTTGGTATCGCCCCATAAAGAATACACAGAAACCTGTGCACAAACACACAAGCAAACATGGACATATTGTGTTCTCTATCTTATTGTGATTTCCTTGTATATTAGGCAAGCTGGCTGCCAGGCTGCCAGCTCAGTCTGATCAATTATTTAAGCTACCTTGAGCTCTCTGGGGTTTCCCAGGATTTATTAGGTCCAGCTGCTGGAAGTTTGGCACAATGAAAAACACGATGCATGGAGCGAGAGACCAATACCACGGAGACTCGTCAGCCATGTGCCACTTAATGCCAAGCAGGAAACGTGAGCAGTTGAAATCAGATTTTCAAAGTGTTACACTTTGGCCTTGTTGTGTAACAAGAAAGGAGGAAGGTCACAAATTGCTGCAGTTGAAGTATTTAGTTACAAAGAAAACTAACTTAAAGTAAACATGGTAATCAGTTCTGTCAGTGATGTCTGTAGTGTGTGTGTATAAAAATAAGAATCACGCAAATGCCATGCTGCCATGTCCATGTGGAGGTAGACCTGGTGAGGAAGAGAGCAGAGAGAGGGCAGAGCCCAGTCTGCAGCCCTCTTAAATACTGGTCAGCCCGGGTGTGCAACATCCCTGCTGAAAACTAGGGTCTGACTCCGCCTACAGGAACCTGAAACACAGACACAAGCAGAACATCACAGCAGGACAACTCCAGGGAACAGGGTCCTATAGGTAGAGTGCAAAGGACCATCCCTCTGGTGAAGTATCTACTATAAGTATGTTTAAATCAAATGCAACAATTTTACACTACATTTCAACAACTACTCAATAAATTTAAATTACTCCATTCACCGACTCCCAATCAGCAACTTATGTCTTAATGTAATGCTCTTGACAAGGCATCAGCCATCACATTTTCCGAACCCTTCGTATTTTCATATGGCTGGAGGGATAAAGGGGATCAAAGCAGAACCTGTAACTATTGTCTAGGTAAGGGAGACTGGAAGAACGAGTGTCCTGCCCTTGGGTCACAGAACAAGGTTCCCCAAAATAGCCGGAGACCTAAGCCTGCTGCCCTTGCGGCTCGTTCCCACCAGATTGCCCGAGAGAAGGTAATGGCAGCTGTAAAATTCCATACTACCCCAAAACTGGCTGCTTCTGCATGTTCTGACTTGCACCCAGTTCAGAAAATGTACAAACAGAGACACGTACCTTTGGTTACCTCTCCTTTTCAGGCCAAATTTGTAGGGCCCTATACTGTTGTGCGTCAAGTGTCAGACCAGAATTATGTCATCTCCACCCCACATAGGAAAAGGTCCACCCAGCTTTGCCATATAAATCTTTTGAAACCTCATTTTTCTCGTACTTCCACAGGAGCAGTGGTCAAACCGGCGGCGGTGGCAGTTCCTTTTGGGGTAGCAGACTCCAGGGGGACGGGAAGGCTGATGAACTTGATGTCACCAACTGCATGACACAAGTCCGTTTGAAAGATTCAGAGGCTCTGAGTAAGCTTGAGTCCTTACTTGGCCACCTGTCAAGGTGGGAGATTCTGCGCCTATCCGCCAACGCTTTTACAGCTCTTCCCTTGAAAAACGTGAGCAGTTGGATTCAGAGGTCAAGTACTTGTTGGAGCACAGCATTGCAGTACCCTCATATTCTAGTTGGGCCTCACCATGTTTGTTGGTTGCTAAGCCAGATGGAACATTCAGATCCTGTACAGACTTCCGAAAAGTGAATGCTGTCACCAAGCCAGACAGCTATCCCCTTCCTCAGATGGAGGATTGCGTGGACCAGGTTGGGTCAGCACGGTTCGTCAGTAAATCCGAACTCCTTAAAGGTTATTGGCAAATTCCTCTGATGCCACGGGCTCAAGAAATTGCATCCTTTATTACACCTACTGGATTGTATTCGTACACAGTTATGCCGTTTTGGCTAAGAAATGCACCTGCTATGTTTCTGGGCTGCAGGGGTGTGTCGTGTATTTAGACGATGTAGTGGTGTATAGTGACTCATGGCAAGAACATTTGCAGCACATTCGGGCCTTGTTTGATCGCCTGACCTGGGCGAACCTCACCGTAAACTTGGCCAAGTGTGAGTTTGCCAAAGCTATGGTAACATACCTGGGTAAAGTGGTTGGGCAGGGTGCTGTGCGCCCTGTAACAGCAAAGGTGGAGGCCATTGAGAAGTTTCCTTCTCCCACTACAAAGAGGGAGCTTTCCAGGTGTCTTGGTATGGTGGGTTATTATCGGGGGTTCTGTCAAAACTTTTCATCGGTTGTTGCTCCTTTGACTGACCTGATGAGCTCCAAAGATTCTGTCCATTATGATAGGCAAGAAGGGCAGGAGACAAACAACTTTTAATGCAATCTATTGGATTCTCTCCAGCCGTACGAGGACTTTAACCCTGGACTCAAAAACTCACCACTCGTTTTAACCTGGCAACCACTAGATAGGCTTTCCCTGTGCCCCCAGTCATACATCTTATGGGTTAAGGAGTATTCATCAGCCAACTCTGCAGCCTCTCTTACCTTTTTAACTTGACGCTCATTTAGGTAAGTAGTAACATGGTCAGGAAGAATATCTTTGAACTGCTCTAACAGAACCAGTTCCTTAAGATCTTCTATTTCTTTTACCTCAGAAGCTAAAAGCCAGCGATTAAATTGGGTGGTCAGTTCTCGCACAAGCTCTACATATGCTTGCCCCTCTGACCTTCTCAGTTTCCTGAACTGCTAGCGATACGCCTCAGGCACAAGTTCATAGGCCCTAAGTACTGCAGCCTTAACCTTGAGATAGTTCTGACTATCTGCTACACTTAGTGCAGAGAATGCCTCCTGAGCCTTACCTGTGAGCACACATTGTAAGAGCAACGTCTTCTCTACATCCTTCCACTGGCGTGCTTGACTTAACCGCTCAAAAAGACCAAAGAAAGTTTCCACATCCTTCTCACAAAATTTTGGTAGTAACCTTAAATTATAAACTACATCAAAAGAAACTGGAGAAAACGTACCCTCTTTAATCAGCTCTAGTTCAGCCTCACGCAGCTTAGTAGTTACCTTTAACCGTTCAAACTCCCATTCTTGCTCCCTGGCACGAACCTGATGTAACAGACGGGGGAACTTCAGGCTCTGTTAGGGCATATGCAAAGGCAGTTGCCAGTCCATGGAATAGTGACTGGATAGTGTCCAATACTGGGCTTCCATGTTTTGTATACTGTAATCGATCTGGAGGTTTCCTGGTTCTAGTTGAACATCTAACAGTAGGTTCATCATCATTGGGTGTGTGGGAAGAGTCAAAGGAATTTTCCAAGTCATTTCTGATAGGAGAATCGACTTGTTCACTCGTCGCATCGGCTGTTGAACTTAATGTAGGTTCTGCATCTACTGATGACACAGCCGATTCAGGACTGTCGGACGTGGATGAGTTTGATGGAGTTCCTGCTGCATGGGGTGCATCATCAGGGGTTGTAAGTTGTGTCGTTTCTGAGTTTGTAGGAACCATGGTAGAATCTTTTGGAATGTCGGTTATGGTTGTGAATCTTTGAGGTTCAAGGTTAGATCCACTGTACCAGTGGAGTGGAATGGAATTATTTCATCTTCTGATTGATTTTCAGTGTCAGAAAACCTTTCAGTGTCCGGACTTGAACGAGTTGTTGGTCTGCGGGGTGGTTTTGGAGACTGAGTTTCTTTGTTAGATACAGGCAAGTATCCACATGGAAGAATAAGGTATCTGTGTAGTGTTCGGAGAGGACCGTCTTTATGCTCAGGCCTGACTGTGTAGACAGGCAAAGGACCAGCTCTCTTTACCACAATGTAGACACCAGACTCCCATTCATCAGCTATTTTGTGTTTGCCTCTCAACCGGACATTTCTGATCAGCACACGATCTCCCACAGACAAATCAGCAGCAATGACATGCTTGTCGAATCTGGTCTTGTTTCTTTGCATGACTTTTTCTGCATTGGCTGCTGCTATTTTGTAGCTCTCCTCTAGGTGAGACTTGAGATTCAGAACATACTGTGAATGAGATGCATCTTGGTCCTTTGCAATAGGCAGTCCGAAAGCTAAATCAATGGGCAGTCGTGATTGTCGTCCAAACATCAATTCATAAGGTGAAAATCCAGTGACATCATTCCTAGTGCAATTATATGCATGTACAAGTGGTTTTACAAAATCCTTCCAGTGGGTTTTGTCCTGTTCTGTTAGTGTTCCAAGCATGTTCAACAAGGTGCGATTGAAACGTTCCACTGGGTTTCCTCTTGGATGGTATGGGGTTGTTCTGGTTTTGTGAATTCCAGCCATTGCACATAATTCCTTTATTGTTCGGGACTCAAAGTCTCGTCCTTGATCACTGTGGAGTTTTTCCGGGATTCCATAGTAAACAAAGAAGTTGTCCCACAAACATTTTGCAACCGTCCTTGCTTTTTGGTTGGGTTTGGGAATAGCCACTGCATACTTTGTGAAATGGTCTGTGATTACCAGGATGTCCTTGACTCTGCTTCTGTCTGGTTCCAGGGACCAGAAATCCATGCACACGAGTTCTAGAGGTCGTGTTGTTTTTATGTTCACCAAGGGTGCAGCTTTTTCATGCAACACTTTCCTTTTTACACATCTTTCACAGGTTTTTATTTTGTTATAAACATCTGCAGACATTCTTGGCCAATAGAACCTCGAGTCCCATGTGACCCATGTGATCATGTAAACTGGTAAGGACTGTGTGTCGAAATTCCTGGGGTAAGACAAGTTGATAGGAGCATTTAGGTCCTATTTGCCTCCTCCTAACAAGAATATTGTTCCGAAGCTCTAGTCGATTTAATTTTCGAAGAAGGGAGGGGCAATTCTGGAAGTTCATCCTGTAACCCAGGTTTCAGATGATTTTAAAAGTAATTTAAAAATAATAAAATAATTCCCGATGCGCAATTATAAATATCCGGGTCAGGAGGGTCACTTCCTCTTTCCTGTCTATTATTGTGAGCAGTGTGGAACAGCGTTCGGCAGCAAACATCGGCATTGAAAATCTCTGGTAAACTTGTGACAGATCAGCGGTGAGTTGCACTGTGTCTGCATTGTGGATGATTCCCGCTAGCATAGCGTGGTTTAAGTTTAACCTGAGTGTTGCCTCCGTTAGTTTCCGTTAGCTTCATGCTAACGGCAATACAAAACCCCATAAGTAAATCACTTATTTAGTGATGTTGGTGTGTATGTTTTACATGCACTTAGCCTGTAAGGCTTGTCCCTAATAGTCCCGGACATATTTGTTTGCATTTTGATTGAATGTTTTGTTCTTTGTTAATGGTTCATTTATTTCATAAATTAGCATTTTTAGCCTTAGCCAAAGGTTTGTATGTTGTAGCTATAATCCTGACTTCTCTTTATGAGATTTTGTATTATTTGAACTGAACAAATTGGAATTATTTGTTTTCCTCAATGACCTTTTGTAGGTCAGGTTTTTTCCCCACCTTTAGTCAGATGTTGCGGGACCCAAACTCTGACAGTGATGGCGAGCTACCCAAAAATGGACTAATATGGACCCAACCTCCTTGCCACTACGAGTGGTAGGAACAAACTCACGCACGTGCTTCACTGTCCCTTTGGTGATGTAGCAACATAATTTCTTTCTTCTGTTCAAATGTTAGGTCACCAAAGTCAGAAAGAAAAAAACTTGTACTGCCCTTTAACCTTGATCTGGCAGCTACTTCCTCATCAGCAACAACATCATCTCTGGAACAAATGGAAGGGGGTAACACTGGCAAAACACCAACATGTCCTAACTGGGCCCTTAAAGTGGAGTGCATTACTTCCTTACGAACCGTCTTAGGAAGCTCTATTTCATAATGCTCTGCAGTTTTTAGCAAGTGCTCCCTGGCACATTTTCCTAGCACCTCCACACTTCCTCCACACAAAATCCTCCATGGTAGCCATCTTTTCAAAAGAACAAACCCAGATAACTAACTGGTGAAGACAAAAAGCCAATCCAATCCCAAATTACTAAATCACTGCCCTCCAGCTCAGGCCAGGCTTACTGAACACAGTTTAAAACCTGGTGTAACTTTATTTATTTAATTAATATGTTTTATATATTCAGCTTTGGAATACCTCTCCCCTGCCTAACCAATACCAACTACCTTCTCTGGACCCTAGTCTTCATGCATTTCATGATAGGTGTTTTAAACATAAAACCAATGACCAGATAAAGTCCCAGCTAGGCTGTTACTCACCAGACGGACATGGACGTGTACCCAAGACACAAAGTCAAATCATGTTTATGCACAAAAATAACAAACCAACAGGCCCCCGAGAGAGATACTGTTGCTTATTCCTACGAGCCCCCACTTGTTACACATTGGCTCTTGTTGTGTAACAAGAAAGGAGGAAGGTCACAAATTGCAGCAGTTGAAGTATTCATTTACAAAGAAAACTAACTTAAAGTAAACATGGTAATCAGTTCTGTCAGTGATGTCTGTAGTGTGTGTATAAAAATAAGAATCACGCAAACTCCATGCTGCCATGTCCATGTGGAGGTAGACCTGGTGAGGAAGAGAGCAGAGAGAGGGCACACAGACACAAGCACAACACTTCAGCAGGACAACTCCAGGGTTGTCACAAAAGCAACGAATCAGGTGATGTCTTTGCTTCTCTGAAGACGGCGCGCTGCTGGGGAAAGTTTGATGAGTTGAGTGTCCGGTTCTGTCGTGTATGACGGCACAAATGACATGTTAGCAAACTGTGCTGGAGATACGTTGCTTTTAAGTGGAAAGAATTAGAAATGGGGGAAAAAGACTATGTGGTTTTTTGGGGGGGGTTTTTTTTGCTTGTCCATATTTTTCAAGAGAGTATGTGTGCACATGCTACTTAACATTTGTGTGTGTGTGTGTGTGTGTGCGTATTTGTGTGTGTGTGCGTGCGTATTTGTGTGTGCATGTTGTCTAGCTCACAGTGGCAGCCTGCAGCAGTAATGAATGGGGCCTGGGGATAGCTGAGTGGATGGGAGGTGGCAGATCATAAATAATCATTTATCCTAGCGTTTCCCCTGCCTCGCTGTCTGACAGACCACTGGGTGCAGGCTGGGAGCAGCCAGCAGCACGAGCCAGGACGCAGCTGCACCGGCCGCAGCGCACGTGGTCTCAATGCTCTAGGGCAGGTTTTCTTTACAGCGGATCCATCTCGCTGATGCACCAGTGAAATAAGCAAAACTATAAAACAGTGTTCTGTGACAAAGACCACAAGAGAACATTTGCAAAGAAGAGGCAAACGATCTGTTGAGAGATGCTATAAACAAAGAGAGAGGGGTATGAAGTAATGAAAAGGTACATGAAAATTAAAAGCTGGCCTGTATTGTTATGTGTGTTATTTATCTTAAAATCAATAGCCACCTTACCCATTAACTTTTAATGTGTGCTTCCAATTGGAGCCTGAAATTAAACAGTGCTGGAGGAAATCAACAGCACCTAATGGCAGAGCCCTGGGGGGAAATTCACTCATAAACACAGGTTGGCCATTCCCACAGAAGAGGAGTATTGGCTTTTGAGTGACAAAAATTTGTTCTGAACGCAGAGGTGATAAACCGAAGATCTATGGCGCACTTAAGACCATTGTCAAAAAGCTTAGCGCTATTAGTCAAGCAACAAGTGTTCAGAATCAGTCTATTGAATTGCCATGGTTTGTGCATCACAGCAGCGTGATGCTGATGAAGGGGATGCAGAAAAGGAGATATTGTCTCAATATCCACAAGTCCCAGAGCTCAAAACTTTGTGTTGCATTTGATAAAGAGAGTTTTCTTAGTGAGCAAAGACATGAGAATGAAACAGAATTTTCTAGAGCGGTACATTATTCAGGCTTGTACAGGGCTGGTTTGACACAGAGAAGAAGCCGGAGAATCAAGACTGTATCTTCTTTTTCTTTGTTTGCGTCTGGTTCTGCCTCTGTCTGTCGGTCCGTCTGACTACATAACCCCCGGAATATGTGCGAGCTCTGACTAATACAAAGTAGCATGACTGTGCTCGACACTCAAAGAGCAACATTAATCAACGCTCCAACACCTCGCTCCTCCAGCCAAGCAGAGTAAATCAGGAGGAAGTTGGACAGAGAGAAAAAGAGGAAATGGCTGTGATTTAATTTACGGCTTCCGCTTTCATGTCGCCACACGCCTGACTAAGTGTCAAAGTGGCATTTATGATGTATGAAATTAAATTACGGAGAAACGCCACCACACACAAAGCACAACGCACCTGATATGTGCTCTCACCTATGCGGCTTCACTGAAAGGACCCGTCATTTCTCCGAGTGTAATAAGTCTCTCTCCATTTATTTATTTTTGCCTATGTCTTCACCGTCTACGGAACACAACAAGAAAGCAAGTCAAATCTTTATTGGGCTTATAATTAAACAGAAAACTAGTTTAGGCCTCTCGTTTGATATAGATCAACGTTAGCATCTTATTTTTTCAGCGAGGGTTATCAACATGTATTTGGCTTTGATCAAAATCCGAGAGAAGTGAAACTGATGTGCTTAAATAATGCAAAGGTTCCCCTTATGTTCAACAGCTGTGGAGGAGGAACTATAGCCTGAATTATATCCACAGCCATCAAAAAAGTTCCCACCGGTTAATCTATTACTTAATTATACATTTCTGCTTTGAATGTGGAGGAAGAGTATATTTTCAAATTATTTCCCGATTAGCACTTCATGTGTTGTCCCCTCTGACCAACCTAATTTGATTTGAATACACTGTAGTAAACTACTCCCGTGCAACCGTGGTCTGAAAGAAAATCTGCAGTAAAGACTAGCGGAAAAAATGATGTGGCACTTAATGGATCCCAGGTGAGAAATTCTGTTTATCCCCTCTTCTTCCAGGTGGTTCAGAGCAGAGGGTCAGATGTAGTTCAGTGTCACTACAGCTGTTAAGTAACTTGGTGGGTTCTTCATTTGTTTCTTACACATTTCTACCAAAAGGCACAGTTTGCGAGATGTAAGTATTAGTAAACTGAAATGTGAACTATTAGTATTTTTATTGGTTGAGCAATAGCTTACTGGTACGGGTTGTAGCAGAAAGGCTGTATTGCTATAACTGCACAGTTAGCATGTTTCATGAAACAAGCCTGATTCATTTATGATTGACATACTGGCCTCGGTAGGAGCTTTCCTGTTAGCTTATTTATCCTTTGAGCTGGCATCAAAGCTAATACCACAGTTTCAGGTGGCGGTCCGCTATTTTGGTACAGACTGAATCGTCATGAAATATTATAATAAATTCATGGTCCCCAGATTGTCAATACTAATGACTTCTTCCCATTATCCAGAAAAGGGAGCCAAAATATTGAGCATACGAACGCCACCATCTTGCGCATTTGAACCCAGAGTCTGTGAAGTAGCGATCCAGTGATGGAGCAACGGAGGCGAGGTCCCTTCAATACATGTGGTCATTAGTCAGTCTCAGCTCAATCATGATATTCACCCCATTTTTATAGCATCACATAATGAATTCAAAACCAAACCTACTCAAAAAATGAACACTTATATATCAGTGTGATAAGAACTACATCAAATGACAGAAACTTTTGTAAAGTAGTTAGTTGGGTCCATGTCCCATCCACTAACATGGTGGGTTTATGACCTATTTTGCAGCTAGCGACCAGGTGGCGATTGAGACTCTTTGGCTTTACTTTTGGGAGCTTTCATGTTGTACATGTGTATATACAGTCAATGTTCTAGACAGGACTGTTATGGATGTTTGTATGTTTGTTATACGGATTGTGAATGCGAATGAATTTCGTGATTGAGATCAAAAATGTTTTTTGTTTCCCATCAGTATCAGCTTTGTTTGCTTCATTGTGTTCTGTGCTGATTAGCAAATGTTAGCATGCTAATATGCTCAACTGAAATCGTGGACATGCTACACAGCATGTTGAAGATCAACATTCTTGTGTTAGCATTTAGCTCAAAGCACTGCTGTCCCTCTTATCTTAATCCATTACGTGTCAGAAGTGTCTCCCTCACCAGCATTACTACGTCCCCCATGTGTTCACAGCATGGGAGGAATATATTAGAAATATTATATCAGTAGAAGCATCATTCATGATTAAATCTATTAAAATTTCCATGCCACCAGGGTTGCAGAGTTGGTGATCAAACCACAGGCTGTTATACTGCCTGAGCTGTGAAGTTGCTGAAGCGCCTACACCCTGCCCTGCTTGTTGCTGATCGCACACAGCAAAGAGGTAAATCTCTGATCATGTGGACTTACTGCTGTACATGTCCGACCAGCTATACTGCTGTCAACAATCCTCTATTTGCTGCTGAAGCAGAAAAAAGCGCCAGTGTCCATCTCCACAACCAAAAAAAGCATCAGCTTCCATCGTCCTTGTATATGTCGGCCTCAAGCACTCGGATGCACAGCCCGTCATAATTATGACTTCTAAAGTTGCCTGTTTACGAGGAGCCCATGAAGGCACGACCTGCCTTTCATATCCTGAGCTGACGGTGACTGACTGCTTCTGCTGGACATAAATTCTGACAGAGTCACACTAACAAATTAACATTATGCTGCCTTCAGTCGCCCGCTGACAGAATCACAAGTTATAGGCATAACTGTGACAACCGTGCTCACAATTGCAGAATGAACTTGTTTCAATAGGTGAAAATCCCCAGACTATGTTTTAACTGACTACATCTAGATAGTACCTCTGCCAAGGGGGTTATATTTACGTTTGTTTGTTGACAGGATTACATAAAAACCTCTCAACTGATTTCCATGAAATTTTGTAGAGGGGTAGGACATGACCCAAGGAAGAACCCATTAAAGTTTGGTGTGGATCCGGATCAGGGGATGCCACTTCCTTTATAATTGTGAGAAAGGATGTTCTTTAACATTGTCACAGATTTCCCAGAGAATAATACATGGATCTTGTGAACAAGTAACACTGTTAACTTTGTAGAGTAACATTGTAAATTAGCTTTTGAAAGTTTTCCTTCAATGAAAACCTAAAGATAGAAATGGCGCTTCCATTACTATTTGGTTATACTATGGATGCTTTACCTTTGTTTACTCCACATTGTGGAGGACTTGCGGAGCAGAAGACTCACACAGTGATGTTCAGACAGGTGTGTGCAACAAATGACTGATGGGTGTAAGTCACTGTGCAGGGGAGAGCATTGACAACTACTGGGTTCCCAAGCAATGTGGTGTTTTGTCTGTGTTTGTCAGCTGCAGCCACTGTGGAGTTTATGTTGTTTATACATCTCTGGCTTTTCTGCAGCTAATTCTATAAATGTGGCAGGTTATTTGATTTATGTAGCTTAATAGCGTCCATGGACACACGGTGTGGTATCCATGGACTTGATAATTGATAATTATTAGTTGTATACGCAGGCTGCAAAATACCTGACTGGAATTAATTATTTTCTTCCAGAAAAATCAATGTAGCTCTCACCTGGATCAGCATATATGTATGTGTAAATTTAAATTATGATATATACGCCTGCTTGTAGCCTGGTAGTTTTATCATACATCCTTATAATCAACATTTTCCAGTACACTTTCCACCCCTGATCCCAACACTTTGATATTGCCTGTAGTGAACACTGAAAGAAAATAGACGTGAAATTAGAAATGTAGCGAAAGACAATTTCCTATAGACGCTGATTTATATAAACAATTTTCTTACTTTCCTCTAGCTGCTGCATTTGATTCTCACGCAATCTGTCATACCTTTCAATCTGCTTATTGAAAAGTTTTCTTTACAATTATTATTTTTATGCCATGCAAAAAAAAAATTCTTCCAAACAACACTCTTGCTATTGTACATATTCAGTAATAACAATCCATGATATACGTGTGTGTTTTATACGATACAGAGGCGTGACTCGTGTATATTTTATTATTATTGAATAACCTTTATTGTCCCGAAAGGTAACAGTAACTAAACCTCTATACTTATGACAGTCTGACCCAGTATTTTAGATTTCATGCAGCACTTGGCTGTAAACAGAGGTGTTTATCTGTCGCCTAAAATTCATTCTGCTTCCTCCAGTCTGAATAATGAGCTTGTGCTTTAATCCCCCACCTGCTAATGCTTCCCCTCGTCTCCTCTGTGCTCGGACTCGTCCCACTCCAACTTACCTGCCTTAATCTTGTGTCTGCCTCTTCTCACAGACAGCGGCCACCTTTTCTTTCTTTTCTTTTTTTTTTTTTAACAGGCCTAGAAAATCTGCTGAGTAACTTCTCCCCACCTCCTCCTCCTTCCCTCTTCCTCACCCGCCCCCCCACACAGACTCACATCCCCACTGGGCCTCTACAGAAAGTGATGGGAGGAAGAAGGGAGGGGACGGCGGAGGGGGAGGGGGTGGGGTGGCTGCTGCTGCTGCTGCTGCTGCTGCTGATGTTACGCGGCTCACAGGACTTGCCCATAAATGAACTCATTTTTCATCCTGCCTCTCTCCCTCCTCCCCCTCCCGTTAATGACTGGCACTTTCCTCATACGGAGCACCGGCCCTCTGAAGAGCCTGGCGAGTGACAGAGCCCCATTCATCTCCTCATGACGGAGGACGGGGGGGCACAGGCCGAGAGCGGGAGGTAGGGCTGGCAGACGGACACGCGGACAGATGCAGGGGAAGAAAGAGACAGAGACAGGTTGCGAGCAAGGCCGGATTAAGGAACACTTCTAACAGTGGGAGCAGGTAAGAGATAAAAGAGGAAGGAGGAGTAGGAAAAAGACGCTGGCTACCACAGATGGGAAAGTGACATGTCTTTCCCCTCGTACTGATTTAGCCAAACTGCTCAAATACCAGTACAACCATCGAGTCAACTAATCAGCATAATTTGATTCAGATTTTTTTTTACAGATATTTCCAGTTTCCTTCCATAGAGTCGGAAGACATGCTGGTTTGGGTTACTGTCGACTCTAATTGTATTTTGTGCGCGTGGATGGTAGTTTGTGTTGTCCCCGTATTTGGGGGTCTCCAGGAAGATGGGGTTCGAGGACTATACACAAGCCATTTAGTTCCAATATAACCAGAATGAGAGTAATGTCCATATTCCAGACAGGAGGTCAAACATATTTTTAGCAACCTCCAACGGGGATGTTCCTTTTCACCAAACCTCTTTTGTGATCTTCATAAACAGGATTTCAAAGTGCAGAGGGGGAGAAGAGAATGTCCAGTCCGGGGGCCTCCGAGTTGCCCCTCTGCTATTCACAGATGATGTGGGTCTAATGGTTTCACCAGACCATGTCCTTCAGCGTGCACTGGGATGGTTGGCAACTAAGCCAACCATTTTCTCTCTTCAGGTCAGGATGGAGTTTTTGCCGCAAGGTTTTCAGGGTTTTGTTCATGAGTGACGGGAAGAAGGAGCAAGAGACTGACAGGCAGATCAGTGCAGCCTCAGCAGTAAAGTGAGCGTTGTACTGGACTTCTGTGATAAAGAGGGAGCTGAGACAGAAAAAGCAAAGCTGGGGATATACCACTCAATCTAGGTCCCAACTCTCACCTATGGTCATGAGCTTCAGGTAGTGGCCGAAAGAATGAGATTGCGGATACAAGCAGAAGAAATGAGTTTCCTCCACAGGGTGGCTGGGCTCAGCCTCAGAGATTGGATGAACAGCTCAGACATGAGGAGGGAGGTCAGAGTAGAGTCTTTTCTGCTGCTTTTTCACGTTGAAAGAAAACAGTTGAATGGGGACTGAGTCAGTTCTGGCTAAGTGGTTACCCATTCTGGGTGAGTGGTCACAACACACAAACCAGTAACTCTATGAACCTTTAGGTTTTCTAGTACAAAAAGATGATTCCACTTTAGGTAAAAGTAGAGCTACATTTGCTAGTGGTGTAATACATGTTCTGGAGTTGTCTTGTCAATAAATACCATTCAGTGCATAAGACAGCCACTAACTGTCAGTGGAATAAAGTGTACGCACATCCTTGTGCACAATATGCAAACAAACCTGGGTACAAAGACTCCACAGGGCATCAGGAACCTCCATGCTGTTTGACTGAAGTGAGCTCTTGCTGTCAGAAAGAAATGCCTTATATTCTCTTATTCCAAGATGTGATATGATGAACATCTATATATATATATAATAATTGCAGATATCTCTGTCTGTCTGTGGCTTGTATATCTTGAGAACCGTTCATCTTGTTGCCTTAACACTTGGCATGTGTATTCTTAATGCGCCAAGGAAATGCAGTGTCGAATTTGGTGTGGTGTTGTCGATCAGAACAGCTGATTCTCCAGTTAGGGGTTCTGAATCAAGTCGAGATTCACCAAACTGAATAATCAAACAGTCATGTTTAGAATGGACAATGCACTAGTACTAAACAAAATACGAACAATAAGAGAATTCATCATATTAAGTGGATCTTACAGATACCCGGTTACCAATAAGAAATCCGAGCAGGTATTCTCAGATAAGCCCAAAGTCTACGTCTCAAATACCAAATGAAATTACCACGAGTGTGTGGAAGATGTCTGTCGTCGGTAGACTAGAAAAATCCTCCCGAGCTCTTGATTAAGAGCACTGTGCAGATCAAATACACCCTCTTATTACATATAATTAAATAATGTATAAATATGCATGAGCCAGTGATGAGCATCTCCGTCTCTTGATCACTTTTTAGGGGTCGACCTTTTACTCCCTGGAACGCAGTGTCAAGGCAGCTGTTTTCCAAAATAGAACGACTGTGATTAAAAATTCAGGCGTGCGGTGGAGAAAAACACGCCCCACTGTTCAACACAAATCTAATTGCGCTGCCTGTTTCCTCTACGATCACATTACCTGTTGGTGCGATGACGGATCACTGAGCCTAAACAATGCTATACGGATAGGACGCCTGTGACTCAAATCCCCAGCTCAGTTTTGCAAGTAAACAACATTGATTAATTATGATTATACAATTAGGACTACTAAACATGCAACGCTTTACTATACTAATAATGGTCTCTGAGAAACGCTGCCTTTTTAATGAAATCTGTGAATCGTACAGTTATGTGACCTCAAAATCTCATTTGAGATAAAGGCTGTTTCTGGCACTGGGGCTCAATAAATGTGACGCGTGGATATACAGTAGCTTGTTAACTGAGGGAAATAGAAAGACAATGGAGAGACAACCATAAAATTCAACGGCATCCATGTTTGTAAAAAAAAGTCGAATTGATCAAGCTTTACTCTGCTGCCATGTCCCAAGCACGAGTAATGTGATGAAAAAATTATACAAAATCTTTAAGTGCAATTTATTGACTATTTTACTGTGTGTGTGTGTGTGCGTGTGTGTGTGTGTGTGTGTGTGTGTGTGCGTGCGTGCTGTGAAAAGCAGTTTGTTTTTGGATTTTCTTTTTTTTTTTTCGCCTGCTGAGTGTGGCAGATGGAGTCAGGCTCAAAGTGACACAGCTATAAAGCAACACCTGGTGGAGATGGGGCTGGTCACCGCTACATCTGTGGCCATCAGGACTGAGTGTGAGTGTGGGCGCACGTGTGTGTGTGTGTGTTTGTGTGTGTCCTACGGCCAGCAGAAGTGTTGGCACGCTGTGACCAATGTGTGTGATGGTGCCAAACTGAATTCTCTGTGAGATGCGCCAAAAAAAGCATGAAAACACATCAGCTAGAAGATGCAAAAAGAAGAAAAAAAGGGTTCAGGCAGCTGTGGAAATATTTGTTGTAAGTCAGGCACAGTATTGAGGTGTGTGTGTAACCCTCATTGGCAAACAGAGATGGTTGCGGCACAGTAATGTATATAAATGACTTTCCTTATTAAAAAAAATGCTCATTAATCTTAAGTAGACTTCGGTATAGGTGGATAGGGGGTAAATCTTAAACATCTGACTTTATAATAATAATAATGATAGCTTTCTATCACCTAATAAAATACTGATTTGCAAGTTAAAAATTAAGAATTGATGGCAAACAATAGGAAACTAATAATAGTAGTTTGAATTTCACATATGATTATGGCAGAAATACAAGAATAAAAACTAAGAGTAAAAAATTAAATAAAACATCCTAAAATGATGAGATCTGGCATTTCTTTTTCACCTAATAGTAGAAAATTGTGTGATTTTACATCTCTGCCACAAAAATGTACTTTTCATTTTGTCTTTGTCTAAAAAATTCCTTCAACTGACAGAAGGGTTTTCATATCGTCAGACACACACACATGTTTTCTTATAACGTGAAGCACATTGTGGCATCAGCTGAAGAAATGTGTTACAAACTCCACCTTCTTTCTTTGCTGAAATAATCAACCATCTCAGCTCATATCCACTCAGAACACAAGGCTGATATTAGAAAACTGTGAGTTTCTGGGTAAAGTTCCCGAGAGTTGTTATGAGACGCGGCCCCGGCTTCCTCTGCTCCGTCACCCACACAGTGTTTCCCTGCTCCTGCCTCTGCCCACCTTGCTCCACAGTTAGCCAGTCACAGCCCCGTCCCAGCAGCCCACAGCCCAGCCAGTCAGAAGTCATTACACCCGCTATTAACTCCTGCTCAGCTTCATTAGGCATGCAAATTGAGGAGGGACAAAGACTTGAAAAACTTTACTCTGTCTGACGCCCTCCCTCCTCCTCGGCTCTCTCTCTCTCTCTCTCTCTCTCTCTCTCTCTCTCTCTCTCTCTCTTTCTCTCTCCCTGCTGCACTCCCACCTGTACTCATTTAAGCCTGGATCTGTGTTGAATACTCTGATGGGAGGATTTGTGTCATTTCTCCAAGTGCAGAAACTCTAATTGGCAAAACGCGTGAAAACCGGGGCCCCCGGTAGTTCGACCTTAAAGCCTTCAAAACAAAAACTTCATAGATTTCTGTCACTACTGTCGTCACGAGGGCTGTATCATAAGTTGACACTGTACATAATTGCGTTTGAATGCTTCCTTTCAAAGAGTCCTTTATTTGTTCAATTTTAGACTAGGAATACATTTAAATGGTAGGTGTCCCTGTTTTATACTACAAATAACCTGCTCAAATATTCATGAAGATCCCCCTGTTAACCCAAACTGTGGTAATGAAATATCATTATGTGTGATCACGTCGGCCTGAAAAGGATCCACGATTTGTTAATACACTGGCTTGTCATAATTCTGAAGCGAAATAGCTTTTCTCTTCTCACACCGTGACCTCCATCCCTCTTTAGTAACCCTCCCTTTGTCCCCGCTGTCGAAAGCCACCAACATCAGAGGCAGGGCCAACATGGGTCAGGGCCAATCTCTTGCACTGATGGAGCATAAATGTATTACCAGCGGGCTGAATTACCGAGGGATAACACTTGTGTTGCGCCGTGCCACCGTGCATCACTCAACAGGTTCAAACAGGTGGAAATGTATTCAGAGGAGAGGAGTAAAGATCTGCCTCTGACAGTTTGCACCAGCAACACTCCTTTCACCTAATCTGTAGCAACTGTAAATGGCACAGTGAGACGAGGTTCAAACGTATTTTTAAGATTAGATTCAAAACAGGATTTATTGCATATTTCAAGTAGAAGGAATAATTGATTTAATGATAATCATTTATGATACAAATAGGTTTGTTATTGGGTTACAGTTATTATTCAAAACCGCCAAATTATGGTGATATTGTAATCTCAGAAATAAAAACAATCAATCCTTTTGTCGTCTGAGCAGAAACATTAAGAGCTGTGACTGTTCAGCTCAGCAGCTACGGAGCTGTAGACCAGGTATTCTGTAGTAAACAGTGCCTTCCGCTGATTTACAAAAGAACTACACCGACATGACATGTCATCTGAAACTGAAGGGAGGTAACTGTGAGTGAGATCATGTGCTGCTTGATTATTTTCTTTGGTTTGTTATCTGGTCAGCTGGGATTGGCTCCCCTGGGACCCTCAAAAGGATAAGTGGTATAACTATTGGATGGAATGGACGTATGGTTGGAAGCTGGAGAATAGAATTAAGAGTCTAACAACATATAATTAGGAAAGATAATATGCAAAAATTCAATAGAGCCTGGACCAAAAATGTATCAGTTAAGTTTTAACAATAACTTTCTGCATCCTTTTTTCTTAAAATACAGGAACCACAATGGAAATTCGTTCATAATTTCTGGACGTGCTTTCTACGCTTATGAAGTATGTCTCAGTGAAAATCTTGCCAGTGCTAAATAGTGCCATGACGCCGATGTGGCCCCGAGGCCAAGGGCCAGCCTGAGGACAGGTGGCAAGCTAATCATGTGGAAAATAAGCGCCTGGAAGCAAGTGTAGGGGTGAGGACAGGGGCTGATGAGGGGTGGCCACCTCATGCTCACAGGTCCTGGCCCGACTGGGAACGAGACCAGCGCCATGGTCCTCCGCTCTCTCTGCCAGCTCCCGCCCCCTCTCCACCCCACATTCCCATAACACTATCATCCATCCAGTGCTTCTTATGCTGCCTCCTGAAGGCCGACCTGTTGCTCCACCAGCCTCTTCTTATCTTCATTTAACAAACTCTCAGGACACTAACTCATTAAGTCATTACAGTGAAATAAAGAGGATGAACGATGTTCTAACCAAGCGTTCTGGTCAATATACTGATACAGTAGCGTGCCTTTGTTCATGACATATGACAAATCAACAAGTCATTACCCCACACACTATTCAATGACAGGAAGATCAGTACTGATGCTTAACCATCACAATTCAGCTAATTACCGCTAAACTGTTTTTGTTGGAGCTGTCAGACGGATGTCGTGTGATGTTCAAGTGAAACTATGTAACTTTTGCAGACACTGAAACCACAAGTACAAAATACAAGATGAAGCTGAAGTGCTGGTAATACTTCATGCAGGGTTTATACAGGGTATTTCTGATGAACTGCATCAAGACACATGGGCATGTCTTTGTGTGCAGTGAATCTCAGTATCAACCATCCATGTTGGAATATGTCATCCTTAACCCTTAACCGCAAAACATTACTGTAACAGCGGTCAATGTAGAATTGACCTAAAGTCATTGAATTCACTCAGCAACATTTACAGAGAACTTGTAACAAACCAAGTAAGCCTGTTGTAGCAAAACTCCCGAGGCAACATCCACACTGTTTACAGCACATTAACATAGACAACGGCCCTTATCATCAACACCTCTTGAAACTTGCTGTCTCCTTAAGTTGGCGTCTTGGTCTGCGGCCTCTTCATCCGGAGTTTTTATTTTCAGTTTTGCGTCTTCACGTGTTAGAAATGTCATCAAAACGCCCACTCACTCGCCAGACATTTTCCTGCTGTATTCTCACATGGGCTAACTCGCACATTTTACCTGGGAGGTGACAGGAAAAGTAATGAAATACGTGCAGAGCAAAAGACTGATTTCAGGAAAATGTCCAGACTTCTGTGCATGTCTGAAAGCAGCTGAAATCACACAACTACCAATTACCAACAGGAGCGTGTTGTGGGTTCACCCGTGTCCTCCACTTCATCTAATTTGGACTCTGATGAAGGGAAAAGAAAGTCATTGAAATCAGGGCTGAAGCTCCAAGCTACTGGTCCAGATAGGTGGATGATGACACATGGGTGAAAAAAGATAACAAAGGCATGTCACACATCTAAACAGGCGGTCCGAAATAGTGTTGTCCGACTAAAAAAAGGAGGGGAGTCTTCAACCCACACAGACCAGTATACCTTCTGATTGATTACCACCATCCCCTTGATAAATTGGGTGTAAACTCAAAACTTGCACTGCCAAGCAGAAACAACACCGTCTCTAACAGCTCGCACATGACTGTCACATGACCTCAGCAGCTCATACGTGACCTCGTTGTTTCATGTGACATCATAGTGTGAACAAAGCACAGAGGTCCTAAATGCCTTGGACGCCCTCAGAAGCCTCTTGAGACGTTTTGTTGGTGAAATGTGTTTGAATCCTTGAGGCTTCTTCGTCCTTTTTCTCTATTTCTTTATTAATTTTTAAACAGATTTTGGTACCACAAATACCACTGAGGGCTGAGGACTGTGGACAGCATATTGGTAAAACAAGGTCTCATGGGTAGGTATGAGATGCACTGCAGCCGCAGAGCTCTCTGACTGTATAGTGATCGTAATGGTGTGCCTCGGTCCCAATTTGGAAGTAAATGGAATCAACAAATGGGATCAGTATTTTTGTGCAAAACAAAAAAGGGAGACAGCCTTTTTATATTCATCACATTTATCTTACTCTTTTTGAAAATCAATAGTTTTCTAAATAACGTAGGTATTACAGGATCAATACTTTTGGTATTGATCTATTCATCACTACCCGCAAGTTCACACAAGCTGTGTACACATCCTGTCCGCTTTAAAAGGGCAGGAGCTGGAGTAAACATATGACTGAAGAAAGTAGAACATCTAGAAGTTTAAAAAATATCTGACTTTCTTCCTGGAACTTTTTTTATTAATGGCTTATTTGTGTAACCCCCGGCTGACTGACATTTCATGAGGGTAATTTCCTGTTATGAAATTTTAGAATGTGTAGTGTAAAGAACATTATCACCTTGTAAAGTTGTAACAGTGAAGGCTTTTTGCACAGTGAGCCACATCGGCTTTGACATAAGCTGACCATGAATACAAAAGTTATTTGTAGTCATGGTTCAGGAAATCTGATGAATGTAAATCCAACATTGACTCTTCTTTTAGCTCTGTTTTGATCTCCACTAGGTCCTAAAGGAAATAGCTGGCTCTTTCGCTGCTTAATGCTCCACTGTGTTCCCTAGCAAGTCGCTAACTGTGTCTATGTGCTGTTTGGTGATGTTTGTAGTGTACAGTGTGGTTTACAACACTTTTTCAACACTTCACTCTTCTACACTTCACTGCTTCTAGATTCAAGGCTGATAACCTCAAGAGTAACATCACAGGTCAAACCAATGAGCCCCACGATGTTCAAATGTTACCTTGAGCTGAGGGGAACTACAGAGGTAAGAATTATCTTTGTGTTCAAACTAATCAGGAAAACACTTTCTTCACTAATCTTCACTTATCCACTACACAAAACTTTCTAATCACACAACCTGTGAAGGTCCCAAAACAGAACTACGGTTCCTGATAAGCTGTTTTCACAAACGACTGATGAGGTTGTTTTTTTTATGAGAGATCAGTCTCATAAAAGTTGTAGTTTTTTGCAAAGGTATTCTTTTAATGTCTACGAACTCCTGATGTTCCCAAACACATTTCCCAAATGCAGGTGAACAAACAAGCTCGGATAAAACACCCACAAATAGATTGGAACATATTTGTTTTGCACAAATGTGGGAAGACTTTGAAGGAACTGTGACAGAGAGCCACGGTGTTAGAGCCAGAAAAGCCAGAAAACCTGCTAGAGAGCAGAGGGCTACAACAATGTCCGTCTCCTGGGTTAGCCCTTCTTTGAGAAAATAAGACGGTGCCGCAGGGCAGGAAAAACAGGTCAATATCACAGTGTTTTTCAGGAAGGAATATTGCTGTATGCGTGTTTGAGTAACATCCTGAGGGGAATTATTGATCAACACTACAGCATGAAAGAGAAAGGTCCCTCAATGGTTTCAAATTGTTCCTAAATTGCTGTCAAATGAATGCGGCTCAAATTAGGTTAGAGGCATTTTGAGGGAGAAACGTGGGGGCTTGCATTAAATTCAATGTGTGGCATAATTTTTTAATTTTTTTGGGGGATGCTTGAGGGTACCAGTATTCATACTATCAAACCATTTTTAAAAACACTTTTCTGTTTACTCTACAAATAGCATCCACTGTAAAGTCCTTACTAATTTAAACTAAGAGAAACATCTCTGATCGTAACTGTTTAGTTCATCATTATCAACATAAACTAAGATCGTTATTTGACATGTGAGTGAGAAAATGTGCTCCTTTTTATTTAATACCACTCAACTTATGTGATCGTGACAACATGCAGCTCTATCTCTACTCCTTCGCACAAGAAAAAATATCAGTGCACAACCAAAGCTGCTGTGATGACTCAAATTGAAGTTAAGAAGTAGCACCGCCCTCACACACACACACACACGCACACGCTCGAGATAGCAGAGGAAAATTAAATCCTGTAACTCTGGTTCTTTTTCAGTGCAGAACCCCCAAATTAGAAATTTAGTCTATCATCCTGATACAGACTCATTAATATTTATTGGTACTTTTACTGTGTGGGAACACACTAAAAGTAGAGCTCTGACCCACTTTGGGTCTGATCCATAGTTTAAGAATACATTTCATCCTCCATTTCAGACGTAACAGAATATCGTATTTAAAAAAGATATGAACTGTAAAACCTTTTTAGTGGACACGTGAAGCAGAATAGGAACGTCAGAGGGGATAAAAAAAGAAAGGAAGACAGGATGGGTTATAAAAACATCCAGCCAGGAGGGGAATCACCTCTCCTGTTCATATCCATATGTTACTGAGGTGATGTTCCATGACATCCATCCTGACTCAGACACCTGCTAGCCGGAGGTTCTCGCACTGTTCCCCTGCACATCCATCTGGACTACATGACTAGCACTGCTACTACGAGTGGCAGCTTTAAGAAGGGGTGAAAAATAAAGACTGTCAAATATAAACAAAAAGAATTGTCTGTGCTGGTCAGGTATTTCTCCCTTTGATGGCTCAGACGCTGCTATCATACGATGGGGTTGCTATAAGTAAGGTGTTCCTCCTGAAATGAGGTTTAATGCCGTGTTCCGGCCAGAATAGAGTGTGTGGCTGTGCTCTAAGCAGCTCCCTGTCTGTTAAAGGTAGATCAGCGGGCGAGACAGGAAGAGAAATAGCAGTGGAAACAGGGGAGTGGGGGGGTGGAAGAGAAAAGCCGTTTTGTCCCCGTCGCCCTATTAATTTGAGGAGAACTAGCAAATGCCAGCAGGATTAAATGTGTTACTCCCACGGGTTGTTTTTTTTCCTCCCTTCTTATTCTTTCCCTCTCTCCAAGTTCAAATTAAAGGATGGGGTGGAGGGGGTGGATTGGGTGGGGCGAGGAGGTGGGTGGAGGAAAAAAAAAAAAGAGAAGAAAGGTGTTAATTGCTTGCCAATCGATAATTCTATAATTACTTTGTGACAAATGGCTGGCTCGCAGTGCCGGGGTAGGTTCAGAGGAGGAGGCACGGTCAGTGGGTGGGGATGTTAAAAGGGATTGGCCATGATCGGGAACGGAAATATTTGCTTTTGTGCCTACAAGCCTGGCCGCCCCGTGGGATTTGTGACAGGGAATTTATGTCAGGTTTAAACGTGAAGCCGAGCCTCCCTGGGGAGTGGGGATTGTGTAGCAGGGGAGCGAGAGCACGTACACACACATATGCATATAGTCTTACACAAAGTACAGAGTTTGCCTCACCGTACTTTACCTGATATGTCTTCCCCGTGAGTTACAGAATCCCCTCATTCTGCTGCTCACGAGACAATAGCCACAGAGCGGAGTATGAAAGCATATTAAAGATAGTCTGGCAGATTATCATTTTTGCACCATTAAATTGTCAGAGCGCTTCAAGAGAGGAGCGGGCCGTAAAAAGGAAACCTGGAGCGAGGGGTGTTTGAATTTGGCGAGGAGACTTTTGGAGTCTACTACTTGCCTGTCACAGTTCACTATCTTCCAATCACAGTTTCATTATGCCAGCCAGGCGTGAAGCAATGGGAGCCTCTTCTCGCCATAGGGGGAGCTTCAGGCAGACAGCAGGTGGGCTATCCGCGGACCCGCACGGGTCAGGGCAACCATGACACCTGGCGCCCCCTAGCTGCTGTGGCCGGGCGGAGGAGGGGTCAGAGGGGCCAACGGGAGATTGATGGCCCACCTTCACTCATGTCAAATCACCTGTCAGCGCGCCCCTGGCACTGAATCCATTTTGTTCCAAGCCACCATTAACCTTGGACCACTTGGATTCATTCCCCCTCTCCATGGACCAGGCCCCCGCAACCTTTGTCTACTCCAGCTGCCAAACTAGTTACCAGCCTCAACTTTTATCATGTTCACTGAGCTTCCACCAACATGGCCGACTTTTAAACAGGAAACAAGTTAATAGCTGACACTGACTCATCAAGTATTTTTGCGCACACAGAAATTCGGGAAGTTTTGGAAACAATAAGATGACATCAACATCAGGCTGATTGGGCTTTATTGATGATTGATCTGCCTTCAGACTCTTCATTCAGGTATTGATTAGATCTGCCTCAAAAGCTGTTTTCAGACATGAACTCCAGAGGATGTCCTGAGAATGTTTCCCGGACTTTCTGCAAATGTTTCCTTTCACACATGAACAACGCAGCAGGAGATCCTCAGACGCGTTCAGAACAACACAGAAATCTCCCGGGCTCTGAGGTGAGGGGTTGGTGCAGCAGACAGAGGCAGGACATATCATATTCATTGTTGCTGTGGAGATCACAGGTTTATGTTCACAGCACATCGACAACAGTGTCATCTCTTATCACCAAAAGCTCTCTTAACGTCTTTGTCAGTATCTTCTATGGCATCGCTTTTTCATGCAGAGATATTTGTCTTCTTTTTGTCTCCTTTCATTCTTGCCACTGTCTCGTAGTAGGAACAAGGATTTTCCTGCTGTGTTCTCTTGACTTTCTGCTGCCCCTATACTTGGGGCCCAGCCAGAGAAAGTCAGCAGAAAGTCTGGAGGCTCTCATTTACCTTCTCACTTGCAGCCCCTCCCAGAGTATCTCAGTCTGTACTTCCACCCCTTCCCCTCCACTGTACACACCTCTGGATAAAGGTACTGTGCTGTCACTGTCACATCCTGTTGTGCTGGTTGATATGCAGAATTCGATATCATACATATGATCCATCTATATATGAAGCATGGTTGTGAGCAGATGTTTGATCATTTCACAGGCCTATAAAAGGGCGATTGGGCTGCCAGTGGCCGCTGTAATATTGATTGATGGTGGGCAGGTGGGGGCCACAGCGCTGCCCTCAGACAGACTCTGTTTATTTATACAGTCTGCCGTCTGCCCACCTTACCCACCACGCTACACTCACTGAATTTACAGTCGTCAGGAGAGAGGGAAAAAAGAATATGCTAATGACGCCACCTAGCCCTGAGGAGAAACAAAAAGATTTTCAATCCGAACTTTCCACGTCCGTATCAGCTGCATCAGGAAGCTGGATCTTGTGCTTGTTCAAAGCCAACATGGCGGGTATCTCAGCCCTCCACAGCACCAATCCATTACTTGCTACTCTGTCCCCCAGGGCAAACATAAATTGGATCCAATAATGAGAGGCAGTAATGATTGTCTTTGCATATTTGGTCTTGATTTTCAATTATATATCGCTGATATTATTGTTCTGGATGCTGTGTTGCGGTATTAAATTGAACTTTGCTGTAGAAATTGACTCAGTGTCTTATTGAACATGCAAGAGAAACATTGTTTTCAGGCAAGGTTTTATTATGGCCGGCCATCCGAGGGGCTTATTCAAATCAGGAACCTGTTCAACCGCGGCGTGTCTACAAGGTGCTGTTACAACTTCTGCTGCTTCCCTCAGTCAGATACTGAACACATCCTGTAAAATGCAAAAGTCACACTATGCGAAAACAAGGATAAGTGCGTATATTCTACCGCAGTGGCACACGGACAGAACAGGGAGGGACGGGGAGATAGTCCTCTCCACACCATTAAGGATGCTGAATAGTGAGGTCCTTGTTCCATTCCAATTTTGGAAGCTTTGAAGAAGTCAGTGGTTGGATGTGGGCTGCCTCACAGAGCGTGTCTTCTGTTCCACTGAGCACACAGTAGCTTAGGGATCAGCCTACGTCCCTGACAGGAATGTGTGCCACTGAGTGTTGGCCTGTCCACTGAACAGAGCTGCGAGCCTCAGATCAGTGGCATTGGCTGGCCTACGGGTTGTTCTTTATGGCTGTGTCGCTGAGTGGCTGGCGCTCCGCTGTGCACACGGCAGCCCTCCAGATGGATGCTGGGACAGCGGAGGCCACAGGGCTGAAAATCCCATCAAGCAGCAGTTCCAGGCCCTTGCACTGAGAAGATGAAGCGCACCGGCACGCCAGGGGACACGGGCCAAACCCTCCTGCACCTCCATCACTCCCCAACCCCAATCCCTTCATGCCCCCTCTTTCCTTCCTCCACTCGTCTTTTTCTTCCCCTTTTTTCTTCCTTTTTCAGGGGAAGACTGCAAGCCCAACCAGCCAGAATATGGAGTGTGGCCCTCGGGGTCCGTGGCCCTCGCTTGTTAAATAAAGGAGCTGACTGGCTGATTGATAGACCCTCAGCAGTCCCTGCACCTCGCATGTTTCCCGGTTCGCTGCCTTATATACGAATCCTTTGTTGGCTGGACCTGCCTTAGCGTTTGTTAAATGCAGTGTTTGATGGATGGCACCAATTTTCCTCTAAAACCCAGATGAGCCACCTAAGCACCTTTCCCCCTCCCCTGATTTCTTCCCAGGTAAACCCCATGAGTACTGGGGGACAAGAGTGTTCTAAAATGGTATCAATCAAACAAGCCGGTGCACGGCCGTAGCAGCGACGCAATGTTTCAATTATGCATCGGTTCCTTGGTGCCTGACATTTCGTTCAACCCCGTAGCCCCACCGAGCCACAGAGGAAGAGCCCTGCCTGTTTTCCTCACCTCACTCCTTAATTTTACTATTTATTTCTAAATATCTGGTGCCATTCTCATTCACTTTGTTAAATCTTATTCTGCATAAACTCAGGGGTTCAAAATTCAACTCTCAAATCATCTGCTTATTTTTACTGATCTTACTTTTATCTTTACCTTGATTGTGTTATTATAAAAAAAATTCCATAAAATGTCAGAAAGTAGTTAAAATCCTGAACACGGTTTTCTAAAACTCAAGATGTTGTCATCAGATTGTTTTATTCAACAAATCATCTAAACCTCAGAATTGTCCACACATTTAGCCTCGAAAATATTTGAGAATAATTTTTTTTTTTTTTTAAATGTCTTGAATAATTATGCTTATCAAAATAATCTTTCCACTTACCATTTAATCAAACAACAATTTATATTATTTAGAGTAAAAAATAAAGATAAATAAATCCTTTTTTCAAGTTTAAAATACTTGTTATGAAAACAAATATATAAGTGAACTCACTGTACTACACTATCATGCCCAGTTTCAAAGTTAACAAATGCTGCTACCAGCCAACAGCGGCTCTGTCCTGTAACGCCAGGGGCACGCTCTGAAATCCACAAAGGCTGCAGAGGAGTGTCAGCCTGATGCAGTGCAGCGAGCAGACAGGTGAAAAAGATAAACAGATGTGAGACCAGTCTCTGGGGTGTTGGGTTCATTTGTTACCTAGCGAAGACAGACATATTCCTGTCAGACAGGCCGCGGCAGCACCAGATGCGAGGTCATTCTAGTTACGGAGCGAAAATCTTGGGTTAAGGACAAAGATTCTCACTTCACATGAGAGACGACCAGAGGGTTTTATTTCCCCTGAGGTCATCTTACAATAAATGTTCATTTCGCATTTAGCTCCAAAAGGCTGAGAGGCTTCTTTTTATTTAACAAAACTGAAACTCATTCATCATTGTTTGTCTCCTGTGGGCGATGTCACAATTCTACCAACTCATCAATGATGTATTTTTATGTTTATCTGTCTTTATTTCTGTAAACCATCGATCATGCTTATGCACATTTCCATTAACCTTTCTCCATTAAGCCTATTTGTGGCAGTTATCAAGTTAGTAACCCAACTTGCTATCTGTTTCTTTTTGTTCAATACAAAACTCCGGCTATATAAGCCTCATTGAAAATGAAGAAGGACACTGCACTGGATACATCTATCTTTCATTTTTATTTTTGTTTAGATTCAGCAATGTTATGATGGTTGGTTTTTATTGCACCACCTCTCCCTCTGTGTAATATACTGTGTGTGCCTGAGTGGGAAGGACAGACGGCAGACAGGCTTGTGGAAGGAGGATATGAGAAGGTACTTGAGACACACTGGCTCCTAACCAGAACAACTGGCGTCTCCTCTCTGCAGATGGACACACAGGTGGGCTCACAGGTGGGGAAGGAAGGGGGGGAGGGCCTCTGCCAGTTTTTGTCCTGCTTCGTTTGTGTGTGTGTGTGTGTGTGTGGGCGCACGCATAACATCTGGACCATGGTCCACTAACATGTCAGAGGAGAAATCCATCAATGAAGCTACACTGCACCCTACTGGCTGTCTGCAGCACCGTACGGCTCAAACACGATAGATTTGGTACGTCTCATTATTTCTTTGTCAATATCTGTGGAATCTTTAATGTCAGCTGACGGCAGATGCCCCTTTGGGTTATTTCCTTTTTAAGATTTTCTAACCTTTACTTCAAACACACCAAAATTGCGTTCGATTATTTCCACCCAAACTACTTTTAACAATAAGTAGATAAACATTTTCTTTCTCTTTACATTAAATTAAATAGAAAAAATGAGCAATAAAGCATTGAAACACAATTAATTAAGCCACTGCTCTTTCCAACAAGACACTTTATTTGAATAATTTTCTCTTGACAATTCTCTTCCTAGAAATCTCCCACTTCCCCCTGAAGCTCCTACATAAATTATTTGTCCAGTCTATGAAAAGATGGGCAAAACTAAACAATATGATTGCAGAAAGCAAACCAGCAAATACTATTGATTCCGGCAGCACAGAGACAGCTAATCAATGAATGCATGTCCTCCCCGCACAGGCTGCCAGTCCAGATCAATTCTGAAGAAAGATGAGGCATCGGCCAATGAAGTGAAGTAGTTCTGAAGCACATCCCGCTGCTGCGAAATGGAATAAATTCCCCAAACATATGAAAGATCGACTGTAGCTGTGAGAAACGGTGCAGCCGGGCTGTTTGAACTCAGAGAGAACAAGCACGTCTAATGCTGTAATTGTAATAAATATTATTGCAGATTATCAGCTGCTCTAGTAAATTTGTCTTTCTTATTCTAGGTGTCTGGCCACACACCTTTTATATCAGACGCTCTCTGGCCTCACGTCATGAACCAGCAGATGATTTATTGATCCAAACACAGCCTCCAAATCACCTGCACAATTGTTTCATCAGCTTGTCATTATTGCCCCCATGATGAGCCAGGCGTCACAAAGTTAGAGAAGCCTCTGGGGGGGTGCCTCTTTCAATATGGCATTGATGGGCACATTAGTTTTCATGTATTGCAGACTCATAAGAGGTTACAGGTTGTGATTGGCTAACTGATTGCACGATCAGTTTACTGACCTGAATTACATGTCCAGAATTTTTCAGCTTTTTCATTAGTTGGTCTGTGTAAAATGAAAAAGTTGAACACATATTGATCACCGACAGTCATCTGGTAATGGTGGTCATGACACCAAAATGTGGCGAATGTGCTTTCTGTTCTCAATTTCATTTTAAGCCGAGGACCTTCAACAAGATAGAAAATAATCCAATGACCACCTCATGCATGTCCCTTGGGATAATTACACAACCTATTTTTTTACACAGACTTCGTTATGTGAAAGAACAACACAAGCAAAATGATATTAGTTAAGTATTGAAATATTTTCAAAAGGTCAACACAGAATAGCCATATATCATAAAGATTTTGATGGATATATCTGGAAACTTCTTTACAGACCCCTTGGTAGTGTGACACAGACCCCCACTTGAGAACCACTGTCTTAAAATGAGACAAATTGGACAAGATTATATGCAAAAATCTTTTTAATACATTTGTATCGCATATGACATCAAATATGCACTCTTTCTGAAATTGCTGCCAACCTTCAGCCACAATAACCTGAAGCAAACAGGACACGCTGGGTCACAGGAGCCACCAGCAAAGAGACATTCAGTCCAAAAGAGCCTCTCAGTCTCGTCATAAAGCAACAGTCTGAGACAGATATAGCCTCGGAGATCGGCCTGGCCCAGATGCTGAGTGAGAACTGCTATAAATAGGCGTTGCTGTTATGATGACACTACGGCAAAAAGGCACAAACAAAATCCACCAAGGTCAACATGTGTAACTCACAAGTCACAAGCACACAGCAAAGTTAACACGGGTCTGAAAGGCAGACGGCGTTAAAACACAAAATACAAGCAAATATTGCCAAATGTGAAAATTGCACCATGGGAATGTGGACGTTTCCTTTTCCTTAATTCACAAACACACAATTATTTTTTTCATTGCAACTTGAAAACCCATCAGAAATGATCTCAACAAATTAAAAAGCCCCCAACAAATACAGAAAGTAAAAAATGGACATCATGCAAAATATAAGTATTAGAATTGATATTAGAATTGCTGTCACCCAGTCACCCACATCAGTTTGACCTCTAGATGCCAAGATACATGATTTTACCAATGTAGTTGATCTTTTCATTTGGTATATGATGAAAATTTAGGTTAGGAGATGTGGTTCAAGGGTTACTCACCAATAATAATAATATAAATGAAGAATTATATGCAACAGTAAAACAATAATAAATGCATAGCATAACAAAAATCTTATAGATTATGTGGCAGTTATTTTTAACACATGGCACTTGAGTCACTGCAGTGACAAAATATTCACATTAACAAAACACAAAGACAAAACACACTGTACCATTTACCTTCATTAATTAAATGAGGCTAAATTCATTACTTCCACACTGTAAAATAAGTCTGGATATAAAAAGAACAAACCATTATTATTTAGGTTATTATGTTTGAGAACTTTAAAAAGCTAAGCGATGCTCATTATCTTGTAAGTAGTAGACATGTCCATGTTTAGACATTATTAGTATCAGTAACCTGCATGTGTGCTTCGTTTTCTCTGAACATTAAACACACTCCAGCCTGAGAAAACTGTTACCTGAGGAAGAGCATAAAGTATTTAGTGCCTAATAAAAGGCACCTTCTTCTGGGCTAAGTGACGTTACATGACACTGTGTTACACACAAAGCACATGCAATTTGTAGTGATTAACTTTCAAGCCTTCACGCTGAAAAGTGAAACATAAAACCCTACTTCCTGAAAAGTATGTTGAAGCAAAAGAGTACACATTCCTTAGTGTCAAAGGCAAAGGGGGATATCTCAGTCAAACATTATCGATACAGTTTAATGTAGTCTAACGGCCTTATGACAATAATGAAACCCTTATATCAACCTTGCATCATACAACTTGTTCGGCCTATGTTTACTTAAAAGTATGGGTGTCTCTCTGCATTTCTATTTTCTCTACAAACACTCATCCAAACAACTTCAATGTTTGTGAGTGTGTTGCTGAGGTCACAAGCAAGTGCATAGTGGGCTGACAGTTTTAGATGAGTGTCCTAAAGTTATGGACTGAGTAGTTAACTACTAACTAAGTACTGTGACATTCTAAATCTTTATGGTCTACCATTGCGATTGTGCCTTAATCAAATCCCTGCTTGCATATTCCCTTTTTGACAAATGTTTCATATACATGATATAAAAGACCTTCAAAGCACGACATATGTAACTTTAAAAAGATTAAATAAGAGATTAAATTAAAAGCTGAATTAAGAAGCATTATACACACTTACTGCAATACATATACAATACATACGTATATTACAGCTTTGCATTCCCTTTTTGCTACACCCAAACAAAGTAAGCTATTTCATCCAGGTCTACTGGATAGTCTGTGAGGTGCAGTGGCTCCTTGATATCAAATCTCTCCCCCTTGTAGCTTCTCCAACGGCCAGCAGGGAGGTAGATGTCACGCTCCTGCTTTCCGGGCTCTAAAACTGGGGCTACCATGAGGTCATCCCCAATCAGGAACTGGGAGTCGATTTTATAGGCTGTCTCATCACCTGTGGCAATCCACCACAGGGGCCGTATGATTGGGTCTCCAGTGTCCAGCACCTCACCAGCCAGCTCCAGGACCCGTGGTGCCACAATACTTTCATGGAGCGCTGTGTATTTCCGTGCAATTTCAACCACCTCATTGTCATATTCCCATGGCGGAATAGAAAACTGCATGGAGGGCATGAAGGCCGTCAGCTCGAGCCAGCGGATATAGAGTTCTCGATCAGGTAATATACGATTTCCTTCCGTGCGGTTCAGATAGGCATTGCCTCCAATCATGTCCGGTAGAATGAACTGATAGCCAAGAATGCTAATGGTGAGCACTGTGGGGATAATAGACTTGAGACCCAACTCATAGCCCCACACAGAGTCTCGATCAATTGGTCTGAAGAAGCAGGAAATGTTCTGGGACTGGTAACCACTACGCAGCTCAGCTCTATCATTATAGGGAATAGCCATTTCCGTGTAACGTCTTGTGAAGAAACTTGGGTCTCGAATAGGAGTTCTTGTGCTAAATTTCCATGGTAAGTAGTTGGTCTCCCCTGCATCAAATTTAAAAGATGTCACCCCATACCTGGAGCGCAGTGAGCGTAGCTGGGAGGAAAACCAATCACGGGCCTCTGGATTTGTGAAATCCAAAATGCCGCCGATGCCATTCCACCACTGCACCAAAGCCGGTAGACGTCCTGTTGGCTCCCTGACAAACAGGCCCCTCTCTACACAAGTGTGGAAGTTTTCTGAGTCATAGTTCACAAAAGGGTGGATCCAGAGTGACACCAGAAATCCATCTGATTTCAGCTTTTGAAACATGGATGAGGCATTGGGAAACTTTGTTGTGTCAAACTCAAATTCCCCGTAGCGGCTCGAGTAGCGGTCGTCTAGTTCTAGGTGGCTACAATTGAAGTTATGCTTGCGAATGTTGGCAGCATATGCCAAGAGTTTCTCTTGGTCTATCTTAGTCTTATGTAGTGCCCAAGTCGACCAAATTGGATGGCGAAACATGACTTTGGCTGGCACTTTGTTTGGCTTGTTGAAGTACCTGCGGACCATGTACTTGTGCATGGATGTCACATCCAAGCCCACACAGACTCTGTAGCTAAGTTCAGCACACGGAGCCTCCCCTGGGTTTGGCTTGAAGGGACTGTCATTGTATCGGGCCTGGAAGGACATGGTCTTCTCTGTGTCATTCCAGCCCAGGTGAAAGGGCACAGAATTATTGATCTTGATGGCTGTAGCATTGGACGAAAGCCAATAACTCTCTAAAATACCACCAAATTCATTGCGGTTTTTGTAGATGTCACTACTAACAAACGGTTTGGGAGCTTGTTGGCCAGAAATAGAAATGGGCCAGTGCTGAATTGCTGACACAGCACCACCATACCAATGTGCAAACTTGTAAGTCATGGCATGCTCAACAGGAATGTCAGGAACCAGTTCCTCCCAACGCACACGGTAGCACTGTACCGTGTCCTTAGGTCGTACTGTCTCAATGAAGAAGTTCAGTTTTCTATCAGTGGTACGTCCACAGCTCAGCATCTCCCCTTCTTTAGAGCAGGAGTCCAAATCCAGGGTCCCTGACCTGCCAAGGTTCAGAAAATAATCAAATTCTCATAGTGTCTCTTGTTGACATGTTTAAAATAAGTATTTCTACATTAAGATGTACATAGATTTTCTGACATATCTGAAAAATGTATCTATACACATACATCAAATGTGAAACAATATTCAAATAGACCAACCTGAAATCCATTCTGAAAACAATGGAGCCTCCCTGGTTGCGGATAATGTAGCCATCTTTATTCAGATCCAGTAGCTGAGTCTTAAGCAGCTCAGCTTTGCGTAGAGAGGCGATGTAATAACACCACGCAGTCACTGCTGCAATTACCAGCACCAGGCCGATTACGCCAGCCCCGACTAAGGGTCGAGTGTCCTTGCTGTGTTTCTGCTTGGGGATAACATCTGTAATTGTGCCCCCGGCTCCTCCTGGCACCACTTGGTACATGACTTGTGCTGCTCAGCGGCCAAATCCGAGAGTTAATTTTCTACAGATCATGTAAATGTTTTCCGGGGAGCCTCTTTTGTTGCACTCTGGCCCCGCTGTTATGTCTGTTCTCCTGATTGTCCACAGAGAGAGAGAAAAAAAAGATTTAGAAAATTGATTGTTGAGATTTCATGCATTTTATGGAAAACAAATGTGGGAAAAATGTGTGAACAATGAAATGGCGACTACAGAAATGCTGCTTGTTGCTGCAGCCTTTGTGCAGTAAATTCATCCGATGTTGCTTAGCTGATGTGAATAGACAGAATATATTGACTTAACTATCAGAGACATCCAGGGAAACAGCCCCAGCTAGATCCACACACAGTCAATATATCAACCTGTTTCTCAGTCCATCTTGTTCACTTGTTCTGTTAGTTCAAAGCCTCCACGACATTTCTAGCATTGTCTTACACGCCTTGCATTGCTGCACAGCGAGTGATTTCACAGCACTTAGAGGTATTAAACTGTCACGATGTAAACTTTGAAGATGTGTTTGAGATTTAGCAAAACAAATCTACTGCCAGTCGTCCATAAGAAGATAAAGTGTTCGTCCTCGGCAGTAATTCTAACTTATGAGTTCTATTGAAAGAAGACTCATTTGTATGTAAGGAAGTGAGGAAGCAGAAGAGGGGATTTTGGCCTTAAAGTTCTGCCAATGAGGACGAGGAGAGGAAAGCATACTAAACTCTGAGCTCTATGCCAGTATAACCAAAACTGATACCTGGATCACTCAAGCAAAAAACACAGTTTGAAACAGTAGAGGTTAAGATAAGAAGGCAACAGGATAGATAATGACATAGGAGAAATTCTTACGGGTAATTAAGTTGTTGATGTTTCTTATTGTTGCTTTAGCTAATCAGAATAGATTAAATCATTGAGCACAGCCGACCGAGGGGACTTCTGTCCTCTTCTGTCCTCGTCCTAACTGAAATTGACCCCCATGCTCTACTCTGGCAGCAGGGGTCGATAATAAAAAATGCTTGCTATTAATTAGCAATCTAATTGACTAATTCTGTGTTCAACCACCCTTTGTATAGATTTCCCCCAACAACAGGAGGGATAACATAAGCCCATCATTAATTAACAGAGAACTGTTGGTTCCTTGGAGATCCACTGATAGCTGCTAGCGAAGAAACTGACCAGGAGAGGATTTACTGAAATAAGGCCTGCTCTATAAAAACGGTGTCTTAAATTGTTCCTCTGCTTATTTTATTTATGTTTTGGTTAATGGAAGTATGATGGGAACCAAATGAAAAAGGTAACATGACAATCTATTACCACATTAGGGCTAGAACCAGTGTGCGAAAAACCCTGGAGCACCAGGTAGGGCCCCCCTACCTGGTGCTCCAGGGTTATGCTGAAGTACCCCCCACCCATCATGATCTGAACCCCAAAAAATGATTAATTAATTAATAGTTAAATAAAATAACATCAATAGAGATTATTATATATGCTGACCCTCTCCAAATGAATGCACTAAGGCTTGTCTGGTGAAAAACTAATTATAGACTTTACAGTATCCGGTTGCTCTGCTGGTCAACAGCAGACTCTGCTCCTCTACTCTTTTCTAATCCCTCACACATAGAACTGATCGGTATAAATGCTGAATTCATATTTATGTATGATAAAACTAGTTGCTACATAATCAGCGGGAAGAACTTCTGTCCTGTCTGCGGGAGTGTGTGTGTGTGTGTGGCTGTGCGTGTCATGTTACGTCTCCTATTGTGTGTGTCAGTTGAACTACATCCGCGCAAAATGTTGGACAGTTTAAATACGTGTCTCATAAACTCTCGAGCGAATCAAACAAACCCAAAGTAAACTTTAGCACTGTTCAGATTAGGGACGTGCTCAAAAAATCAATATGGCAATATATCGTGACGTCCTCCTTGCTGATGCACGCATCGATGCAGATGCTACTGTATCGATACGTCATCAAATGCTGTGACGGCAGTTTTGAAAAAGAAACATCACCTATGGTGCAATGCACAATAAAGCCAATAAGTGGCAGCAAAGACACAAACAGCACACGTCTCAATTCAAAACGAACATGGATGAAAAACGGTGGAAAACTGTATCCACCGCCGGCAAGACTGAAGGCAAAGATATGGGAGCATTTGGGATTTTTGCAAACACCACGAAGTCGGGAGTTGGACATGAGTCATGCAATATGCAAGCTATGCAGAAACAAAGTGAAATACTTCAGCAACATGACCAACCTCAACATCCCAACGGGGTAAGAAGATCACAAATGCACTTTTATGCTTTATATGTAAAGACTGGCGCCCGTACAGCTTTGTCGATAACGAAGGCTTCAGACAACTGCTTGATGAGTGTGAGCGACGCAATACATTCCCCACGTGTCGGTTCATTACAGAAACTCCAATATGACAATCGCGGCACAGCTGATAAGTGCACGTGAAATGCTTTGCACACAGTCTGAATTTGGTCGTGCACTCAAGACGCCCACTGTTTCACGTCTACTGGGAAGAATTAGTATTAGCATCGTGGCTTTTTTTTTGGGAACAGCACAATTGCAAGCCATGCCCTGATTGAAAAGCAGAAGCTACTTAAACCCCCCGAGCACAAGCTCATGACAGATGTAGCTACGAGATGGAACAGCGCCTGTGATATGTTGGAGCTCTTCTTAGAGCAGCAACCCGCAGTTACAGCTCAGAGAAGTGCTCCGAAACCTGAGCTTGTGGATCAACTGGTTAAGTCTTAGCTGCCAGTACAAGGGCACTTTTAAGTTTGTTAAAACGGATGTATTTATTGTTTTGATTATTTATTTATTTTCATAAAAGAACTTATATGTCAGGTGGACATTCTTACAGCAAACAGAAGTGAACTTAAAGTCATGTGAAACCAGAATATTATTGATGTAACAAAAAACTAAAAGTATAAGAGACAACAGCAAAAGCCATTTTAAGTTTAAAAGAATAAATTATTTGCATTTGTTAATAACTCTGGGATTTGAAACAGAATTATTTTATTTCACCTTTAAGATCTCTGTGGGTCTGAATTTTAAGTGTTTTAAGTTGTGTGATCCTTAAGGCTTTGCCTTCTCTGTTATACGGAATAATAAACAGCTGTTTTAGTAAATTCTGCGCAGGACATGGTCATTATTCAAAAGCAATGTGTATCGCGATACGTATTGTATCTTGGCCTCTGTATCATGATACGTATCGTATCACGAGGTTGTAGGCAATACCCAGCCCTAGCTCAGATCCTAAAATCTTCTGATTAGTGTTGAGTGTGAATACAAATCTATCAAAATGTTGCTGTTTCATTTCTGTCATTCAACCAATCAACTAATAATTTCATCTTTAATCCGGGTTTTCACATGTTTTAACAAAAACAACATTTTCTTTTATTCTAATGCAAATTATGTATTTTCCCCTCATCATGTTGCGCTGACGTGTTTTGTTTATCTCTTTGAAAGAGGATGAGGAGGCAGATTTTATTTTCCACACCACAAACACTTCTTTGTTTGAGGTGTTATCAGGCAGCCTTCATATGTGCTTTTTCAGCCGATTCCCTATCTTGTCTGTCACGGAGGGAAAAAACAAACACAGCAGTGCTGATAAAGCTGCAGAGCAGGCGTGTGAGGAGGGCTCGCTATACCATGTGCACGCGCGCACGTGTCCCTCTGCGTGCGTGTGTGGGAGGGGGATCACAAGTTGCAAAATACTGATCATGACTTTGGAAAATAAAATTGGAATTAGTTTCAGTAACAAGAGCTTTGAACGCAACAGTGACGACCCTCACTTTGGACGGTTCCACTTCAGACAGTTTCAGAGTTGAACTTGAGACTTGATACTTTGCATATTCCATGTGTTAAATAAAAATAAGCAATGCAAACAAACACACATTTCTAAAGCGATCACTGAGCAGAAACGAGTCTCGTCCTGCTTTACGCACGATGTCTCCACGCAGGGAGCTCACTCCAGTCTAATGTATAGAAGCCGTTGTTGTGCGCCTGGTGGGAGGTGCAGCAAACAAGTTAGGAGAGAGGCAAAATACCTCGTAATCCGTGTAAGTACAACATGACATTCACACGTGTCTGCAGCCTCCCGGGTTTTCTTCCTGCAGTCTGTAGAGAAACAGGGTTTTTCCTACCGAGCAGCAGCAGCAGCAGCAGCAGCAGCGGCTCCTCTCAGCTTGTTTGCCTCAGTTCCCAGAAAAGAACCGAGAGGAATCAAGGCATGTTCCTGTCCTCTGCGCGCACTGCACCATGGGAAATGAAGTCTAGAGCAGTTACAATGTACAGTATATGTCTCACACCCACATGTGCACAGATGCAACAATGATATGGCCTCAAATTATATTAAGAAAAAAAATGTAAGTTAGTCGATATCGATAATTATCACATTATTATTTCTTTTCATTAATTTGTATTTCTCACTCCTGAAGGACTTTCTCAGTCCAAAACACTTCAACAAATCTGCAGTAGATCAATTATGTGTTGACTTTTGTTATATTGTTATGGATGACAATTTATTGCGATGATATTTGTATTGTTTTATAAGGCCCAGCCCTTGTAACCCTGTAAAGTGGCACATGCTGAAAAACAGCATTTCACAATATTTAGCTCCAAAACGTTTTTTTTTAAGTTGTGTGTAATTTTTAAAGTCAAGTTTTTACCAGATTTACAGCAATATTTGTGAACTTTGTTACATTGACTTTCTTTTTCTGTAAAAATGTATTAAAGATCATGTCAATGTTGAATCTAAATAATAAATTTAAACCTAGATGTTCAATTCAAATAATACATTTAAACCTAAATGTTGAATCCAAATATAAATGTTAAACCTCAAATTTAAATCTAAATCTCAATGTTAAATCTGAACCTAAATGTTAAATCTAAATGTTTTGCTGAAAATGTGGCTGTTATTTTCAGTATGCATCGCTTGATCTGCGCCCCAAATTTTGGGAGCATCTGTGTGGGTAAAAAATGAGACCAGGAATGAGTAAGTATATGTTATACTTAAAGAGGTGTTTTAACTTTATCAGCTTTTTGCTATAATCATATATAATTATCGATATTGTTTGATTGTCCATGCAGCCCTACTTTAAATAAAACAACAGTGGCTGAAAAGATTACCAATAGTGAGAGGTAAGTATACCACAAAGACCTGGGAAGAAGGAAAAAAAACGATTTGCAAAGTTCGAAAAAAATTACGTTCTAACAATAATCATTATAATAGGTCTCTTATACCCAGTGGTGGGCTGTAGTGAAGCACATTTACTTTGTTACTGTACCTAAAGTAAATTTCTTTGTTTGCAGTCTCTTTCTGTTTTAACCCTCCAAACATGCAGTGACGAATGCACATAGAGAAAGTAATCTCACTAACAGTAGAATCAAATTTTAATGTTATACACAGATGCAAATTAGGGCCACACGCCTCGCCTCAGTGCGACCACCACAAGCCTCTTTATGCCATGGGCTGATTTAGTACTTTCACATTGCACACAGGGAGATAATAGCAGTGAGAGTGCAGCCTATGGTTACATTATTCATTCTTACACCTTGTCTCACTGGGTTAATTAGCAGAGAATTAAACAATAGTGAAGTTAATGATCCCTCTTTCTGCTGTGGGAAACGTCTGGACGCCCCCTCCAGGGCCACCGCAGGGCCCCCACTCCCTCTTCTGTTGTCTGATAGTCCTAAGAAAGGCACTCAGACACAAACTCTGGGTGTATGATGTAGTGTCCGGCTTGGTAGGGCTTCACCACGTGGAAGCAGCTGTAGCAGCCGCTGTTGCTGAAAATCAGAGCGGCACGAATTAGACCTCAGTGGTTATTATTTAAATGGCAGAATCAAGGCTTATTCATGTCCAGTAAATTGCACTTCATGTTATTACATAAAAGTGAACATGCACCTATAATCCAGAGAGCTGTTAGAGTGAGACCTGTGAGACTGAGGACGTGCAAAGTGGCGTTGAGCTGCAGAGGGGTAGCTGGTTTGGGGTCTTGTCCGAAGTGGAGCTCCTGCATGTTGCCTGTCGGGGAACAATGTTATATAATTACTTGTAAAATCACCCAGTTCTCATTCGATAATACTCATCCACATGTCCAATGTAAAAAATAAAGCCATCCTTATCCAGCGTCCTGCTCGAGCTCAGCTGAGTCCACTCGTCTCATTCACATCCTTGAAATCCTCCAGACCCCATCAACCACCACCGGTGACTAAACCCCACAGGAGGTAGCCACACCCCCCTTTCAAACTTGATGACATCACAAGGGGTCTAAGCGCCCAATAGAATCTCATTTGTGTCACATCACTTTCATCTTTTGTTGTCGTTGGCAATACATCTTGTTCATCCTTAAAATGAAGTTTGTCATGATGTAACTTTTATTGGTATTTCATATGTTTTAGGGTGAAATGTTTAAGAAAACTTAAGAATTGAATGATTGTCTTAGACTGGTATCATCTGTATGCGATAAGTAAGTGTAATCATTGGGAATATGCCTGCTGCTACAGCTGTATTCGCTTGCACATTTTTACCCATTCCTTCTCATACAAGCGGAACAGGCGGCGTTTTGGCAAATATTAATTTATTAATTTTGGGAGGGAGAATAAACGACTGTCTGAATAAATAAAAGCTGAACTCCAGTGTGTTCCGGATTCAGAGGTCACAAGAAGAGGTCAGAGGTCCGTTTCTCACCGGAGCTGCTGCGCTGAGAGAGGATGCACATTCCCCGTGTGATCCATTCTCCTGTACAGATAATAAACCAGTCAGAGTCAGTATTTCTTCGGAGTTGTGTGCTGATTTATTGCTTTACCTTTGTGGATTCTTCAAAGCTGTGTGGAGAGAATTGCCAGTGCCAGCAGGAGGCTCGGCCAGCTGCAGTTTCCAGAGTCTGTCAGCAGAGGGCAGAGCTTGTTCTGCGGCCTGGTTGACAGGGGGCATGTGTCTTGGTTTGCCTGCCTCTGCAGTTTTTAGATTGTTGTCAGGGCGAGTTGTAAGTGGACTGTGAAATGACAAATGTCTGACGGGAGGGAAGAGAGGACGGCCACTGTCCACAGGAGGAGAGGGGGGTGTTTGTGTGAGGGTGGTGGACTTGTAGCTGGGATGAAGGCTGCGGGGAAACAGAAAGTCCTGGAGAGGCAAAGAAAAGAGGGGATTTTTATTGATGAAACACAAAAAACGACAAAATGGAAGATAAGGAGGAGAGGAAACTGGTTATCACTGTCATAGAACAGTCCTTCCACTATATGTGTCACATACCATATGGTATATGCACTGCATAAATGTACTCACCTGTGACTGTCCGTGGCCAATAACCTCCGTACAGCACATATGTCAAATTGTAAATATAAGCACATATCCTTTTCTAGTTTCTAGTGTTTATAATGTTTTTATACTGTTTTTCAATTTTATATTTATTCTTGCACTAAAACCACTGCAAATCCTTTGTATATGTTTTCCTACTTGGCAATTCACCCCATTCAGATTAGTAGCAGACATCTCAATTAATCCCTGTAATAATCAGATATTCCTATTTTTTTTATCATGAAATAAACTATTACTCTAAAATGATTCATTTCTCTGTCAGCACAAAGTCCTTATTTACCAATAATGTAAAAAAAAAGTCAAAGTGCCACCAAGATTAATCCGATAGGGTGTTTCTTTTTTCATTTTATTGATATAATGCACTAAATAAAATGTGAAATTATGAGACGGTGTCATGCAGAATGTAAGATTTCTATTTTGTTTGTGTTTTTTTTACATTACTTTTACATGTATTGTGGAGTTATTAGCTATATGTCTCCTCACATTAATGTGACCCTACACTCCACTGAGCTCTGTTTACTCCATGTCTGGATAAATACACAGTCATGGAGGAAAGGAAGTATTGAATAATAGATGGGATACAGCTTTCATCAAGCAAAGGCAAATGTAAACAACCAGCTGCCAATTTACTCTGAGGCACTTAAGTATATGGTCACAAATGAAGAACAATGGAGTGCCAATTACAAGAAATCCAATTAGTCCTTTAAGGAAATATTAGTTCTTATTATTTATAATGACACAGAGCTAAGGATTACCACTTCTATGAATTCATTGATTCCTAAGACTTGTTTTCTTTCTATTAAATAATGACTTCATCCTTGAAACCTCCACAGTGCACGTGTGTGAGCATCTTACCGGCCGAGGCTGGGGGTTGTTCCTGCGGTGGGCAGAGGTGGGACGCAGCTGGGCTCTGGTCGCTCCGCTGGGAGGTGTGAACTGCTCTTTGTACACAGTGAGGTAGAGCTGTGGAGCCATGTTCCCCAACTGTTACTGTTCACTGCTTGTCCCCTTAATCTGTCTGGAAGTCATGAACATCCTCCTCCCCTTGCTCACCTGGTGGCTCCTCCCTCTTATCTGTGTAACTCTCGTTCGAACACTTGACCACTGTTGCCACTTTTTCTGCAACATTTCTGCATGTGTGGGTTATTTTCTGCTTTAAATTGTCGTGGGCCTGTTGTTTTGCCAACCATTTTGCTGCCATCTGTGTTTTCCCTAGTTGCTGCATCACATCCAAATCCTAGTGATTCTCTTGTGGATGCATCAGTTGCTATAAATCCTGCATGGATCCAACTCACCCACCAAATCGAGAGTAATAAAAGAGCTTTTTGCCAAACTATTTGGCCACTTTGATGAATCTACTGTGTTGGAAACAGACGCAGGTTGAGAGCATCCTTGCTGAACCAGAGCAACACTTTGTGCTACCTGAGCCACTAATCCTGCTAAGCCCCAGGCCCCCTGCAGAGACACACATACCTGGGGTCAGTGTCCATGACCTACTTCCCTCTCGGGGTCCCTCACTAACTCGTCCCCACTTGTCTCAAAAACACTACATGGCTCAACTTCTGGCTGTTTGACTGCCTTAAAGTTAAAACAGATTATCAGATCTGCAGAACCAAGAACAAACCAGGGGGAGAGAGGGAGGGAGGGATGGGGATTTCGCAGAATCTCCCGACACCATCCAGGGTCATCTCTGTTCACTGTCAGCATGTCACATGAGCATCAATAATTCAAAAAGTGCTAAAGGGGGCCTTTGTGTCTCCATGCAGCGCTCTCACTGAGTTATCAGTGACAGGAACTGGCTGTCCGTCTCGCTGCAGCAGCTGGGCCTTGTTTGATAGCCGTGTTGAGCCCAATCAAATCCATGTGAACAGATGCAGAGCGGGGGACACGAGGAATCATTGTAATCGCAGCAACGTCCTTGTGCTCAAATCTCATCCAAGCCCTGGTTTGTTCCCTGCTCCAGTAAACTTTGAGGCAAGAAACTCCACCAACTTTGTCTTTTATTTATTTAGTTTCAGTCTCCTTCAGACAACACACTCAGACTATTCCTACAAAAATGGTTCATATTACAGTGGGTTTATGAAGCAATCATCTTTAAAACAACATACATTTAAAAGGAAATAAAGACTTTTTCAGGATTTACACACAGACTGAAAATGAAGTTGGATCACAAATCTCCACTTCCTCCCCCAGTCATGACATTTCACCTTGTTTTTTATCCAAACTTACCAGAAATATGAACATTCATCAGTGTGATAAGAACTAGCTAAAGTGACAGACACCATATTTGACAAACATTTATTAAACGTGTTCTTTTTAGTTTCGGCCCCACTATCATGGAGGTGGGATTTATGACCTACACCACAGCCAGCCACCAGGTGGGGATGGAAACGCTTTGGATTCACCTTTTGGGAGTTAGTGATGTCATCCATGTTTATTTAAAAGTCTATGGTTGTGCACATGATCACTCTGTGTCTTCGCAGCCAGAAAAGCAGATTTCCAACATGTGCAGTTCTGATTTCAAAGCCATTGCCAGTTTTACAGGATTCACTGGCCCTTTGATTTCATTGCTGCTTTCAGTTTTGTGTAGAGATATCCAAAATTCTGCAAGAGAGCAAACACACTGTAAGAAAACAAAAGGGTATCGACTCATCTGTCTGTGACAACAAACAAGGTGATGTACTGTTTGCGAGAAAGAACGAAATCCTGCAATATAATATGAGGAGGCGTTATGCAAGGAGAACGCAGACAAACCTGTATTGCAAAGTAAACAATCCCCAGATAAGCAGCAATGCAGCCACCAAGGAAGAGGTCAAACGCTGCAGGTTTCACTCTGGGAGGAAAACAGTGTCATTATCCAACTCACGTATAAAGAACTACATGCACAACAATAATTATATCACTGATATTCACCTGTACATCACTATTGGCTGGTCCATCTGATCAAAAAAGGTGATGTCAGGGTCCCTGTATGAGGAGGAGGAAATGTAGTTAACCAGGGACGGTGCAGTGAGTGTTGGGAAGATACTATGTACTGTATGTTCACCTCCTGTCCTGTCGAAAGTTGTGTCTGTGGACCTGCTGCAGGTAGCGTTTAAATTCATGCTCCAGTGAGTTGACCAGCAAGACGTGACTGGGCTCCTTATCCAATAGCTGGGTTGCCCGGGGGACAGAGGTCAGGAAGGACATCAGACTGGACATGCGACCGTCCTGAAAGTCCTACGTCCAGGAGTTAGTAATGGATACACAAATCAAACATTTAGTGTGCAATAAAATTAAAATAACAGTTACCATATGCCAAAGTGCTCTTATGTTCCCCATTCTAGTCAACTATAAAAGACTCAATCTGGAACTTCTATTACATTTGTGATTACGAGTGGAAATTATTCTCACGTGGTGCTGAGCCAAAAGTACCAAACGTCCTCCACTTTGGAGAATTTAAACCCTCTTGACATATTGTGGCTGTTTTATTTGAAGCTCCCAATCTTCAGTTGAATCAAATTAACAGGCTCAAGCTATTACATGAGTCTGGGCCTTTGAAGACACAAACACTGTGTAATGTCTTAGAGCAAACAGCAGAGGGCAGCTGTTTCCTGCACAGAATGACTGTAATAACCAGGTTTCTTACCAGCTGGCCTTTGAAAACCTGCACATCTTTGGGTGAACCCTGGTGGAAGATAACGCACAACGATCACGCATGCTATACAAAACATATAATTATGATAAAAGTATTATCATATTAATAATATTTTGTCTGTATTCGGATTCTGTACATGCACACGTGAATGGACTTACTTTGTCAGAGAGATTGTACATATACTGAGCCAGTGCTTCTGCTATGATGATTCCATTGCGCTTCATTTTCCTGAAATCCACCTGTGACCTGTGAGAGAATAGTCACATGGTCAGGTGACAGCCAATCTAGAATGTGTCTCTTTAAAAACTCAAACAGATCAGAACCAGAGTTCAGCTCCTACATTGTGTCCAGCACTGAGCCACGCTGCTCAGATTTGGAGTCGTCCAGGTGAGACAGAGTGAATCCAGGGATCCGGCGCAGACTGTAGCGCTCGTGCTCCCAGGCCACTGTGGACTCCACCAGGTTGATCTTCTTATGGACCAAACCCAGCTTCACCCAGGGGAATCTGGAGGAAACTACCTGCAGCAGAGACCAGAAACTTCAGAGCATCCGGTCATTTGGACTGAAGAGACTTTAATGAGCATTCTTTTGCAGTATAAATATGTTACCTCCTCCAGGAGTTGCATGAAAGCGTGCATGGGAGTGTCGGGTTTAGGAGGCCGGGACACGTGCATGTACAGTTCATCAGCGTTGGCCAGTGTGTCCAAACACAGGACAAACGCAACGTTGTCATGAAGCAGGCTGGACTCTGGAGCGGACATGATTGATTACAATTATTGAAGTGTCACACACAGCTGCGTCTCCACATGTTCAGTGGGTCACAAGGTCAAAAACTCACCTGCGTGGTCCAGGTTCTCTTCAATCCACCTCTTTGTGCCAAGAAAGTTGTATTTTCCACCTCCAGTCAGGGAGAACATTAGATTGTATCTAAAACATCAAAAACCAATCAGAAGAGTCAATTGATCAATATTTGTATCCATTATTGATCCACTGTTAAAATACCTTCACTGATAACATGGTGTGAGCTACTTTTTCAGATAATTAAAAAAAAAAACGTCTTGAATTGTTTGGATCAGTATTCAGCAGAATGTACATTCACAACAGGTTTTCAGTCAGATTGGATCCTTTTTTCTGACCATGCCACTCAATAAAATATTCTAATAATACTATATGCTTGCATTATTGGCATTAGCAGGTCATAAGTACATCATATACTTAAGTAGTAGTAGCAATATCACACTGAAAATCTGAATAACAAGTAAAAGTCCTGTGTACCTAAGTAAAAGTAAAAAAGTAGACAGTTCACTTAAAGAATCAAGAGTAAAAGTACTCATTATGTTGAAAAATGCTCACTGTCTCAAGTTGCATAAAATGGAAATACTCAAGTAAACTACAAGTACATTGAATTTGTACAGGACATGAGTATTTGTACATTACAGCACTACATATGTTGACCAGACTATTTATGTTTTGTTTGTTAAAATGAGAACTCACTGGGGTCTGGTGCTCGAGCTACTATAAAGTATCTGGAAGAGACGTGCCAGCTCCAGCAGGACGGTGACCCCACTGCCATTAGAGTCTGCTCCATGAGACAACCACTGTGTTACACACAGACACAAGCATACACATGCAGGAACAATTTATTATTGTGTCAGTGCTCATATTTTAAATGATTTAACATGGTGGGACTGTGGAAACTTTATATGGGACTCACCGGGGCCAGTCCATATGAATCATAGTGGGCAGTGATCACAATCGTTGGTACATCTTCCCCGGCTCCCGGAAGCACTCCCTGAAATACACATCACCAGTTACACAGTGACGAACTGAGGATTAATCACAAACTGAATTCATCCGGTCCAACACTAACCTCCAGTGTGGATATAGACGTGTCAGTTATGGGCTTGATGGGGGAGTTGTTGCTCACTAGGATCTGAAAGGCTGTAGCTGTGATCATACTCCGGAGGACTGAAAACATTGAAAACATACAGATCTAAATAGAATAGACATGATTGCTGCTTTTTCTACTGCTATTTCAGCTCCTTGTATCCATTCTACAACTTTTTTTATTGTAACCGTTTCTTTCACATCCTCTTTCTCCTCTTACCTCGGATCACTATAGATGAGGTCCGGGTGGCTGCGGCCTGCTTGACCTCCTCATACATGTACAGCAGCTGCTCATCCTCAAGCACCACATACACAGGCATGAGCGTCTCCTTCAGCAAGGTCTCACTCTCACTCACCATGAAGGACTGACAGAAAGAAAAAGACAAAACAGTGGCATGAAAAACAGATTTAATAGGAAGTGCCTGACATCTTCCAGTTTATCCTGTTCTTTCATTTCCATAGCAATGGTTTGATGTTCCATAAAAACTGCCTCAGCAGGCTGTTACCTAATACCTTAGAGAACACATATGATACCCAGAATCCTAAATACTGTCATTTTTGGAAATATACCTGAGCAGTGTCATGGGGGATGCTGGACATATTTCTGGGCAGCAGGATCAGTACGGCAGCAGCATTCTGTCTCTGGGCCTCCAGGTATTTCTCTGTGGTAAAGTCCGACACCTTCATGACGACACAACGACGGGTCAGCACCGGCTCATCGGCTGCACGTGCCTCCGCTACCACAATGGCTCCTCGGCAACCTCAGTGTACGACAAGGCCAACAATTTTAATTTCAATTATACCAATTTCATTTAATATATTTATATTTTATTATTAATTATTCTATTGTATTATTAGATTATTTATACCATAGATTTTTACTCTGTTATATTTCAGAGGGAAATATTGTGTTCTTATTTATTCCTACTATTGTACAGCTATATTTATTAGTCACTTTGCAGATCAGTCAGTACGTTTTTAAATGTTCCTTACATGCTAATGCATTAGAAATAATAATCAGACAATATAATATATATCATATTTTACACTCTGACTGTGGGTTGATGAATATTGTAAGATTTAAGTACAACAGGGTATTTTTAAATGTACTCAGGTAAATGGTCTGAGTACTTCTACCACTTTGTCTGCTCTCCTCCCTTTAAATAAGTCCAATTTAAATTTGGATGCATTTTGTATGTTCACCAGTAAAGACCAATAAAGTCAACGCAATTTACTGTCATCAGAATAATGTGAACGGAAAACCAGTGGAAGAACCCAGATCTTCTACTTAGTTATGAGTACCAATGCAACAATATAACAAATGGCTTTATATGTAAAAGAATAGAAGTAAATATATTTACTGTTTGGTATCAAAAGCAAAGCTAACCTCAAACAAAATTCTGCAGAAAACGTCCCTCTGTGACTGATTGTATTGTACAGATCAAAGAAAAACACTTTACTGTTAAAGCTGATCGAGGTGGTACTAGTTTATTACTTTATAAAGCGTTGGTAGATAAAACCAGTGACTCCCAAAAGGTTACAATATAAATCAGGGAGTTCATGAGGTGATTAATGTGGTTGAAAAGAAGAAGAAAGGGTCTGTGCTACACATTAGTATTTTTATTTTTCACTTTCTCAGTTATTTTCTCATTTGGGAAGTACAGGGTCACGGTGACTTAGATGAAAACACCAGCACCAAGACATCGGAAGTTATTTTTACCTCAAAATAATGTGTAGTAGTTGAATAAATGTGATTACTTCTCCTTCCACTGGAGCTGAGTCTCTGAACCTACCGTGCTTCTGTTGGGCCAAGTTGTACTGTTGCATCCTGTAGGCAGTGAACTCATAGGAGGACACAGCAGGAAGGGCAGAGCCATGCAGACCCTGGACACAGAGCAGCAGCAGCAGCACAGCAGCTACACCCGGCTCTTTCAGCAGCATGATGTCAGTCTCAGACTATGAAGGGAGGTCGACGTTACACACACACACACACACGGAAGAGCACAGCCCGTATTACATATAACAGGGTTTGGCACGACAAGATGACAACAGGTTACTCCAAATCCCTGTGGTATACAGTCAGAGAGCTGATACCATGGCATGATGCATTTCATCCTGACGCGTACTAGAAGGGAACCTTATCTCTGCCAACTTGAACTCCCAGTGGGCGACTCCCCCACTGATATTCTCCACCTTTGACCCTGAACTCATCTATCACCAAGTGGAATCCTGTTGGGTATTGAAGTGTTCCTCACCTGTCTCCCTGCCGTCCTGTCTCATGAGCCTCCTTACTACAGGTTCCTCAACTTCAGTGCAGGTCCTCGCAGCGTGAACTCACACTCCTGCAGCTACTGGGGTTTTCAAGGCATCTAGGTAAGCCACCATCCACCATCTGCTCCTGAGGGATCAACTCAGAGCTAATCACAAATACCCAACCCCCCACACTCACTCACTATTCACATTGTCTAAGTATATGGATCCCTCCTCTCCTCTCCTCTCCTGCGATGTTACACTCATTCACTTCACTTCAGTGGGTAATAACACATTAACCAGGGGAGGGTCTGTGTGGGTGTGAGGAAAACTGTTTGGCACAGTAGCTATTTGTTTCATCTCCTGCAGGGACAACTGTCTGAAGCAGAATGAAGACGGGTTTGGTTTGGTGCACTTGAATCTGACTGAGGCTGCAGAGGCTTCACCTCCTCATCAGTCTTTTTATTGGTGGAAAATAGTTTAGCTGTTTATGGTCTCAAGCAAAAAAAAAAAGGTACAGTTAATTTACAGAAACATGTGGAAACATCAAAATTCAGATATCTAATATTTATTATTTGTCATTTGTTGCACTATACACAGAACTTGTAACACTGTTAAAACCTAAATGGAACCAGTACACAATCATCATAATAAAACATCTGGCAAATAAAAAGCATCTGTTTGTATATGGATTATTTCCCATACATGGAAAAATAAATTAAAACACACGCAACTGCAAATAAATAGCTTGTTACAATGCATTACTTTAGTGTCCAAATCTCAGGAGATTAGTGAAGCTGCGCCCCAAAGGGCCACGACACCGGGCAGGAGTATAGTGCACACAACCTGTGTGAGTGGATGATGTTGATGATTAAAATTAATGAAGCACCATAATCAGTCACAGTCAGTACCTCATCATAGTTAATATTGTACTGTAGTGAAAACAGCCACTGCTCTAACACACACACCTCAGCTGGAGGCGTTGTTGACATATCACCTGAACTACTGCACCGTTCTTATGACATTATCTACACATATGGCACCTTGTATGAAAGGACAACAAAAATCGATGTTTGTGTACTTTTGTAAATCAAATCACTATCAGCGATTCCTCTCTTTTCCACACATCTGTCAGTTCATACGTCACACACTGAACCTTCAGTCAATGAATCGTGAAATATTTGAACACATGGAGAAGAGCATCAGTTATAGAAGATGTGAGGTTTCCCAAAAACACCATCATATATTAAAACACGTTACTAGAAATGAGATTGCGCTGTAGATGCAGACACAATGTAAGATGCCATGTAAACACAATACACTGCACATGACCATTGAGGAAATAACTTGGACCAGTGTAAAGTGCACACATGCCTAAAACTGTAGTTCGGTCAGGGGCACTGTTGTCAAAACAAATTTGTTTTGAATTCCAATGGCAGGTGGTGCGGGGGTTAGCACCTCAGAGCAAAACGGTTCTGTGTTCTGTGTTTCGATGTAAAGTTTGCATTTTGTGCGTGCATGTAATCTGCTTGGGTTTTCTCTGAGTATCCCGATTTCCTCCCACAGTCCAAAAACATGCCGATTGTGGATTAGGTTGATCACAGTCTCTAAATTGACCATAGATGTGAATGTGAGTGCTTGTCTCTGTATGTCGGCCCTGTGATACACTGGCGTCCTGTCCAGGGTGAACCCCACCTCTCGCCCATTGTCAACCCGGTTTGGCTCCAGCTCCCCCCCTTGACCCTCAAACAATATGCAGTATAGGTAATGGATGATTGATTGCAGTAGGTTATATTTGGCGGTATGGCTCTGGTCTGGGACTCCCTGCACTTCCATGTACATACAAGGCCTTTAGTAGGGAGAGCACACACCCCCCCAACCTTCTACAAACCTTCATGGAAAATGAGACAGGGAGAGCAGACACCCCCACAACAGAGCAGGAATCAATGACCACACATGACGTGATTTTGTTGGATTCAATATGAAAAGGAGGTGCTGGGGTAAAGGCAGGTTGTGAAGTGGGGCCGCTGAAGCATCTTGTTGGCTGCTATTAAGATCTGCTGCTGTCAGCTTTCATACTGGATTGTGGCTCAACTACTAGTGACCTGCCTTAACTAACGCTGGATAAAAGATAAAAAGATAAAATCTTTGTTCAAGTTATTTCTTCTTTTTTTTCAGGTGTCATAATAGCAGAATTTTGCAGCAGGAAAACACAAATATGTAAACGTTTTTGGGAAACCCACTTCCACTGAGCAGACTCACATGTAATCTACTAGAGAACAGCTGACTGATCTGAGAGCTCCAGATATGTCTTCAGGATGATGTAAACATGACGGGGGGAAAACGGTACGCATTCAGTACTTCTATACAGCAAGGACTACTTCCTTTTCAACATAATGGAGAACATCCATTGGCATAAAGCATTGACAATACACAGCTGTGTCAGGTGCTACATATACACTTCTTGTCCCAGAGTCGGACAAATGTTGTTTTTCGACCTCGAGGAGGAGTACGCGTGAATATACAAACATACAAAACAAATACACTTAAAACAGAACTTAAAAGAAAGGAAAGCTTTTCAAAATTCCCTTCGTATGTCAGAAAAAAAAAATCCCATTTCATTTCCATCCAGGCGACACGAAATCCCTGTGTACACATTCTCATGTATGATCAAAAATTCAACAACTCTCAGTGTATCTGCACATTATTATCAAGTCTTTTATACGTTAACGGATTCCCTTACGTATATGAAGTATTTTATAACCACGTTCGCTAGTGTGGCAACTGCTTCTGCGAACATTTGAGCATCCTCTCATGTCGGGGCAACCAACAGCAAGTACACACGAACTCATGAGCTGTTCCTGCCACGGACTTTAAATCACTACATCTACTGATACTACAGTAGGTAAACCTAAATATTACCAAGTGCACCTCACATAATGTCTCATCAGCACAAGGACGTGTGTGGGGGTCAATAAAAACGGATGAATTATCTGCACAGGCTGCTTATTAGACAATAGTGTTAACAGGCAACATGCAAAACTATTTGTTTTCAGCTTCTTTTAACTGAATAGGGAACAGTTAAGCAGTACGACCTTGGTTAAACATTCAAACATTTAAAAAATAAATCTGGCATTAGTATTTCAATGTTGTGAAGGGGGCAGCACGGTGATCACACGGAGGAAGGCTCTGGGTTTGAACCCCAGTTCGACCACGGCCTTGCCGTGTGGAGTTTGCATGTTCTCCCCATTCCTGCCTAGGCATTCACCGACTTCTTCCCACAGTCCAAAGACATGCAGGTAACTGGCAACTCGTAGTTGTGAGCGAATGCTTTTTGGCCTGTGATAGAACCCTCACCCTAAAAGCCCGGTCACACATACACAAACGTTTCAGTGGCGAACCTTTGCTTCCTGTTCACTTATAAATCAAATCGCAGTGTGGCCTCTTATGAAGTTCAACCTTGGTGAACTTTGACGCCCGTTATTCACTTTGCAATCGTGAATGTGTGACCAGGCCCTAACTCTCAATGATAAGCAGTATAGTTGATGGATGGATGGATGGCTGGATGGCTGGATGGATGTTGTGATTGTAAGTGTTTGTAACTTAATGGTTTAGCACTACTTTCCTGGACATAACCAGACAAACGTATTTCATTTTTCAGGTCTGACACGTACGCACAGGCAGACAAATCAGACTGGCAGAAAGAAATGATGTGGGAAAAACAATGGCCACAACATCCGATCTCTTCCCGTCCATTAATCTCACCATCAATGACGCACACGCAGAAACAAACTACTTTCCGTGGGTGGTTGCACGACCAATGATGACACCTCATCACCATTACATGCATTTGGTAGAGTTCCTGTCATCCCATTCTTTTTTTTTTTTTGTCCCTCTTCCTCCACAATGTCGCACAATCCTTCATCGTCCTCATGAAAGAAAATATCCACAAGCATGACATGGAAGTCGAACAAAGGAGAAGCAAAAGTGAAACGTCGTCACTAGAGGTAAAGTTTCTGCCATCAGTCGAGTCCCCACAACTACGCAGAAGTGAAATGCACAGATCCAACCATAGGAGGAAGGTGCACAGATACTGTACATTTTCTCAAGACTTCACCTACTGTATATCCTTTTCTTATTTTAGCATTTATAAACCCTCGTTTTTTTTCCCTTTGTGCCATTGCAAGCTGATAGTTTTTCCTCCTTGCAGCCACTCTGCTCAGTAGTTGGCCTCGGTGCAGGTGGCAGGCAGGAGATATATTTTTTTGGGGGGAGGGAAATGGTGCTACTGGATTTGACAGGCTGTGGAGGGAGCAGCCTGACAGCACATGCAGGTGGGGTTCACTGCTTTAGGGGGGATCAGATCCAGGTCCTCGTCGTCCGGGATCTCATCGAGCCGGTAGCCGTCCTTTAGGAGCTGGATGTTCAGGTCCTGGTTGATCTGCTGCAGAAGCCACAGAAAGCAGATGTCAGAAGAACTTCTGGACAAACTCTAAGGCTAGGAATGACCTTTTTTTGCCGATTTATATTTTTTTGTTTGGGTGATCCAAATGAATTACATTTTTACAGAAACGGAACGCAGCCACATAGGAGACAAACAGGTCTTAGGTGGTAATGGAGGAAGCAAGAGAGAAAAAAAACGAACATAAGATACTCCAAGTGGAAGACATGAACGGGGATCGACCTGTGTGAATGAGAAATGGGGATATATCATTACAGACAACTATTGTGTGAATGTTGGGCAGAGCCTGGACATTTATTCTTTTCAATGGGTGCACATATACCTGGTGTGAACATGGGACTGGGTGATCGGGTGGTGACACTGGTGGGGTGAAGCTGTATTGACTATCAATATAACGTGTGTATAGATACCTGGTCCCTCAGACATCTCACCTCGGCTGAGGAGTATCCTGATGAGGAGTATCTGGACATGTCAAAGTCGTCATCACTGAAAGACACGAGGCGTCGGGAGTTAGACACAGGAGACGAAGGATGTGAGCAACATTAACACACTGTGAAATGATGATCTGAATCTTTATAAGGGTAGTTTAGCAATTCAGTACTACAAATTCAAAACTACTTGTGTGAGTTTTAAAGGACCAATGTGTAGGATTTATTGACATCTAGCTGTGAGGTTGCAGATTGCAACCAACCAACTTAAGACCCCTCCTGTCACCCTCCCCTTTTAAGCTTGTAGGAGAGCTAACAGTGGTCTTGAGGTATAAACATTCAAAAGGCCCTCTCCACGATTGTTTGGTTTGTCCATTGTGGGCTACTGTAGAAACATGGTAGAGCAACACAGGAGGCTCTGTGGAAGAGGACCTGCTCCTGATAGAGACATAAAGGGCTCATCAAAAACACAATTATTTCAGGTTATAACAGAGTATTGGGGACACTCAAACAACCAAAAGGAATAATATTGTAACATATGTCATAATATTACGAGAATAAAGTTGAAATTTTCCAAAATCCATGTGCCATTTTAGAAGGTGAATATCAGAGGATCAGCCTGTTGCCTGCGATAAAATGAGGAATGTGGAGAATCTGGTAAGTCATTCCTCAGTATTGGTTTCAAAAATAAAAACAATAATTAATCTTCATTCAGCACCACATTATCACAAGTATCAGGGCTTTAAAAAGATTGTGGGAGAAACAGAGTCTATTCTGAAAAAAGAAACACACTTACGGGTTAAAGCTGTTCCCCTTAAAAAAACAAATACTATCCAACAGTTGCAGCTCGTGTTGTAGATGGGGCAATTATAAAACATGTAGAGTTGACATTTCCGAGGTATTGATATTTCATGATAACCCATGGAGACAATCTGCTGCAGTGTCTTGATTTCTATAAAAAATGTCTGTCTCTCGTAATGAACGGACATGCAGCAGAAGCACAGACACACACAGATACCAACAGCTTCTTGTAAATGCATTTTTATCTGAGAAGCGGCAACATCACGTTAACACAGCTAACAGGCTTTTCCATTAAATGACTAATCTGCTGTAAACAAACAGAACAGAGAGACACTTTGCGAGGGGCGTGCACGTGAATCTAAAATGCGGACAATAGACAAATGGGTTTCCTGTTTTTGCCGTGAGCCACCGAGCTCGTCAGTGGGTGTACATGGTATGATGCAACCCATGATGTAAGCTTGGTCGGCTTCCAGAGCGCTCATTGCACATGAGACAGTTTCCCCCATGTCGCTGCGCTCGGAGGGCACAAAGGGTGGGACTCATCTGCGTGAAACGCCGACCCGCTGGGACGGTGTAGAGGCAAGCGCTCCCTCTGAGCCGCTTTCCCCTGTCACAACACTCACCCCGCGATCCACTAATCCTGAGCCCTGGGAGGGGCTTTACCCCATTTTTTTTTTTAGAGTCCCTTCTGCTATGAAGTCTCTTAAATTGCTCTATGGATTAATGTACCATCATGACTGAGTCAGTCCAAATAAGCACTTTCTACCCTTTTTCTCTTCTCTGGGGTCGGACGGAAAAAAGCATGTGCATTTACTGTCATAGAAAATGTATGTGAGAAAACCATGTACCTGTCAGTGTCCAGTGCTACCAGGGGCTTCTCATCCGGGCTCTGGTCTAGAGAGGAGTAACCTTTGTTGGGCACCACCAACCTGAAAGAGAGCACAGAAGACAAGACTAGCCTTGATAAAATATTCAACACTCAAATGAGACAAACACTTTCTTACTGAAACACCCTGAGAAATACTTTCAACCGTGGAACAAATAACTGAAGTGTTAAGCCCCTACCCACTGGTAAAAAAAAAACTAACACCCAGTAACATCCGGCTTATGTCTGCAATGGGAATAGATACAATCAGCATTCAATCCCGGGTCAAATGACTCTGCAGTAGACAGGTTTTAAATCGGCTCCGATCAGCACATGACGCCCAGCTGCTAATTTGACTTGACAGTGAGGGGAGACAGCACCTCAGTTTTCTGGCAATAAAAAATAAATTGCTTTTTTTTTTTTTTTAAACTTGCGTATACAAGTTTATCTCGGTGTAAAAGAGGTGTAATAGAGCCGTACTTTTACCCAAAACAGGATATTTGTCTTAAGATTTATGCTGCTCTCCGTTGAAAGTCACAAAACCCCAGAAATTGGGGCTAATCTGTAGCCGTCAGACTGTAGACATTCCAAGATTATCTTCCTGCCTCAGAGACTCAGGGTTCAGAGCAGTTGGTAGCCTTTCTTGTATGTCCCCTGATCCACTGGGGAGTGGGATTAGACAGATGAGTCAGTTGTCAATACAGCGGGTTGCAGTGAGTTTAAGCTCAGAGCTTAGACTCTTTTATCAGCGTTTATACCCCCCCCCAAAATAAACATTAAATTTCTCTTTTATAAAAAGATTAAAATGTTTGTGTTTGGTTGTAACATTAGGAAGTCTGATGGTGTTTGTCAGAAAATAAAGCCTTTAGTGGCAAGCAGTGCAGACCACGTCTTTTGCATTTCAGTCAGTTGTGGTATTTTGCACTGAATGCTGAGCAGCAGATACAAACACATAATGCTTTAGGTGCTGATTGATGTATTTGTGGTCGAGTTGGTCGACGTGGAGCAGAGGAAACAAACAGGCAGTGGAAGCCGTTACCTTGTCCTGGAATTCTTCTTGGGTTGTTGATTGACAGGACTTCCCACGGTGCCATTCTTCACTGATCCCTTCCTGGCGAGGTCCCTCTGTTTCTCTGGGCAACCACAGGATGTGACGTCATCAGTAAATACAGTGAACCTCAACTTAGTGAGCATGAATGACAGATTCGTATGATTTGATTTCTTAAATATCAGTGTTAGTTTCACGCAAAAAAAAAAAACGGTCACAATTTGATAGAAATCTTTCAAGATGCGGATTCGATTAAGGAGGTTGTTTTCATTTCTTTAACATTGTCAGATACTATGTTTTTAAGTACTTTTAGGGGGGTGATCTTTATTCAGTTACTGTACAGGTACAAATACAGCTTGAAATATATTTGCACAAATATGGAGATAATTTTTCTGCAGCAGTTGTAAACTTCATGGATCATATATACCACTGCTGTCGACCCAAAAAGCCTTTGTTACCTATTGTTTATGCACTATTTACTTGGGTTAAGAATATTATAGAAGTGGCTGGCTCAATGCCCCTCATATACATATTCTTCATGATTCCGACACCCCGTGCTCACGGAATCGCAGCTGTGCACGCGGAGCAGAAATGCTAACTGGCGAGTATGGTTTTATGCTTGTGGATAGTGTGCAGTGCACTTGTTTCACATGCATGGGCATGGTTTTACATGCATGAATGTTAAAACTTAATAAATGCAATACACTCTGCCTCTGTAAATTGCAGTTTTAGTGTGTATTGATATTCTCCTTAGATTTTTATGTTATTTTTTGGACATTTTGAGGTAAATAAACCACCATAATGTTCTAATCTTTTGGTTTGTTAGTTTAAGCTATTTCAGACGATGGATATTATGGCTGTGATAAATGTAAGCAATATGAAGAACAGTTCTGTGTACATGGTACATGTATCTGATCTCAACACTTATATATGCAATCTGATGGCCAATCAGTCTTGGTGGGGGCCTGCTCTCTCTGACTGCCCTTCTAGTTTGAGCTTTTGAGATATTGACTGGTGCATTTGAGGTAGGAGCATTTTTCACAGAACCCCAGGGACTAAATAGAGATGAGGAATCCTTTCACAATGTTGTGGCAGCACAATAAAAGAGGCAGATAAGAAATGTTCTGACACCTAATAATAGAAATAAATAATCCTAGTGGAAAATCATACAGGACTCAAACACCCAGTTTGTGCTTATTTGGACCATGTATTGGTGCAGTACAACAATATTGCATTAGCCAATTTCCCTGGTGTGCTGAATGCTTTTCATTTCTCAAGGGATTGTTGATTCTTGAACTGAACGGCTCATCGCAAAACCTTTACATATATCTTATGTATTGCTTTGCAGTGTGTTGGTGGAGATACCTATTTGGACTTGCAGTGGGGACGGTTTGTAGTTCATGGACACGGTCTCTCCCTTGGTGTCAGGGATCGTCTCAGAGGCGGCGGATGCTGCTGGGTCCTAGGAGGAGAAACACACAGTCCCCATCGTGTTACCATTATGAGTTGGCATGGTTTAACAAAACAACAACATTCGCTACTAACATGCGACACTTTCTGCCCCCGGGTCACTTAGGTCACTCTCACAGCAGCGCCTGTCTGTCCCCCTTTCACGACTAAAAACTAAAGGAGACAAAAAAAATTCTGTTGCTGCCTCCGAGCTATGGAATAGTTTTCCTTTCCACATCAGGTCCTTTAGTATGAATGGATCTGTGGCCGAAACAAGCACGTAACAATAAGGGGACAGAACGTTAAAAGTATGGTCAAGCCATTTTTCTTTTTCTGTCTTTTTAATTTATCTTCTATGCTTCCCGTTGCCATGGTTGTCAAGCACTTTGGTTCAACTCCTGATGTTTTTAATGCGTAATAATAAATAAATCTTACATGACTTGACCTTAGTGTTCAAAGGCCGTCAGTCGTCGCTGTGTCACTGCTGCACCGTTTGCTAATTCTGGAGCTGACAGGGATTAAACTTGTTTTCTAGGAACACACTTCCAATTAACTTATGCTATACTTCTTTGGGCATGTGAAATTGAATGCAGTCCTGAGGGCACAATCAACTCCGTACTGAACGCAGCCCTTCAATTTATCACAAGGCTACAGGCCCACATCACCATGAAACTCTGTGGGGTTTTTTAGAACCTGCTTGGGTCCTATACCCTGGCGAGATTTCCTAAGACTACGGGCTACTATAGCTGCCTACTTTGCAGCATCAATAGGCCTGAGTGTTCTGCTTATGTTGCTGGTCCTGCCTCTTTTATGTGCGAGCGGTGATGGCATAGGGAGGAGGCATGGGAGAACAGAGGGGGTTGCTGTTGGAGCCACGGTTTCCCCAGATTGAGAGAGGGGAGCTGGACGCTGCTGAGCCTGTTCTGCTGACAGAGCTCCACATTATGTTGGTCCTACAGGCCGCCCCTTGTTGCACTCAGGGACTCCACGAGCCACATGGGCGAATCCGAGCAGGCATTTGGCCTTTAACTAAATCTGTAGTCACTCAATAGGAATAGCTGCTATTTTTGAAGGACCCATATGGAAATCAAATAACTGGAGCCAAACACACTTTTTTTACAGTCAAAGTAAAAAAAAAAAGCTGTTTTATGTTAAGATGAAGTGTATCGTTTAATCATGTGAACAAAATATAATCGAAGTGTTAGACATAAGAGGCCAAGGTGAGATTGTACTTCCTGAAAAAATGATTAAAAACCCAAGTGCCTTTGATGATTGTGAGAGGTGATTATAAAGTAAATAGATTCATTATCCAGGCACAGACATGTCTCAACCTATTGTGTTAAAACCTTTTCATATTATTATTGTGAAATTCTACAGGAATGCAGGCCAATTTTTACGAGACCAATAGAGCTTATCCAATATCACTGTACCTGATGTAAAATTCATGAGCATTTAGCAGCGACAGCGAGAAGCTTATTTTGCATATCGATTTTCATGTAATGCATTTAAAAACATGCTGTTAGCGTCACAATTTGGTAAAACTGCAGCAAAGCATTACATGTTTACATTCATGTGAAGTTTAGTTAATGCATAACGCAGAGTTGGATTATTGTCATCACAGCAAAAGGTTGATATCTTGTTCTCGATGTTTTGAGGCGTTTGACCTTTATTGATAAGACAGTAGGAAATGGGGAGAGAGAGCAGAAAAGACACACGGCAAAGGGCCGAGTCAGAACTGAGCCTGCAGCCGCTCCAGGAGGACCCAAGCCTCTGTATGTGCAACGCCCGCAACAAGGTAGACAGCTTATAAATGTTTCTCAGCAGCCAATCATTGTTCTCCATCTCTTTTCTTGAAAGAAAATTTCTCTCAGTATACCTCCGCCAATTGGCTCAACAGTCCCCCTTATGAAACCACCAATCCACTGGATCTGGATTTTTATTTGGATTCAAACCAATTTCCAAACACTCGGAAATAGCTGTCCTCTAAACCTGCCTGTTTTTTTTTCCATCAAGATCCATGAATTCATTTCTGAGAAATCTGTAAAAAAGGTCAAAAGCCACCCTGTCTCATGATGTTAAAAGAAGTGATTGAGTCCTGATCTTCGTCAAAAGTTAATAAGTTCTTCGATGGTGCATGTCCCACCCTTCCACCAAGTGTCAATAAAATCGGTTCAGTAGTTTTAGTATAATCCTGCTCAGAGCAATGAAAACTTCTTGGTGGAGGTAACTAGTGATAAATGGCAAACTGTACGGTTGTATTATTAATGCTGTCTACTGCAGCCAAATATACCTTCAATGCATACAACCGCCTCATCTGGTGATGAAGCATTGTTCACTTGGCCGGAATAATTAATGATAGCTGCAACAGTGGAGACAGTACTAGCACGCAGACCGAGTATTCCCACTGTAACAAGCATAAACGTTAGCTCTTTCTGTACTGGGACAGCCCTTCCCTCACATCACAAGACTTACCCACAAGCCTCCCTTTCTACCACAGACAGATCCTGTAATGAGACAGGGTCATATCATCTGTCAGATAAATCCTTTTGATTTCATCTCAGAAAAGCTTGCAGTGAATAATGAAAGAGATTCCGTACTAAAGCTGTTTGATGACAGAATTCCATGATTGTTTCTTGCAGGTAGGCTACTTTAAACTTTTATAGTAAGTATAAAAGCTTACACTATGTTAGTAGAGATGTTACGATACTGATACCACGATTGGAAATGCCTCCAATACTGAAAAATTGCCGGGGTTGACCACCGGCGAGTAGGAAAATCCATATACTAGTACAATACCACATCTTTAAAGTATATTAGTTTAAACCAAATAAAACTGCACTTTTTTTACAGAAATCTCTTTTTTCCTAACTGCACCAAAGCAGCAGTTGTGCTGTATGCTGTCACTGCTTAGTACAGTGTCAGTAGTTTATCATTAGCCAGAGCAAGCTAAACTTCTGTAATTTGGCAATATTTCATGCTGGAAACGGTTTCAAGCTATTTAAAGACAATCAATATTGTGTATTCTTTGATTTATTTATATGCGTTCGTTTCCAGTGACTTTTCAAAGGGTTTAACCTGAGCCAGGCCATACAACAATACTGGCAATCAGCACCTCCATACAGGGTTAGTAGCATACAACTGTTAAAATATGTTATTTAGGATGCTATTTTTTTTAAATGTACTGAAATCAGATCGGTATTGGAATCGGTATCAGAAAAGGAAAAGTGGTATCGGACCATCTCTATATAGTCTTAAGTTTTGCCTTAATAAATGCTCCCGATGGTGGATCAGTGAGATGTATGTCCTTATTGGCCTATGTTACATCATCATTTTGGGTCATTTAACAGGTAATAGCATTGTACAAAGTCAACAAGGTCACTTAAAACATACGTTACATTAAGAGCCCACAGATGAGAGCATGTGCTGATGGTCCCTTACAAATCAGCTTGAACTATGACACTGGGGGCGACACATGTTTTTATGTAGTAAAAGGAAAACATGACCTGTCGCCCTGACATTCAGTATGTATTCATATGTACCTGCACTTAGCTAAGGTCATCGCTCCTCACACACACACACACACACACACACACACACACACACACACACACACACACACACACACACACACACACACACACACACACACACACACACACACACACACACACACACACACACACACACACACACACACACACACACACACAATGTATATACCCATCCATGCATCACTTCCATCAGCTTGTCCTCTTGTTAGCGACTGCTTTACTGCCTCTGATGATGAAGAGCCACAAGGTTGCTGACTCGGCACAGACACCGAGCCACTGGTGGGATTATACCTCCCACTGGCCAATAGCAGGGACGACTGATACATCAGGTGACCATTAAAAGTGTAGCATGTTATCCACATGAATGGTGAATGGTAATGGAAACTGGGCCACACTGGAACCTTGATGTGTTTAAAGGCAAACTGCCATACTGAGATTTGGCCAAAAGTAGTCATTCTCTAAAAGATATTTCAGTTAAGGTCTAATTCAAAATAATTTACACTCTTTTATATTTAACCACACTTTTATTTTATTGATAAAACTATATACTTGTATATCAATTTATGTATGTATACCCTATGTATAATGATGTTGATATATATGCTGTCAAGTTCCATAAGGGGGGTTTCATGGGTTTCTTCTAACTTCTACACTTTTCTTTTGAGAAGCACTTAGTGCTTAAGCTTGAAAAGTGCTATATAAGTAAAATGTAACAATATTTTTGTTATTATTTAACATTAGTAAGCTTGAAACATGTTTCATTGGTCATAGACAACCATTGACATCACAAAGATCCTTATGAAGCCGTTTTTCTGTGTGTCATTCACTCTCAACAAGGAGCCTGCAGGTGCCCGGTGAATTGTGGTTCAGGAATCACAATGAAGTTATTAGCATTAAAATGCACGGCCGTGTGAGCCACAGCAACTGTGATGCCGACACAATCAGATATCGTGCAGGCGTACAAGCGAGGGGCTGTTTCAGGGTCTGGACGTGCAGGAGATAAGAGGAAATACTGACTGAGGCCTGCAGTGCTGTTTGACTCACACAGGCTATTATAGTTATGAGGTGAAAAAATAAACTGTAAAGTGGTCAGACATAATCCGACTAGTTCTGCTAGTGGATTCATTTCCTCAGAATCTCGCTAAATGAAACGTGAGCTGGTCCAATCTCAAGGGAGAGAGAGCGATTGCTGATGCCTTTACCAAAAACAGGGGGACTTTCTGTACGGGACAAAGTGTGTTCTGGGATATCTGCAGGAGTTTTAGCCTCAGGGGTCATTCTGCTTTTGCCAACCCCCCCCCAAATTAAAAGAAGGATAGCTGCTTAAGAATGCTTTGTTAGTGTGGAGAATGAGGCCGACGTGTTGGTTGAATACTGCTGGAATAAAACCTCAAAGTCAATTGTAAATGTGGGGAATATGATTAATCATTGGCAGCCATAGCAATTCAGAACTCGTGCAAGGTTGGGTTTATAGCATAATGGCAATCAAACACAAGAGGCAATCCCAGTGGTTGAAAGCATCGATTCTCATTACACTGGCAGGTCAGACACTTGCCTTGTGATAAACGATAGAGGGATGAGACTATTCTCCGACCGGGCCTCAGCATCATCACCATCATCATCATCATCAGGGCTGCACTCTGCAGTACGGTGAGGACACAGCGAGGCTTCTATTCACGCGATCATCTGCACTCACACGTCCCAACCCACACGTCACCACATGACGGAATGAAAACAGTGGCCTCGGTCACTTATTGATGTGGACGGGCGCGGATACTGACGTGTTTTTTTATATATATATATATCTATTTAAAGAGCACGGTTTTATTCAAGTGCATTACATGAATGACGATGTTATGCCTTGGTTATTATGAGGGTTATTTGTGTGTCGGTTGTATAGGGAGGGGTGTATCCGCCGCCATCCTGTCATCTGTACATAATCAATGTACACCCATCCCAAGGATCCAGCTTGTCCTACACAGATCCGCTAGCTCTCACACGCAGATTATGTCCCACAGCTGTCGCGATACAACACCGAGGCCACATAGAAACAGCACAAATCCCAGTTAGCATCAAACAACAGAGAACGGTCAGCTCATAACGTGAATTTCTTGCGTCTTTCGTCTCTCACCAGTGGCTGTGTCTCCCCGTTCACTGGAGGCACTTGGAACCTGTCGATTTCCTCCATCATTTTGGCGACGTGTACGTGGAACGGCGCAGCGGGTTCGTGGGTCAAAACGGCGACTCGTGTCCTTTCGGGTGTCCCGGGGTGTGATGCTCGGCTGTCGGCTTATCCGTGGTGTCTCAGCATGGTAGCAGCTCGTTTTCCTCCATCCTGACCACACAGAGGTGACTCGACAGCAAAAAAAAACAGCAGCGCCGCCCCACTTCCGGGTCTATGGATTATTCATGACGGGTTCGACCAATCACAGGCGAGACCATATCCAAATGCGTAGTGGAGCAAAATGAATGTTGTGAAATTGAAATGAATCATTTTCCTCTTTAGCTGTTGGATATTTACTTGTGTCAGAGCTAAAATCCCCCTTCAATATAAATGATTATTGCTCAATCACTTATAACTTAAATAGCTTAAATAGCTGCTTGCACAAACACATTGGAGCACTCTAAATAAATTCAAAATAGCAGCAAGCAAGTGGCACAGACTTTATAGAGTTGATTTATCAGCTGATGGTATATAATGACTAATATAATATATTTAACAATCGGGAAAAAACGGATATTTAGGGGAGAGAACCGGGAACTATCTTGACTGTTATAGTAGAAGAAGCAGGTTGGTTGTCTTGGCAACATACATACAGCAGCTGGCGGCTGCTACACAGCGAGATCAACTGTTTAAAACTTTATATTGTATCACTTTCTGTGCAAATAAAGACCTTCACCAAACCACTGTTCGTCAAAACACCAAACTGGACTCTTGTCGCGATGTCTGTGCAGAACAGCAAGGCTGCAGCCTCGGTGAGAAAGGTAAGTGTCACCTTAGTTTAGTTGAGCTAGCGCTTACTAGCTGAACAATAAAGTGGTGACGCCAAGTTCCAGGAACTGACAAGACAAGTGAGAGCAGCACAGTTATGTTATAAAGAATTTTTTGACATAATGTTTGGATGAACTGTTTTTGTTTTTACCACCTAATATTTATTTCTCTGTTTTATGTAGCTGGTTATTTTCTGTGTCAAGCACATATCTGTAATGTAGTTTGTATATCAAGTTGAAAAAAAGCAGCACATTTAATGTTGAGTATGTGTTATTGCGTCCTCCACTATGCCATTGTCACTTTAAGCGATACAGTTTTTGTCTGTTTGTGTTTACACAGGGCTCAATTGTTCCGAAGGTACCTGGAGTGAAGCCAACCAAAGCTGCATATAAGAAGAAGGTGGGTTTGTACACTTCCACAAAGTGATAACGCTTCTGAGTTTCGATATCTAACCTTCCCATTGCACCTCTGTATATGCTGTTATATATATCATATATGTCTATAATTGCAGATTGCACTTCTGGTTAGACCCATCTAATTCCGCTGCATCGTGCCTGTGCTGTGTAATGACAATAAAGTGAATCTAATCTATTTGAACACAACAGGGAGATATATGGGAAACACGTGGGCTATTACAACATCGTTTTCTTTTTCCATTTAACTGAGAAGACATAAATCTCTTCTGTGTGTACGTTGCAGGATGAGGAGGAACGTGTGGATAAGGGTGTTGGCTGGGATGAGACTCATGGGAAAGGACTTATTAAACCTGCAGATCAACTGGAGCTCACTGAGGCTGTAAGAGAAGAGGGCTCTTTAAGACAGCCACATGGGCTGTGTGCAGGATTTGCTGCTTTCTTTGACTTGACTCCATTTTCTAATTATACCTCTTTATTATTGTTTTTGGTCATTGTCCTCTGTCAAATTAATCTGGTCTGTGTAACCTTTGCTGTTATCATGATTTCACTAGGAGTTAAAAGAGGAAATCACAAGGATCCTGACTGCCAACAACCCACATGCACCCCAAAATATTGTACGCTACAGCTTCAAGGTAAAGAGGTTACATCCAAGCTTGACTTCACATCACTGACAGTCGATGCAAGCATCACTATAACACTGTCATCGTCTCATATCATAGGTTGTTCAATCAGAAAAACAGTCCCTCTTGTCTCCCTGTCAGTTATTTATTTTCAAATGACGACAGTAAACTATTTCTTCTCTCCCAGCTGTAACCATACAACCCTAACAGGATCCTCTGCTTGCTAATCCTCTCATCCCTGATTTTTTTGCGTTTCTAAGGAACGCTCCTACAAGCAGGTTGTTGTGGATCAAATGGCTGTTCACTTTGTGTTGGAGGGCAGCCTTGTACATCAAGACTCTGATGAGGCCAGACGACTGAGGGCCAGAGGGGGTCTCCCAGGAGGTACCCACTAAAACATGTTTGCATACATTTCTGTGTCTGCAGAGAACAGTAATACTTTTGTTAGATATTCAAGGACAGCATCATCTTTTTCCCTCAAGTGTAGTCCATACTTGGTGCCACAAGATGTCACTTTTAGCATGTGCCAGTAAATTAAAGAACTGCCCTGAGTCAGTTTACATGTGAAAAGTGATGTGTTTGTTTTCTAAAAATGTCCAGAGGTTGTAACAGTGGAAACAGGAGCCGAACCTGATGAGGACGAAACAGAAACTCCGGTAAAATATCTTTATCTAAAGTCAATCCGGTGTTGGGCAGTATTACATATTCCATTTCAATCAAGGCATGACCAAGGCCAGTTGATTGTCTCATAAGGTCAGAAAGTCCATGATGTGGAACGAGTAACAAAAATCCCCTTTGTCGGTTTTTCCTAGGCTACACCTGTAGAAGATGGAGGGGAAGTAGAGGAAGTTGGAGAAGAAGACAGACCAGACAGCGTTGCCTCCAAAACAGACAAGAAGCAGCCGAAACTTACTAATCAGATCAACTTCAGTGAGAGGGGCACCCAGACCCTCAATAACCCACTAAGGGTAGGAAGGAGTAGTGCAGCCAGCCATCTGCATAATGGTTAAGATATCTGACCTTTGAAAATGGAAAAATTAAAGTGCATGAAAAAGATCATATTCATGTATGATAATATATTCACAGCCTTGCGCCTCATACGTTTCAGTGGAGTCATTTTTATGTTCCCTGTAGGAAAGAAGCACCCAGACCGAACCTCCGCCACGCAGAAACTTCTCTGCCACTGCTAATCAGGTGCTGGATTCCCTGAAACCTTTCGAAGAGATGCTCAGCAGGAGTTGTTTTCACTCAGTCAACGTATGTGCTCACACTGGAAGACTGTAGCAATAACTAGTGATCTGTTTGCAGTGGGAGATCTATGACACACACATGGAGGAGCTGCAAAAACAAGAAAAAAATAAAGAGAAGCAGAAAGCCACACTACCGAAGACAGATAGTGACAGAAGCAAGAAGAGGCTGATGTTGATGGAGACTCAGGTACATCGATTGCTCATCAACCTTCCTGCCTAAATTTAAACTATATCTAATATTTATACTTGATTATATTGTTGCCACCATACTTACTGCAACACAAGAAATGATTAATGACAAATCAAATCATAGTCCTACATCTTCAAAGCTCACAATATGACCGTTTTATACCCAGGACTTGTGATAATGCTTTACCATCATACTCACATTCTTATCTTAATCTATGATAATAAAGTGAAAATGTTTACAGTTTATATACCAGCGCTCGTCATGTTTCTTTTACAGAGCGACGACTTCACCAAAGTGGGAAAAGCATCCAAGATCTTTGAAAGAATGATTCATCAAAATACATTTGATGACATAGCACAAGGTCTGTTCTTAAACCAATCATATCACACAGCACTAAAGTCTTGTTTATTATTCAAGTTCTCACACATTCCTCTTTTCCTCTCATCTCCACTGGTCCTCTTAGATTTCAAATACTTTGAAGATGCCTCTGATGAGTTCAGGGACCAGGAGGGCACCCTTCTCCCTTTGTGGAAGTTCCAATATGACAAAGCTAAAACACTGTCTGTCACCGCCCTCTGCTGGTATGTTTGCTTAGTATGATCTTTGCTATTATTCTGGGGACATTGGTTGGGATCTTAGACTTTTACAATAAAGGATTGTATTCCTGTTATTTTATATAAACTCTGTTGTTCCAAGAATGGGGAATAACTGATTCATTGCATCTTCCCTTGATAGGAATAACAACATTCAGGACCTGTTTGCTGTGGGTATGGGATCGTGTAAGTACACAGGGTGGAGAGCTGTAAACATCTCACACGATTTTGATTCTGTTTAATCTAATCAGATATTTCAGTGTCTGTGATTTGTTTTAATTTTATTTAACATTGACTTGTTCATTCTCTCTTTTCTGTGTTACTCCTGACCAGACAACTTCAGCAAGCAGGGTTGTGGCATGGTTGTCTTCTACTCGTTAAAGAACTCATCGTTTCCAGAGTACATCTACCCCACCAAGTCAGGCGTCCTGTGCCTCGATATCCACCAGCAGCATTCCAACCTGGTGGCAGTGGGCTTCTATGACGGCTGTGTGGCCGTCTACGATTTGAAGAGCGAGGGACTGGAGCCCGTGCACAAGAGCACAGCTAAGACTGGCAAGCACACTGACGCTGTCTGGCAGGTGAGCGTAGACGAGGTGGCAGAAGCGAGGGGACTTCACAGTGTTTGTCTGAAGCTCCTTCCACCCTTGAACCATTACTTTGTTCTCACATGGTGTAATCACATGTTTAAAGTAAGACATATTTTCAGCCTAACCAAACCTTTTAACACCAAGCAAGCAGCAATGCTGGATTATGATTCTCTCCAGTCCAACACAGAACTTCATGCACTGGAGAATGAAGGAAATGATATGTAGATGTAACTTCTTTTCCAGATTATTCTAATCTAGCACATAAAACCTTTTCACACACACACCATCATTTTCTCTTGTTTTCCTTGGCTTTATTCATTGCTCTTTTGTGTTTCATTCAGGTACGCTGGCAGAACGATGACATGGACAACAACCACAATTTCTATTCTGTATCATCTGATGGCCGAGTTGTGTCTTGGACACTTGTTAAGGTTTGTGAAGAAAAGTGTATTTATTTACAGATATTCTCTCTCTGGCTTCTATTTTCATAGGCCATTATTAATCTTGGTAGAAAGTAATACAACTATCAAGATGCTTGCTAATCAAATACTTTGTGTGTGTAACTGGTGGAGTCTAGCTATGTCTGCATTGTGATTTAGTTACATATGATTAAACATCAGAAGTAATTTTCAACTAACAAGTAAACTTCAAAATACAATAACAGAGAAGTTAACATAAAAAATGTCACACACCTCTCCCTTGGAGTACAACAATAGAAAGGGGAGATGTGAAGCAGGAAACACACCCTTATAAGGAGGGGTCCCCCAAAAGTGGACGTAGGTGTACAGGACTCTACAAAATGTTCCACATTGACAATGCAGGCCTGTACCTGCCAGGTAATGACTATGTGCAAAAGATTCTGTGTAATAATAACAATAGAATAAAATGAAATAAATTAAAATGCAAATTGGTTCTGTGACACATAATACTGCTGTATACTCTGCATCGTTACATTTTGTATGTGTGTATGCATATTTGCAGAATGAGCTGATCTACACAGACATTATCAGACTGTCACTGAATGGTGCTGTATCTGAAGGGCCAGAAGATGCACAGCTGCCCATCTTCAGTAAGGCTGCACTCACTCCCCATGTCATGATGTGTATATATATATATATGAATGTAACTTCACCATTTCAACAATTATTGTTAATACAACACTTTATACACAGTATTACCTGATATCAGATGTACTTATTCTGGCACATCAGGCAGGTGTAATTGAAGTGCTTGATGCCTCTTGTCCGCAGCTTGTGGTACAGCGTTCGACTTCCACAAACAGATCGACTCTCTCTTCCTAGTTGGCACGGAGGGAGGGAAAATACACAAGGTATGTATCAATGATTCCACTATGCTGGTTTTGGCAGGGTGACAGAGGTCACATCTAAAATTACATCAATGTTGTCGAGGGGACTCACTCGGGCTGTCAAATGTCTAGTTGGGAACTGAGTCACAGCAGGAGTTGTGGTGCAATTACATTAAGATACAGAGTTTTTGCGAGGTTTTTAAAACTTCTAAAATGTCATATCCTTAATATTATTAAAATACAAATTTAAATACGTTTCGGTAGGTCTTAGTTATGTTAACGTTCATTTGAAGCTACTTCAGTCCCTCTAACATTGGGTTTTTCTTTTAATGACATTTTTTGACACCTTGCATAATTTGTAATGTCTCTGTGTGTTGTATTTCTTTCTCATTTGTACAGATATTAGCACACTGTATTAAACAGGACAACGTTGAACTGATAACTGATGACTTACAACTCAGGATTTATCACAGTACACTCGGCTTGGCTGTGGCAAAGACTATTCCTACTGTCTCTGTCTCTAGTTTGAGAGATAACATGGCATATTGAGGGTATTCTCTTCTTAGCTAATTATGGGCAAGTGTTAGTAACTGTGGGACTCTGGTGCTTAATATCTTGTCATAAATTTCATTCACTAATTAAATTTAACTGGTTGAAACCTGCAGAAACCTGAAGATACTTAACACTGGCTTCAGAGCAAATTATGTGATATAAACATGATAATCGTCTAAAGAAAAAATATTATAATAAACTATTATTCACTTTAGTCTATATCAATGAATTAATTGAAAATAGAGTCAGTGCCAATAAACAAAACTTGATGCCACTGTATCAATTGATGTAACATGAGGTGATGCATATGACAAGTTAGGCATATGAAGGCAGAAAGGACGACAATGTATGACTAAATGTATGACTTGAACAGCCTAAATCACACCAATCTTCGTTCTTCACACCAGTTTTGATCATACTAACCCTCAACCGATTGATCAGAAACAACGTTTCAGTTAGGTTTGTTTGGATGACTTTGAAAATTGCCCCAAAATGCATATTCTGCCTGTATTGCCCTTAAATGACATTAGGTTAATCTTTGGCCTTGGCACTGTCCCCCAGTATCTGCCCTGACAAATGAGAGCTCATTTTGTTTGTGGTGCACTTACAGATAACATGCTGAGCTTACACTCCAGAGGGTACACAAGCTATAAAGTTTCCATTAATAGTGAGTTAGAGTGTGATTGTCCATATGTGCACTTGTGTGTGTCTGTGTGGTCTGTTGGAAGCCCCTCAGGGTGGACATTAAGTGCTTAATGAGTCTCCATAAGCAGAGGTTCTCTGTCCACATCAGACAGCTGGTAGTTTATGAATGGCCTCCCACCTTATCTTCATGTTCTTGTTACTGGAGGCAGAAAGACTCATAAAAAGTCTCATTTGTTTGCAGTTACTGTGCCCTTCATTCTAACTATGTAATAACATGTTTAAACAGTTCAGTGACTAATGCACACATCACTAAAATCGTCTAATCTTTATTAAATTAAACTTTGTGCTTGACGGAGGTCGATCTCGTACGGTCATAAAGAGAAAACAATTCAGTAGTGAGGTGACATGAGTTTACATTAATTCTAAGACATGACAACACAAATCCATCAATTTAATCACACGCACAGGCAGGTAATGATATTGTGACAATAAATGATAAGGTTGAATTGTTTTATCTTTTCATTATTATCAACATACAGTAAAAACCCACCCATGAAAAAAACAAAGCCAATATTTTTAGTTAATGTGCAAAAAGAGAGCTTAATCTGTCCATCCATTATCTATACCGCCTATCATTGGAGGGTCGTAGGGGAGCTGGAGCCAATCCCAGCATTGGGCAAGAGGCCTGATACACTGTGGCTAGCGTTCTACAGGGCTGACAACCATTCGCACCTCCAATTAACCCCCCCAATCTGCATGTCTTTGGACTGTGAAAGGAAGATGGATAACCCACACAAACACAGAGAGAACATGCAGACTCCACACAGAAAGACCTCGGCCGAACCGTAAATCAGTGAGGCTGCAGCGCTAACCACTGCCCAACCGTCCTTCCCCAAGAGAGCTTCAGTGTCATCAAGAAACAATTAAAACCATAAAGCTTTAAAGAGGTGAAACTGTAATTAATTTGAATAAATGAATAACCTTGTGTGATATGGTGCACCATGGCACACAAACAGCATTTAATACGAGACACTGCACTGAAAATGTCTTTGGAAATCCTCAGCTGTCATACACATCTTATTTACAGTACCTAATTGTAATCATCTCTGACAGCATGTTGTTTGTCTTTGTACCAGGCACAATACATGATCAAGGAAAGGCGCACGCATTGGTCACACTCCTTTGCAAGCACCTCACCTAGCCAGCTCTCATTGCAGACAATGTTGCCAGACACGCACCCAGTGTGTGTGATGAAATATGTTCTGTCACATCAAGGTTCAACTGCACAGAAACCCCAGGAGAGGACAGATTAAGAATCTCTCACCAAGCTGCAGGTCAACTATCAATCTGTCAGTGCTTGGATATGCAACAGCTGTCCCCACGAGGCAGGAAGCTGTTTTATACCATATTATCCAGTAAATTTATCCCTGCTGTTTTGGTAAACATTATTCTGTCAGTGCAAGATAAACTGGAAATTTAAAGGATAATTCAACCTTGAACCAGAGAGAATTGCATTTGTCTCTTTGGATTAGACTATCAAGGATATTTAACTTATAGCCTCATTCCAAATAGCAATGTCAAAGAAGAAATTGTCCATCAGCTGTCAATGAAAAAAACTAATAATGAAAGTTAACATGAGTTTTTTCCTTTCCCTAGTCATGAAGAGTGAGTGCTAGTAAACCTGGGAAAACATTTGCCTGATGTCTTCTGAAGCTCTGGAGGGAACTTTGTCAAGTCTCCTTTGTTTTCTCAGCTCATAGGCTTGGGAGTTAAGGAGCCCATGTAACAATTTGGGGACATCATGGTGGTGTCTTGTTGGAAGTGGGGGATCCATGTGTTTGAAGCTTGATACGTAGAGTGGACTAAAAGTCAGACTATGCTTTTAGCTCCAGAAAGTCCCCTGGTGTTATGGAAGTGTCACTGTCATATGCAGTGTCCCTGTGTACAAATATCCTCCCCAACAAAAATAAGCCATTTCCTATATTGGCAGAATTAAAAGGTGCCAAGAATGGAGGTTTGAGTCAGAAGAAGACCTGCGAATACTCCTTCATTTTGTCTTGCCACATTTGTATCCTCAAACAAGACATGAGTCGTCCACTTCAGCTTCAGTTTGTCACTGATTTCCACAAATTGCTACTATTTTAACACTGAGAAAAATACTGGTTTGAAGTAACAGGGTTTTTTTTTGTGCCTCTTTTGAAGTTAGTATTGAGACTGGGGTATGATATCTTTTGAAGGTGGTGGTTATATGTTATGAGCTATAATAAGGGCAGCTCACCATGGAAACTTTAACGTTTCCCTGAAGGATTGTGATAAATCTTTCATTACGTTAAGAATCTGTTTAAGATATTTCCTTTGATGAGATGTTTTAAGTTTTCTGTTTGAAAAAGGACACTTTTACAATTTGAGAGTAATTTTACAACATAAATCTGGTACAGCAAGTTAAAAAAAAACATGTATCTGTACTTCTATTGCCATTTATATTATAGTAATAATGTAAAAGCATGTAGTTCCACTTCTAATACAAAAAGTTGTTGACAGTGTCATGATTCTTCCCCTTTTGAGAGGGTTAGGGTTGTGAGAGTTGTGAGAGTTATGTTATGTTTTTAATCCTCCCTCTGTTTTATTTTCTATTTTATTTTGAAACTCACATCTGGTCTCGTTTCTGGTCACCTCACTTCCTCATGTTTCCTACTTTCTTGATCACCTACACCTGCACCCTAATGTGTCTCCTCATTGACTCCTCTTCCTTTAGTATTTCTGTTTCCCTCCAGTATTTGACAGTTCTCAGAGTTTACCTCCTACGTGTATGACCTTCATCTTAGAGTTGAATCATCATCATCCACTTTCGTCCAAATCAAGACCTTGCCTCTCTTCCCCAGTGCTCAAAGACTTACTCCAGCCAGTTCCTGGAGACCTACGATGCCCACAGCATGGCAGTGGACGCTGTGAGATGGAACCACTTCCACCCGAAGGTTTTCATCTCGTGCAGTTCAGACTGGACCGTCAAGATCTGGGACCATACCATCAAGTAAGATAACTCAGTGAATGCTTGATGCGGCTGTAGATAGGAGCTTTTCATTCTGATCAATACATATTCATTTTGTTTCTATTCTGTTTTATCTAGGTCTAAGTAAACGCCATCTACAGTGTTATCTTCTGTTTTCTCTCATTATCAAATTACTTTTCCATTTCTGTGTCGCTTTTCTTGCATTGGATTATTTTCATTTCTTGTATCAAGATGCACAAACTTATTGTCGTTCTCATTACTGACTAAGTTCCCGTCACTGCAGCAGCCAGAGTTCCCTTTATGACACTGCTGGCTTAAAGGCGCCACGTCACATTAAACCCAGCTGCCTGAGTTGGCTGATGGGAAGCTTTTGAGGGCTTATATATTTGGCTGGAGCCCGTTTGAAGAGGAGGGTGACGTCTCCGGGGAAAAGCTTGAAATACTCAGTGTCACAGTCTCTCTTTGAACCTCCTCAGTGTTGGGTTAAAAAAAGCAGCTAAAGACATTAGTTGGACTTGACATATGGCAGTATACTCCATGGGCAGAGAGTGAGAGTCAAAATATTTTTGTTATTTAAAATGTAAATACATACATTGGCTAGTATTTAGTTGTCATATAATTTTGATGGACTGTTTATCAATGTTTAGGAACATAAACTGGTTAGTCACAGAATAGCAGCTGCAGTTTTGCAGTTTTATTTATATTTGCATGCTCTGTTTCCGTGGCGACATTATAAGATACCATTATTCCTGTAATCTTTCCATAATATTACAGTATATTAGTCTTTATTGCATTCTTGTACCCAGCATCATTTCCCTGCTTTATTTGACTAACCCGTATAACCTCCCACTTCTTGTCAGCACAGGCTGAATAATGACAGTAATCATCCTCCCTTTATGAGAAATAGGGTTTTCAAGAATGATCCATAACACCCCCACAAGCTTTATTATTTCCAGAGGGAGGGGGGGCGGGGGGGGCGGACTGGATTGAGCAACTTTTCCCAAACTCTTTACTGCACTGTTTAGAAGTGACAAAGCTTGGCACAGAGAACTGCTCCTTCTGTTTGACGGATGAGGCTCATATTTCCTGTCAGATGACGTCAGCCAGCCCAGAATAAACTGAAGGGCTTGTGATAATAAAAAGTGAGTTGCAAAAAGTCTATTAATCAAACCAAAAGGTCAGCGCCACAAATCTGCACCTCGGCCCAGTGATAAACTGGAACACAATTTATGAATCTACCAGTGCAGTGTCATTCTGCCGTTGGAAAAAACCCCTCTCTGGGCCAGATTTATAAGCCTTTTGTGCTTTATTTGAGACACATTCTACACCTACTTGAGTGCGTGTTATTCATCAAACAGACACACCAGCATGGAGTGTCTGTTTCCTGTCATCTGAGGCACGTCTCGCACAGACTTGTTTAGGGAAGCAGGTGCAAATGACGGGAAGAGTTATGGTTGTTTTGATATTCCAGTTTGCTTACTGTGGTTCATTAGATTCTGAAAGTGTTTTGCATAAAAAATACTTGAACTTGTATTCTATGCTTAAGGAATCATGTGGCGGGTAAAAGAAGAAAATCATAATCATAAGTTTCAGTTTGAAAAGCACACCACAAAAATGTATATAATGGAGCTGCGTGGAAACAGTTACACACACACAGTACATCTCCAGCCCAAACAGACAGGGGGTGTGAGGCTGTTTGTTTTTGTGTGGCTCTGTTTAAAATTAATTTAGCTGCTAAAGCTGTGGTGACTGTGTTCTTGAAAACAGATTTCAATACAACTACGTTTTTGATTTGTACTTGGTAAATATATTCAAACACTGAATGGGGAATTCTGAACTTTGTGTCATGATTCTGCCCCCTTGTTGGACTTATTAGAGACTTTCTGTTTGGACCGTTTGATGAGACAGTTTAGACTCAAATCTTCTTGTTTAGTATATTTGGATCTTCTTCTTCATATCCATATTTATTTGAAGCTCTTGTATCTCTTACTTGCTTTACTTCCTGTCTTGATCCTGTTTCCTGTCCTTATGTGTTTCACCTGTGTTCAATTATCCCAGCCTCCCTTGTGTATTTAGTCTCTGTGCTCCCAGTTTGTCTGCTCAGTCTAGTTCTTACTTGATGTCTTCTGTATGTTTATGACCTGAGTTCTGGTTTTTGGATCTCTTTTCTTTAGCATGCCTACGGAGTGTAAGCCTTTTAATCTTTTGATTCGTTTTTTCCACTTCTGTCTGCATTTAGATAATAAACCCGTAAACGTGACACTGCCTCACTTGCTGAATGTTTGAAGAGGGTATTCTGAGGTGGTGGTTGCGTAATTAGTTTCTTACTTGGTCAATCAATCACCAAATTTCCATAAACATTGTCTTCATGTATGTATTTAAGTCTATTCCTAGGGAAAGTTTGCCTTACTCTTTCTCTGTCACACTCCCTCCCTCATTTTAAAAACATGTATGTGTCTGGGTTCCAGTTCTTTGAAGTTTAGTTTTGCTTCATATTGACTTCAGTGGTGTTTCACAAGTTGATAACATGAGGAACCAGTGTGGGGGGGGCCTTCTGTTTGATCACCACACGTTTCCTCTGCCAGGTTCTGCAGCAGCAGTCCCTGGACTCTTTAAAACTGACAACTATTGTTGATTTGCCACCACTGGAAACTAGAAGGAAGAGAATAATGCACAGACCCTAGAAATACAGTGTGCTGTTTTGTATTAAAAAAATCCTACTGATTTTTCTCTAATCTTAACCTGAACACTATCACTGTGTGTTTTTCCAGCACTCCGATGTTCACCTTTGACCTGAATGCAGCTGTTGGAGATGTTTCCTGGTCTCCATATTCCTCCACTGTATTTGCTGCTGTCACAACAGATGGCAAAGTAAGTGTCCTTTTACACTTGTTCAGACCTTCCGAATACTCAATGCATTATTTATGTTTAGATTTATCAGATTTATTTAAAATATTTTGCCTTTATAGTTGAAGAAACCAGAGGATCACATGTACATTAATGGCCAGATACATGTATATTATATAGAGATGTTCCGATACCATTTTCTCTTCGATTCTGATTCTGATTCTGATACTTGCACTTGAACTTCTTTTATTGTGTAGTTTGGCAGTCATAACTGAGAAAGAACAAAAATAAATAAATTTAGGAATACACAACAATTACCATCCTTAAATAGCTCGAAACTGAATACAGCACTTGCCCAGTTTTACTTGTGGGACTTTCCAGCATGAAATAATTCAAATTGTGGACATTTTAACTAGCTCTGGCTAACACTGCATTACTGGAAATCACTTTTCTAAAAACAGTACTTAACAGTGGCAGCACAGCCCAACTGCTGTTTTGAAGCAGCGAAGAAGTGATTTCAGTTTTATGTGGATAAAACTAGTATACTTTAAAGATGTGGTATGAGATCGGTACATAGATTTGCGTACTCTGCAATACCTGACAGTGTTAATGGCAGTTAAATTATATGTTAAATATCTTAGATCCTGAGGAACACATTACTAAGGATTTTTTCATGGCTACAGGTATTAGCTGATTATGCAGCCAGTCTCTGACCATGTTGCAGAGCTATATGAGGCTCTGGATGCTTTGTCTGTAGCCTATGATTATCACCACCACACTTTGACACTTACCTGACAGATTGGAATCCCACCAGCTGCAACATCCACCCACTTCATTATTATCCTTTCAATATAGTTTCAGACCCAGCTGACTTAACCCTTACTATCCCCTCAGATTAGCCTCAGGCCACAGTGGTTGATTCCAGCCAAAGGTAATTTCACTGGATGCCATGTTGCTCATCTCCGCATATTTTCTTAATATTGCTGCAGACTGTCTTCATCTGTTTGTCTTTGTACCAGCCGGTGCCACGCTATTACAGTCCAGAGTGTTGTGTCTGACACATTTCCTTTCCTGCGTGTGTGTGCGTGCATGTCTGGGTTCTCTCCAATGCCAAGATTCAGTCAGCACAGGCACGATGTATAGAGTAACGCTCCATAAAGTACATAACAACCAGACATGGAAGTGAGATTTGCCAACAACAACAAAGAAAAGCAAACGTCTGTTTCATAGTAAACAAGTTGCAATTAAATAACTGGCATCACATATGGCGGATTTTTAAACCCAGAATAATTGTTAAAATCTTCCGCCAAATAAATAAAAAATGTAACCCAAATGAAATGACTCTGCTGGAAAGCATATGAAGTCTCATGAGTATTGTGATTTATTCTACGAAAGTGGATCAAAAGCAGTTTTCAGAAGCTATTTAAAAAACCTCATCAAAAGCTCATCAGTGGGTATACGTTTTTACAAGCAGCAGGAGGACAAGAATATTAAACTGGAATCAATCAAGGTTAATGTAGCTGGTAGAGTTTTTTTTTTTTCTTCAGGGTGCTGAACTCTAAACTGAAATATGATTCCAATTTTAAGGATGTGCTCGGCTGAAAAGTTGTGAAATTTCACCTGTAAACCTGACATGGTCAAGCACAATTAACAGGAATCACTAAATAACTTCTATATTTCTGTGAAGCCAAAGGCAGCGTTAACCTTGCCTTGATATTAGATCACTGTCAGATTTTTGAAGAACAACAGAATATTGTCAGACGTCACACAGTCACTGGTGCGGTCACGCTGCATGATGTTAATCAGCATCATGTTCCCCGGGGCAGCAGCTTCTTCGCAGGACATTTGTTGTTTTTCTGTGACAAGTGTCTGATCGAACGTCTCAGAGTGAGTTGTGTGTGTGTGTGTGTGCTCCTTGATGTGTATTTACTGACACTGTTGGCGGCAACCTGCAAAATGTCACGGACACAATGATTGTGCGCGAGTACATGTGTTCATAAAGATAATGACTTTCTTGGCAGGCTAAGGTGTAAGAATGACACAGACTTGTGCAGCGCAAACAAATATCTCTGTGTACCCTCTGTCCTTGCCTCTCCATCTGAGCCGACTGTTGTCGAGATTAGATTGTGTCGGGATTAAATCATGAACGGTGCCAGCATTTCCCCCATTGATTAGACTCGTACTACCTACCATTTTATTTTTTCACTTAAACATCAAAATAAAGCAATAAAACGGTCTTAAGCATAATAAAATGTCTTTCTGCTCCATGTTTTTGTGTGCTAGATGTCGTCAGTCTGTAGTGCATTCAGTCATGGCTAATGTTACTTTAGCTCTTATATATTAGCAATGAAAACATTTTTGTTCATGGCTGCTGTGATGGAGGTTACAGAAAGTTGTACCCTGGTAGCATATACGATTTTGTTAAGTTTGGTTGCAAGGGATAACTGTGATGCTCTGTGTGGTGCAGCTACACAAAGACGGTGTGAACCTGATAGGCTTGGGCACAGTCTGGTGAAAGCAGTGGGCCGTACTCTGCAGTGGGCTCATTTTCTTGTCAACAGATTGTCTGAATGCCTGAAAGAGGAAGATCTGTGATCTGGCTCCTTCTGGGTAAAGAAGCCTATCACTATGTATTTGAGCTTCTAACGTGCATACACATACACACATACATACAAACAGACCTGCACACTCTTCGAATGACTTCCTTGCACCAGATGGTTAGACTTGCATCCCTGCAGAGGCTTGTTCTCCTCATCACATAAAAGACCACCTCCTCACCAGATATGAAAAGGCAGTGTGTAACAACAGATTAAGCCTTTGCTTACTCACTGTGGAGGCATCATGTGAGCACTCGTATCATACAGTCTAAAGTGGTCGATGAGAGGGGCCAGGTATTGTTAAGTGCACCATCACAATCAGCATATTTTTTTCAGGTATACTTTAGTTGATGTGTTAATTTTGTGCCACATCAGCACCACATTATCAGAAGTATCAGGACTTTGTGCAATAAACTTTCTATGCTGAATGAAGAACCACAGGGACTGGAGGAAATTGCCTCTTTTATGGTGGAGGAAAAGACTGATAGTGCTCCACTGTAATCTGTGAGCCATTTGTTTTGTGGCTTCTCAAGAAACGATGAGATTGATTAAGATTTCAAGAACTCAAGAAAGCATGTGATATTGTGACTTTTCTATCATTTAATTATGACTTTATTCTTGTAATGTCATGACTTTCTTCTCAATTATGACATCTTTCCGCTAATATTATGATTGTATGACATATTAGATTATAGCTTAATTCGTATAATATCATGCATTTTTTTTCTCATTAAATTATGATTTTATTCTTGAATTTCTATGAATTTATTCTCAATCTCCACATAGTTTTTCTTCAATGGCTTTAGTAGTACTCCATTGTGGTTGTGCCATACTGCTGAGCTGTCAAGTTATTCAATGTTAATGAACAAACGCATTTTGAAAAACTGTTTTTGTGTCTTTTCAGGTTCATGTTTTTGACCTCAGCATCAACAAATATGAGGCCATCTGTCGGCAGTCAGTTGTGGCCAAAAAGACCAAGTTGACGCACCTGGAATTTAACCCCGTCTATCCCATCATCACAGTGGGCGACGACCGAGGCTACGTCACCAGCTTCAAACTCTCCCCGAACCTCCGCATGAAACCCAAGGTCAGAGTCTTGCTGAGTTTCTAGGATTTCAAACATTTAAAGTAATTCGCTCCAGAGCTACACCCACATTAAGCCTGTCACAGTGGTGAGAGGAGTTGAGATAAACTTTCCTTCCTAAATGCAGCTGCTTTACAATTCTATGTCTCTTGCTGCTTTATCTCTATAATTGGGCCTTACTGGCACATACAAATGGAGCTTGTCCACATTACAAATTAGCTACCAAACTACCAACCCTTTCATTACTATGGAGAAGTGTGTGTGTGTGTGTGTGTGTGTGTGTGTGTGTGTGTTAATCTATTACGTTGTTTCACCGTATATATACCATCTTATCTGTTAACAATCTGAATGCGTGTTTGTCCTCTTGCATTATTCATGACTGCCACTTGTTCCACATCAATGAAAGCACATCAGGTGATTCAATCTTTGCAAAGTCTTGACCTAGACCTAATTCTGCTAAATAACAATGCAACCAAGCCTCCGGTCCATTCACATTGATGAGTCATTGAAGGATGCGTTGCCACTGATGACCATGATTAATGAGCAGTGGCGTAATCACGGCGGCTCTACTAAACATAGGAGGAAACTAAATGGCACACTGAGTCACAACACTTTAATCAGGGCCCATTTACAGTCACTGCTGCCTCTCTGGTTTCCTTTTGTGTTGTTCACGTTGGTGCATGTAAACTACAAGACATTCTACTGACTGGAGTAATACGTCTTTATTTTCACTACATGTTGCTACATTATGCATTGAGTTTCATCAACTGGGTGCAGAAACAGCTTTCCTGCCACACTCCACTCATAAACACAATTTATGAGTTTGTTGCTCAACACATACGTTCACAGCACTACATCATTAGTGACCTCCGACTAGACTTTAAGTGTCCTATTGGGAAATTATTGCACAGCTCAGCAGCAGTGAAAGTGTTCATAGCATTTTAGAACCCAGTCTGGAAACTGTGCATTACACACAAACACCCACAGCTAATATTACCAATAATATGTCTTAGCAGCTCACAAAGACATTCTAACTCCGTAATGTACCCAAAAATAGCAGAGTAGTAGCACAGTGGCAAAGCAATCCAGACTTTAACAATACAGTGTGTTGTACTCGCCTGTTTAAAAGGCTTTCGATGAGTCAGCCCATGTTCTTAACTCACTTGCTCAAACAATCCACTTGACCTCTTGTACTCCAATGTTCCTCAAATGGGTTTTAATTAGTTATTAAGATTCTCCAAATTCACTGCAGCGTATACACTGCCAAAATATGTCCCAAAGCACACTGGGTGCTGTGCTTTGTGCTATATTGAGCAGGTATTTCCCATTTGTAAGCCTCAGGGCTACAAATACTAATGAGGTAATGTTAAGTGACTGTGCTGTTATTCTGTGCTGTGTGGGACCAAGTTCTCTGCTGCTCACAGGACCTGTATTTGTAACTGTTTAATATGGAGAAGAAGTATCATAAATTTGTCACATTTGTGCATTTACCACTTTGTGGCTGAATGTGTCACTATCATAGACAGTATATAAAAAATGGACAACATGACTGTTCTCCCAAAGCTAAGATAAACCACCTCACTGCCCCAGCTCCACCCCCCCGATCGCTACCACGCAGACTCTGGCTCCAAATGTACAAAATGAAAGTGTTCATATTCAGGATACTGGATAGTGGGAGGAATTGGAGACACGTCATTTATCTTTATATACAGTCTATGGTCACAATGAACATAAAAGTATACACAGTGTATATACTTACAGTGTAAGTATACACAACACATCTCATCTTTTCAGTGGCCTCTTTCTTTTTTACCCACAAATAAAAACTAACACTTGCATTATAAAAGCAGCAATATGCAATATTTAGGGATGCTCCATTTATCAGTGTTGCCCCTACATAACTACTATCCTAGCATCTACATTTGATTTATCCAAGCATTTAAATTAGTATTTTTGTACACTGCTGGTAAATGAGCGGACACAAATAGGTGCCGATAGCACAGGTGGGGTATGGGATGCAAGTCTGGGATTTTAATGATAAGCAAACCAGCTACAGGGATAACAGGGGATTTGAAAAAAACAAATTGAGCACAGGTTATGAAGTGCTTGTTTGTGCTCAGTCAGCCTTTTTCTCCACTGTGGAGGAGACTTTATTTTTTATTAAGCCATTCATCATTGCAGGGATATTGTGTTGCACTGAGATTTGAAGCTGATTCGTTTAGGGAGTGCAGCTGTCTGTCTGGATCATCTCCTTCACTGCATCCATTTCAAACTTCAACATGGCTTCACCAAAACAAATCTCATATTTCAAAGGTGTTCACAGAGTCACCCCCGACTGTTCAACTGTGACTACTAAACAGTCTCGCTCTACCACTTCCATAGCCTACCAGTAATATATGTTCATCATATACATTATGATACTTTTGCCTCCAAGATATACAGAACTATATTCTTGTTAGTACACAATCATTTAATGTAAGTTGCTGTTTGCCATTTGGCCAGATAAGATGTAAGGTGCACAGACCATAGAATTCAGGGGCTGCTTCCTTTTGTGGGTTGCATAGACCACAAAGACTGAACTGAAATGAGACGGTCTGGTCTACAGAGGATTTCTGCGATCAACATCACCAGCTTGTCCCACCCTTATTGCTGTTGCCTAGCAACAGAGCTGAAGTCGGATACGACTAAAGTTTTAATTCTCTTCGGTTTTTTCACCTGTGTACTATTAGCAGTTGAAGTATGATACTCAAGCATTGGATGCCTCCTCACTTGCTGGCACCATTACCTCTTTGTAAATTGGTTTGTCACGTATGCGTAATAAATCCTGGGATATTTTGGCCCTAGAAGGATCCACCTGCTGGAGCCTTTGTTTCTTGGGGATGAAAGGAGGCATTTGAAGGAGTCTTTGAAAAGGGACAGTCTACTCAGGCAGCTGTGATTGTGATGTGATTTGTCCAGTGTGAGCATGTAGAAAAGAACCTGTGTTAGACTGTGTCCCTTCAATGTAACCAACCATCATTAATGTTATTAAATAGTCCTTTGTTTTGACTCACACACACAGTTTATTGATGCTTCCCATCAGTCTACTGTGAGCTGCCTTCTCCATTCCTGAGGCAGTTTTCTTCAGTGTCCTGAGGATACCTGGACAGCCCCAGTATATTAACTGTGCTGTCTGATTTTCATGAAGTTCTTGAATGCTTTGGGCTTTTGACAAGTTATTATGAATGACCTTTTTGTTTTCTGAAAATGAAAGTCCATTATATCCATGGAGAATATCCTGTCAGTATGTGGTAATATTATATTGTGTGTCAGCAGTTGATTGTGGTACAAGCTGATGCAGTCAGATCTACTGTTTCCTACTTAAGATGGTTAAAATGTCCAGTGAAGCTATGCTGAACTGCAAGACTTCTTTTTATCAAGTAATTCAATTCAGTAATAGAAAAACCTGGAATGATCGTGTAGGAGCCTTGATGGGGAGGTGCTGTAAATAGTCCTCAGATGGATTTTTATATATGAATTACTTTAATATGTTTTTAATGTGCCGACAATAAGAAGATGCTCACACCACAAACTTGGGGGAATCTCTTTGGATTTACCCTTTGCAATAGTGCCCTTAAGCTCAAAGCACTTCTACAATAAAGTGGAACCAAATCATTTATATACAGTCATCTCCGCCAAGGAGGTTATGTTTTGACTGCATTTGTTTTTGTTTGTTTGTTAGCAGGAAAAACTACTCAATTGATTTCCATGAAATTTTGTGGAAGGGTGGGGTGTGACCGCAGAAAGTACCTATTAAATTTTTTCCATCCCTTAATATTGTCAACATCAACAATTCACTTTTTTGTGGATTTCTCAGTGAATAATTAATTGATCTGATATTTGTGAGTTTGTGCAATTTGGTGCAGATCCAAATAAAATTCTGGATCTAATGAATTTCATTGTGGTATCATAAGTGGAATATTGGGCGCTGGTGAAGGTATGAACTGCACTTAGTGCCATTCTACTTGCATATATTATAATGGGGTGGTTATGCACCACTTTGCTCCTGCACTTTAAATCTGTTTTTGTGTTCTGTTAACTGTGTATGGTCTAGGTATGTATGAGTCTGTGTACATCTGAGTCACATTATGGTAATAATAGAATGTGTGTTTGCAGGCTAAGAAGGGTCAGGAGCTGCCTAAAGGTCCAGAGGTGGAAGTAGCCAAAATGGAGAAGCTGCTCAGTCTGCTGCGGGAACAAGAGGAGAGCCCAGTTTGATGCTTCTCTGCCCAACACACAAACCTGACACAATCTTTTACTCTCATTCACACTCTTCCCATTTGTGTTTCTCAGTGTGTGCAACAGTGAAAAACGCTGACCTGTCAAGAAAACAATTTGTATATGTTTATTAAAAAAGTTTTCTTCTGATCTTCCTTAAGCTGTTAATACATATTCATATACTATTAATAATTCAATTCATTGATACTGCAGTAGTTGATACATATTAAATAGGCAACACTGGAATTCCACTGGCTTGGCTGATTTCTTTAATCCATTCAGTGTGTATTGTACAAGTTGATTAAGCTAAATAAAGTGAGCGGGTGAAGTGGGAGATACATTTGCGTAATAGATTGAGCATTTGTGGACCATATCCAGACGACTGATCTTGGCTGGCACACGCTGTCCTGGGCAGTCATCCAAGGATGAGTGAGGAGCCTTTTAATATCCCATATACGGGAGAATCTTTGCTCCGAGTCATGGTGGTGCCTGTCTTTATTTTGCCTTTCCCCCCCCCTCCCTCCCTTCCCCATCGTATTAATGATCCTGTCCTTCAGTGAAGAATCACCCCCGAGCGATGATGCTCAACTGGAATCAAGTTCTGCCACAGTGTCCCAGCTCTGTCTTTGTGTCTCTGCCACAGAGAGCATCTTTGTCCTTTTGTCCAGCATCCTTGCTTTTTCTAAGAGAGATTCATTACCTGATCTCTGCAGGGTAAGTTAGAGAGGACGACTCAATCCCTGCAATATGTGACACACGTGACTGTGGCCATGGGACAGGGATGAGAGGGCAGCTGTAGAGGTGGCACAATGCAGGTTAGGCCGAGGAACAGTAGGTGACGCAGTGAGTTCCAGGAGTTGAATTTTCCTCAATCCACTCTCTTGAATTGTTCTTTTCTATTGAAGTGGCTGTTACATTCTGAGGCCTCTGCTATGAAGCAAGATCAACATACACAGCATATCTTTCAGTTCTGGCTTCAGTGAGTCCAACATTGGCCGCCTTGGATAACCTGTGTTACAAAGCTGGTTATCAGCTGACTCGGTTTACTCTGGGTTGTCCAACTGTGATCATCAGTGGTGGGATGTCATAAAGTACATTAGTTACTGTACTTAAGTTCATTTTTCAGGAATTTGTAGAGTACTTATTTAGACAGATTTTATAGTACTTTTCACTTTTACTCTACTATATACAACAAGAAATATCTGTACTTTTTACACTGCCTCCTTGATGCCTTTAGGGAATAGGCTAGACTCTGCGCGCAGGTACTATTGCTTCTCATACTTAATAACAATACCTAAAACCAAGTTCTTTTTTACATTTACTAAAGTAGAAAAGATAATATGGTACTTTACTTCAATTCTTTGTACTTATACTCAAGTAAAATGTTTGCTTACTTCCTCCACCACTGATGATCACGTTCATGTGAAAGAGGCCATCAGAGCAACATCATCAGAACCATGAATTAAGTTATTTTATGATATGAGAAGAAACACTGATAGAAGCAGACAAAGGTGACATTCAGCAAGTTCAAATGTAAACACTATTTTCACATAGCTGGAATGGAAAAGCATATGATGTGACTAGTGACAATTTATTGAGTTTCTTACTGAGTGAGGATTTTTGCTCTTATGAACTATTATGAACGTGATGCTGATAAAAAGAAGCAAAGTGGTGTTTCTGTTCTCATAATGTCTGAAGAGGTCAGTCTGACTGAAATGTTCATTTCTAATCATAAGACACAGTTTTTGGATCATTTTCTTATAAAAGACATCAAAGGGTTTGGTCTTAATTTCCATTTATTGTCCCAGAGTCCTCATGAGCTGCAGTGATGAGACAGACAGCATCACTGTCAGGAATCAAAGAATCTTTGAAAGTGAAGCTATAATAGTTGCAGTGAGGTATTTATTTAATATGATTAAAATCCCTCTGTTTGTCAGAAGCTCTGTTTTAAAACCAGAGTGAATAAGTGGAAAGTCTGGAAAAGCAAAACACTTCCACCGATCTGTGAAAATATCTGTTGGCTCAACTTTATTGAAAACTCAAGGTCCTGTAGAACAGTGACTCTAGTTTTCCAGTGATCTGATTGGTCAGTAGTGGGGCTGGTGACAGGTTTTCATCTGATCCTCTGAGGTCAACCTGCACCGGAGCACGTTGGGTGTGAAGCACAATTTACCATGGTGATTTATCACAGCCAGAAATGAATTGCCATCATAACCATTAAAGTCACCTTAAATCCACCACAAACCCTGCTTCATACAGGCCTCAGGTCTGCTGTTGTCAGTGGAGAAACTGGTATTTCTGCATCTTTTAACATAGATTTGTCCTTATTTTGCTGTAATTAAACCTGATAAAATTGGCCTATGAATGCAAGAAACTATTTCAACAATCTTTTGTTATTCTGATGTCATATGTTTATAGAAATAGATGCTGCTGCGTGACTCTCTGTAACGGTGCATTTTTTTGTACTTTATCTGGGATAAGCCAAAGTAGGAACATTTCTAATCTATAAATAGAAGCTAGAACAGCGATATTTTAATGTGAGCAAAAGCCTTTTAAGCTGAATTCCTGGAAGGTACTGTAAGGTTTAAAGTGCACAATCTAAAATAATTAAAGTCCATTGCATTTCTTGTTGGAGTGGGACATTGCAGTGCCATTCAGGTTAAGATTTAAAATACTGATCATTTGTGCTGAGATGTGGTGGAACATGAGCAGCTTCTGTACTGGACTCCATGTGATTAATCCCTCTGTACAGAATGATAGTTCCCTGCAATTCAGTCCAGAGTGAGTGGGCCATCATGGACATTCACGAGCAGATGTCAGTGTAAGGGCCATACTGAAGAGGACGCAAATCTCAACTAAGCCTCTCCAGTCCTTATGTAACACCCTCAGGATGACGGCATGCCTCACAGATCAGGGGTATTCTGAGTGACAATGACACACATACTCCACATAGGCTCAAGTCCCTGTTCTCAGCAATCTACTTCTTTTTTTTTCAGGAGAGAGTATGTAATAAGAGGATATATTTAGAAACCAACAACAGGCCAGCCGAGCTCTGTTGTATCCCGTTCCTTTCTCTGTGTAATCTGCTTCCATCCCTGTGTTCGTTTCAGGCTCGTCTGCGATAAATGAAAACATTCACATCAGTGTTCGTCCATGGGCTCTGTCGAACCAAGGAGAAGAGCTGACAAGTGATGGCTGCTTAAAAATAGCGTCTTCTCCTTTTGTGAGGCACAGTCATGTCTGCTGCCAGACTGGCAAAACTTGGAAGGACAAAACCAGGTTATTGCTTGCAGTCAGTCCCGCACCCCCGTCCTGTGGAGGAGTGCACGGAGGCCATCGCCCGTTGCTACATTTGACTCATGCCTCTATAGTCAGGAGGTCAACAGGTGCTTGTGCTCATTCGTCTGCTGGGCTTCTCGTTCGCGTGGAGCCAACACAGGCAGCCTCTCGGGGCTGGAGGGGACCCTGCAGGCTCGGTAGAGGATTAGACAGAGGAGGAGGAGGAGGATGGCAACAAACGTGTTGCAGGCTATGGCCACCAACGCAGCTGTGGACAGGCCCGTTGTGTTTTCTTCCGATTCCATAACGAAGACTGGAAGGCCGTGTCCAGGGTTGGTCAGTTTAGATAGGAAATTTTAAGTCGCTTCCATGATGTCCTTGGTTTATTTTCAGCGAATGAGTGAAGCTGAGCATCAGCTATGTCCTCTTTTAAGAGAAGGAGTGTGAATCCATTATATCATCATTACCTCTCCATTGCCTGGTGCATTGTGAGTGTTCCTTGGCATGATGCACATTTGCTTCTGCTGAATATTTAAGGAAAGTCAGCCCGTCCCTGTCACTGCATAGACGAATGTTTACTCCTCAAGGCTCTGTTTTTCTTTTCCACTTCTTTAGTGTGACACACCGCCACTCCGCCATACAGATGAGCCTCGCAGTACCTTCTGGCGATGTTGATTTCACAGTCTGCACTATCTAAACGCTGCTTACGACTCCAGTAGATTCCTGCCAGTGTCTGTTAGAGAGGAGCAGATAGAGCAATTAGGAATTGTTAAACGTAAACAGCATTTTTAATGAGGCAGAAGTTGTGTCAGTCAGATCGAGAGAGTCTTTGGCCTTTCACACGGCGACCTCTGAGCTGGTGTGCTCTGACGAAAACCTTTCAGTGCTTAAATTATTATTATAGCATGAACAAAACACGGAGCACAGTACAGATCACATTTGGTGACCTTGTTCTAACAGTGTGCTATTTCATCTGAGCCAATGACGGCTGCGGGTGATTTTACTCCCTGTCTACTTTAAGTAGTCCTCAGTAGCTGCTGGTCAGATAGAAATCCTGCTGTTGGTTGGCTCGTGGTTTGCAGAGCTGAATTATAGAATGAGGAAGGTAAGACAGTGAGTCAGTGTGAAGTGTAATAATGTCTGTCATGACCCAAACATTTTGCTAATTTGATGAACCATAAGATTTAAAAGACATTTCTACAACCAAAGCACTACAGCAGATCAGGTATTATTAGTTCACTTTGAGACCATTTTGTCCGTGTGACCCATAGACTGTATATAAAAAATGGATGTAGCTTCCGGCTCCAAAAGAAGAAGGCTATGCAGATGTCCTTAAAAGTGTAATACTGCGGAGATCCAGCAGGTGCTGGCTCAAACTGGCTCCAAGAAATCTGTGGCTCCGCGCTAATTTCTCCCATGAAATACTCCGTCCCCAAAAGAAATCCGACCTGTGACTATGGTCTCATTCACTAGATACTCCCCTTCTTATCAGAGATCTGGTGGTCCATCTGAAAATAATATCCTAATAAATTTTATATTAGAGTTTAAAGAGCCGTAGATTTTGGGGCGTGTCTGTTTGATTGACACACAGACTCCCGGATGATTGACAGGCAGCAGCTGCGACGGGTCAGAGTAGAGAGAGATTCACCGGAGGAAAACTGGAGCTTTATTTGCATCGTATGCTCTCACTTCTCTGAAATGTACTCTGATTCTGTCTGTATCGTTTGACCATATTCCATCAGACTTGATGGTTGGCTGCCCCTGATACAGATGACCAGCACCTTCATTACAGCATCTGTTGTACTTTACAGTGTATGAAGACCTCTCCTTCCAGAGAGACTGTATAGAAGATGGGCTTCATATGTAATTGGAGTAATGTGCATTTTCAACGCACAATCATGCACATCCATTTGGGTGAGCTTATTTTTATTTAACGCAGCCACCATTGCAAAATATCCATCCATCTATACAGCTCATCCTTTGAGCGTCAGGGCGGTTGCCTGAGCAAATCCCAGCTGACACTGGGTGAGAGGTGTGGTCCACCCTCCCCAGTCCATTACAGAGCTAACATATAGAGAGAAACCACCATTCCAGCTGACTCTCACACCTACGGGCAATTTAAAGTCTCCAATTAACCAGGATGTCTTTGGACAGTGGGAGGAAGCCGGAGAAGTCAGAGGAAAGCCACTCAAGCACAAGGAGAACATGAAACCCAACACAACCTACTAATAATGTATGACAATGGATTTTTTTCTACTCTCATCCAATTTCCATGTGTTCAACTAGTGTGTATTTAACTACACACCCAAAGTGTGTCTGTGCCTTTCACTGTGTACTTTGATTCACCATCATCTTTCTTCATAACCCTTCAAATTACCATCTGCACTACGCACGGGCCATATGCTAATGCAGACACACAATATCAAGAACTGATTGAAAATTCAATCCCATTACTTCCCCATTTGGTAAATTAGCATATCCATAAATTTACATTGGAGTAGCACTTATAGTGTGAATAGTCAACGGTGATAACTTATGCTACAGTGGAAAAAAACTGTGATTATCAAGTCTCATCAATATCTACCAACAATAATCCAACAAAATAAAACATATCTTGAGTTTCTATATTTAGGACCATTTGGATTTGAAAGATAGAAATTGAAGGGAGAAAAATTATCTTTTCCTGAAACTGGATATTGTCTCTTATTGTGATGTGTCCTCTGCTCCCCTGTAGATTTACTGGATGCTAATTGAATTTAAAGTCGTCTTCATGCAATAAAGACGCTAGATCTGACACTACGCACTTACACACCTGTCTTTTCCTTTTGTTTATACTATTACAATGAAATCAATTGAGCGAGTGATCAGAACGATCTGTCATGTGAGCTAAGGCAGCAGTTTGCATTGAGCTTTTAACATGGAATCATAAAAACTATACAGTTAATGAAAACTTGAAGAGTATGAGCGTTAAGTTTTGACAAATATATTGTTGTGATTTTATTGACACTAATTTACAAAGAGAAAAATATCCCTAAAGTTCAGGAACAGACGTCTTGTTCTCATTTCAGAAGTTGTGCTTTGCATTATCAAATACGTAGATTTGAATAAACCTCTTCTACATAAACACGAGTGAACTGTTCACTTGACTGAACTGAATCTCTTGCTCCCTCGCAGTCAGCCTTTAATCCTTCTTTCTCTCTCTAGTTACAAAAACACCAAACAGTCGGGAAACCCTGCTAAAAACAAGATTTATTTCAAAAACACTCTCCATCCACATCTAGGCGACAGCACTATCGCTGCACAGATCTGTAATTACCTCTTATCAATCAGTCTGATCCCTCAGTCCGATCCCCCGTCGCTCAGCAGATTGATTTCATAGCCGTGATGCAGTGATGGGGGGAACCTGGCAGCCCACTGAGTGTGACAGGTGGACGTGATAAAGTCACGGAGTGTTTGATCTGGCTCTTGCTGCAGCCTTCAACCCTCAGGTGGAGACGAGCCCCCGTTCTTTTCCTCTTAGCAGGATTTGTAATCATGGAAAAAACTTCTCAGTCTGAGGACGCAGCAATCACAAGCAGAGGTCTCTCTTGTATATATCAACTCACAGCCTGATCATGTTTAAGAGGAAGTTATCACACCATGACAATGTGAAATATTCTGCAGGAGTAAAGGCAAAGCTAAGACTTTTGAATTTGATGTGCCATCACAAGCCAAAGCAAAGTATCAGAATGATACCACACTTACCCCACAGAGTTTATCTTCTTAGTAAACATCCCTTCTTCTATTCTCCGTTGTTGCTCACATGAACAACACTCATCTCTCTCTCTCTTCCCCTCTCTCTCAAAATGCTCTGTCCCTCATCTGTCTCCCCCTCGTCTTCTCCCTCTCTATCCGCTCTGCACTACACACACAACTGAAAACCAGCCAGGACTGCACACTGTTTGTGAGAGAGCTCTCCAGCAGCAGACAGATAGAGAGAGAGAGAGAGAGAGAGAGAGAGAGAGAGAGAGAGAGAGAGAGAGAGAGAGAGGTGGGGCTGTGCTGGTGGATGTCAGCAGTGATATCAAGCGTAGGGCTTGAATGTAATTACACAGGGCTCCTGCTGCAGAGCGAGAGAGGAGCAGTGGGGGGAGGTTGTTATGGAGAACAAGCAGAGCCGCCTGTCAGACAAAACAATGACTTCCGCCTTGCATCGCTGTGCAGAGTGTGGCCAAACAAACTATTTCAGCTGTTCCACACAGGAGTTTGGACAGAGGGAGGCTGAGCTACGATGGCAGGAATCCAAATTAAGCTCAATCAAGACAATAGTAGTTCCTACAAGCAAAGGAAGTTTATATACGTAGTTTCCAGAACTGGAACATTTCCATGTCTGTCCAAGACTTATGGTTGTTTACAGTTTGTCTATATATCCTGATAAGGCTCCTGTGTTCTCTATGGTCCCACCTCCTTCTGTCATTCTGTTGAAATGATGAATTGATGTTTTTTGCTTTGAGAGGCAAACATGACTGCAGCTTTAAACAGTCCTAAGTGTCCGGGACTGAGCAAGAAACACAGGTGGTCTTAAAGAAAATTCAATTTGCAAACGAAGGTAAAAAAAATTCAGAAATACTCAAAATAATAATACTGGACCCATAACAAATTTCTAAATAAGAGAACTAAGCTCAGTTACAAATGGGAACTTTAGCAGAATTTAGCACCTGACAAACTTTGACAAAGGGAACATATATGGCAGCTGATCACTCCGTTCTGACCCACAAGGGAAATGGTTACAAACAATTATTAAAATTATCAACAACCGAAACATGTCAGTATAGCATTTTGGATGCATAATAGTAAGAAACTAATGATTCAACCTTATCAAAACAATTGTAAAAAAGAAAATAACAAACCATGCAGGAGGATCATGGCACAGTCCAATGAGTTAACAAAAGTATTTATGGACATCTGACGCACCCGAGCCCCAACCAGGCAACACCCAGTACTCAAAGAAACTAGATTAATTTCATGAAAAATTAAATACCTGAAGTGACTAAAAGTAATATAACAAAAATGTGCATATTAGATAATTCTTTAGTCAAAACTGCTGTGAGTATTCAAGTTATTTCATGTTTGTGATTTTACGTCTTGTGTTAAATCAAATGCCTGAGTAAGTGGGGTAAAAAAGCTACAACCTCCCCCCCCCGGTTCAGTGTGTGGCTGTAGAAGCAGCCATCACACTAAGTCGGAAACCTGCCTACACTCTTAGCTTCTCAGATCAATACTCTTAAAACGCTCTAAGATAAGGTTTCAGGTCTAAGTGGGTTGCACAACCATCACTGTGGCAGGGTTTCCACTAAGTAACGCTCTCATATGAAATGTGATTCCAGCACAGGGGCGTCTTCCAGACTGAAAAGCAGCTGTCACAGAAGTTAGTGTTGCAGCATTAGAGGAGTGTATTCTTGTAGTATTTGTGGCTTTAATTGGTTCTAACCCTTTTTTCTGTATTCTTACTGGTGACACTGAAAACCAATGATAAACAATCTGCTTCTTTAAACCCAAATCTGTTTGTTATTTAACATAGTGGGAGGCAAGATGAGTTCTTCAGTCCCCCTAACCCATTTTGCTTGACGCTCCTCTACTGGCCAGAAATATTAATACTGTCAGTGTCGACCAGTTTCTGAATTTGACTCTGACTTTAACACAAAAATCAACGATCTTCCGCTCTCCTCTGGGACTGTGGGAGTGCAGCAAAGATATATATACTACTTAGACATTTGTAATTACAAATATCTCAAGTTATCAGTTGTATTAAGCGAAGAAACCAATCTGCTATAAATCAACCTAATATTGCTCCAAAACACATAAAAAATAACGTGTGCCAGTTTTAAATGAGCAGGATTTATTGTCATCTTGAATCTCATATAAACAAACACAGAGATGTAAAATGTAAAAAAAGGAGGAAGAAGGTAAAATGTGGTGCAGATGAAGAAATATTTTGTGTGCAATGTTTGTGCAGCAATATTTTCAGCAGCGAGTTTTCACAGTCTCCGAGATGAACACACAATTTTTTTTATCTGTGCTTGTGACACTGAAGCTACAAACTCGGCTCATAGCTTCCCATGGCAAGTGTGCATGCAACCAACTGGTAGCTGCCTCCCAGCAGCAAGATATATTCTTATCATTAGGTTTTTATGTTTTATATTTAACCTATTTCAAATTTTGTTCATACTTTATTCCATTTTTCCTCAAGTTCTCAGGACAGTATCAGCATTACAGTATGTCCCAGTGCTGTTCAATACAAACAAAACCTAACCGACCTGATCACATTCAGTCAATACGATCTTTGGTCATTACTGTAAAACCTATTAGGCTCAATTTAATTGCAACATTAGTCCTGATTCTCATGCATTACTGCTTCAAAGAAAATGTATCCTACTGCTACTGCCTGTTTAAAACCATTGTTATCCAATATTTCCCCCCTTACACATGTCTTAAAATACATATATGGAAATCAGGGAAACCTATTTTATTTGGTGGGGGGCAAATCATCCCTATTTTTCTAATGTGCATGTGCCACAGTCATGACCCGGTTTGTGGTGATGATTCTGCTGCCTCACGTGTTTTCAAATGTCATTCATGTGTACAGAAGACAAATTGCAGCAGAATCCCTTACAGGTGACTCTATGATACACTGTATTCAAATAACTGATTAAAATAATAATAATATTACAAAACAACAGGAACAATATGCAAATGAAAACAGACCCAACATTTTTATTAGCAAAACTCCAGACGTTTTTGGTCTTGACAACAATCCAATTACATTTTTAGCATCTGTAAAAATCCAAAGTGAGCACCAAGCCAAAGTTATGAGTCATTGTCAGTAATATCAGTGGAGATTTGTCATGGGAACAGAATGAAAACAGTTTTCTCAAATGACTATCAAATGCACTCACTGACCCTCTGCATCAACAGAAACAGAAAGCAGCAGGGCTGAATTATCCTGTGTCCCCGTTAGTAAAACTAAATGTCACCGTCACAATGAAATATAACAGGAATAATGCAGCTAACCCTGCACTCTGTCGATATTGTAGTTGCTGAGGTTGAGGACACAACGCTTTCAGACATGCGCTGGACTCAAGGCATGACATTTTCTCGAAGGGCTGTATGTTATGTGTCATACTTTCTGAACACGCCAAGAAAGATGTCAAATTGGAAAGGCAATGAGATTTTAGAGCTTTTGGTAACAAGGGCTGAAGCAGGTGTTGATGTGCTACAAACACAAACGCGTGATTTCTGTAGCAACATTTGCACGCCATGTCCCGCCTTCTGAATGCTACCTAGGCTCCATCCCTCTCCTGAATGATCAGGGATTTTTCCTGTTGTTTTGAGCACGTCTGACCCGAACAGTCTAAAACACCGTCTGCCTGCCATCAAACCTAAAGAGCAGAGAGACAAAGTTAGCAACTAGCTAGTGAACAAAGTGGAGCATTTAGAAGCTACGCAAATAGGCAACTTCCTTCATATTCACCTCTTATTCAAAACATTAATTCAAACATCGGGGGAACAACTTGTTGGAATTCAAAATACACAGTCTATAAGTGCATCAGACGATCTGATGTAGTTTGCCTTGTGATCTGGCAGAGGGCACTCACTCTCAGCTTGATCTATTACCTGCCCGCTTGATCAGGAGAGTAAGCCAGTAATGTTTCTGTAATGTGTGAATATGTTGTCTCTACTGGTCGTTCTATTGCCCCCTAGAGGGCAACAAGGTCAAAAAATACAGCTTTAATTAAACTAAATCTGTATTTAAACGGAGGGGGGGAGATAAAAATATAACATCAAAGTGAATCCTTGAGGATATGTATGTAAATGCGTGTTTACGTTTCCCTGACGGCTCTGCATCATTCCCACAGTTCTCCTCTTTCATTTATTCAGGTTGGATCATACTGCTGCTCGCTGGGAGGAATGTGTCATGAGATACGTGTGCACGGACCCTCTATCTGCTGCTAATGGAAGCAGCTGGTTCAAGTGTCCTGTTTGTGAGCACTTCACGTGAGTCACGGAGTGCTCCCCAAACGCACCACAGCCAGCAACACGTCCAAATCTGCCTTTAATGTGGCATGAAACACAAAGAATTAACCAGATTCATTTTGTTTGTGTAGGAGTTTCTTCATTACACCGTGTGGTAATCACTTCCCTGTCACAAAGTCTACCTCGATCTCTTGATAATCCTGCGGAGTGCTTTCAAGTCGCCTACACCCTGCACTCGTTTTATTTTGCGTCTGCCTCTCTCGAGTTTTGCTCTGGTGCGACATCAAAGAGGTGGGACTACAAACACACTGCATTTATCTCTTTCAAGTAAAGCGAGATAATCGTACAAGATTACCGCTCAAAAGTAATTTGTCTAAGTGCATTGTAATAACTGCTGAAACTTGGCAGACGGCCTCTTGCATCAGAATTACACCTGTGTACTGAAAACTGAAGTGACAGCAGAGGCTCGCAGTGCAAATCAGACATGAAGACGTGGAGTGTACCTTTTTGTTGTTTAGTGTAAAAGTGTGTCATCTGGTCGCCCATAGGGTCCATGGAGCACCTTGTTACAACATGGAGGGAACAAAGCCTGAAAGTGCTGTCGTCAATAAGCAACGATAGAAAAACCTGAGTTACAGGATGAGGTGAAATCAAATGTTCACACAAGATCAGAAACGCCCTTCTTCCTGAATCATCACCTGCTCTCACCTTTTGTGACACTTTCTGTATGTTTCAGTCGCCTTGCAACCGGGTCAGATTTACTTGACCATGTGACAAACTGGGCAAACCTGCAATGCAGATGGGAATTCTGCTATATTTAGTTTGGGATATACTGTGACAATATCAAACTACAAGAAAATTTCCCAGCAGAGCAGGTTGTCGCTCAGGGATCAAGAAGAGTACAGTGAAATATATCAAACTAATTGGAACTCATTACAAAGTTTATTAAATCCCACATCAAATAAGACAAGGGAGGTTTATCTGTATGGACACAAGGCAGTTTCAAAGTGCTTTACAAAGGCAATTTAAAAAAGAAAAGGCATGAAAAATAAGACATTCAATAAATTAAAAATGAAACACTGAAGACATGACAATAAGACATTAGAGACATTAAAAGTAAGATACCGAAGACATTAAGATAATACATTAAATACATGAAAAATAATACATTAGAATAAGACATTGATGACATCATTTTAAGACATTCAATAAATTAAAAATTAAACACTGAAGACATTACAATAAGACATTCAACCTTATGAGGTGAGGATCTTACAGGTGTAATGAATCTCAACAATGGGTAATATGATCTTTTGGTTTGTGTACTTTTATCATAACAGCTTTGATGCAGAATTGGGCACAGGCTGAAGCTGTGCCATGACATGTTAGTCCAAACCAGAAGCAGTGTGGCTTTACTCAGAGGAATAATTAACACAATAAAACTACTATATCATATAATACTCTTTTATTAATCTTCTAATATAAAATATTTAGTATGTTATCACAAGTATCGAATAATATAAAGCAAAGACAAGTTTGTGTTCTTACAAGATAACTTCAGGTTTCCAGAAATGTTTTTAATTTATAAAAGTGACAAAAGTTCTCAAGTCAAAGTTATTTCATGCTTGCTACAACAGGTCATACCATTAAAATATAATGATTTATTTGAATTATATCACAAAATACAATTACTAAATATACAATTTTTTTTTTTTAAATATTATCATTCAAGATGATGATGATGATGAAGCTGCCTTTTTTGTTTAAAGCAGCATTAATAAGTGACATGATGTATTGTTCGTCCATGTGTACAACAGGAAACATGACAGGAAGTGATTCACACATCGAAGTAAAGTCGTGTCCTTTCATTGGCAGATGGTGAGACCTGCGTCAACATGTCTTTACACAGTGCTAAAAATCCATCTGGAAAACAAAGAGAAATACGCTAAACCAAGGACGTCCACATGTCTGATGATACCCAGCAGCCAAATCACTCAGTCATATATATTATATGTTGTATAATTTACTGTCAATACAAACATAGAATATTAATCATGTTGCCTTTCATTGAGATTTCATAGTTTTTACCCTTCTCTGTCACACTTCTATCTCACCAGGATGATCCAAACTGTACCAGAGCATCTTTTCATAGAGTCCTGGGTACATATGTTATGACTGAGAAATGGTTTTATGGTAGAAAACAGGAGGAAAGACCGTGTTCTTGACTCTTCTCAAAATAAGGATTATGTGAATATTATGGACTTTAGAGTAATAGAAATATGGTCCCAGTTCTCAATAGCAAGTACAATCACTGCAGAAAGGAATACCTACTGTGGTAAAATGAACGATGCAGGAGATGGCGATGATGAGTAGGCCGATGATAACGGAGGCGACAGCGACATAAAGAGCGCTCCTGCCCAGTTGCCTGGACCCGTCATAGTCGCCACGGTAATAACTGTTTCTAGACTGAGAATAAGAAATCACTGTTACATACACTGTAAAACGCCGTCTATACATTTGAGGGTTTCCTTGGAAAAACTGCTGCAATAAAAATTCTGCTGAGCATTTGATCAATTAATGACATAAGATAATTTCTTTAATTAAACAAAAAGTGTCAAGTAAAGCTTTGCTACATGGTTTTAATGTTCAAATTGTATTCTTTAAATGTTGGTCGGACTGCAGACAGAACACCAGTGTGGTCACAGAAGACAGTGTTAACAGTCGACTGTATATAAAGATGGATGACATGACTACTCAAAATGCTCACTAATTACACTAGTGACACATTTTAGCCTTACTAGTGTTACTACAGAGGCTAAAAAACGTGAACTAGTGAAGGCAAAAAACGTCTTCCACTAGTTACTCTAGCATCTAATAAATGCTCAAAGGGGTTTCCATACATGTCTACATACAGTCACATGATATATATTCACCTTGGCTAAGTTATGTTATGCTGTGAATTCTTACCATGATAGAGAAGACCAGGGCCACAATGTTGACAGGGTATGCAGGACAGAAGCAGGTGAAAATAGTCAAGCAAAGGTAGCTGCGGAGTGGAGGTGGAGGCTTCTGCTCCTCTATAAAGCCATGGTCCAAAAACATGCTCCCGCTCAGGGAACCTTTCACCTGCGGATTGAGGACTTTGAGAGCCATTGTACCTGACCACAGCGAAACACAGTCAGGAGGTGGAAAAACACTCAAATTTAAAAAAGGAGGAAACTTTCTACAAATACGCTTCAAATAAGCAGAACCTGAAAGAACAGAAATCCAACTTTTAACTAGAAAATGTTTGAATCCAGAAGTTGAAAAGGACTGGTTGGTAAGTCTGTTATGTTAAGTACTGGTTTCTAGTGCTCTCTCAAAGCCGTAAGGAAGTGAAGTCTGTGAGGAGAGAGGGGTAGCGGGGATGAGTGAGCTGTGAGAGGATCACTCACCCTACTGGCCTCCATCCAGAGTCTGTTCTGTTTACCACTGCGACACAGATACATGGATATGATGCCTCTGAACTATTCAGAACTGTGTACAGGTATTCATGCTGTTAACACACTTAATCACGTACTCTTTAGCAGGGAATGAAAGTCGTTCATCACCTAACTCATGCAGAGGATGTGAGTGTCTGTACCACAGACTGTATATAAAGATGGACGACATGTCACAACTTCCTCCCACTATCCAGAAAGTATCCCAGATGAGGACAATGCCATCTGTTGTATTTGGAGCCAGAGTCTGCGCACAGGTGATCAGGGGATGAGGCCGCAGTATTTAGGCCCTGCCAATTCACGCTCCCGACCAATCATGAGTCAGTCTCAGCTGTCAATCAGGATGTTTCACCCCGTTTATATAGCATCAAAGTATCAAATAACTAATTATAACTAATCTTACTTTTTTTTACCCATGTCCCATCCACCAACATGGAGGAGCTGGGATTTATGCCTCATAAAAAGCAGCCAACCACCAGGTGGGGGTCGAGACGCTTTAGCCTCACTTTTGGGGATCAGTCATGTCGTCCATCTTTATATACAATCTATGGTCTGTACACATTTCATGCTTATCCATCCCACCAATCAACAAACAGATTGATATCACCATAGTTACAGCCATAGTTGGGAATTGCGGCTAAAAGCAAATAATGGGCACCTTCCTGATGGTAGAGTCAGAGGCCTGTAGGTTATGAGAAAGGCTTGACACCAGGGTCACAGCAAAGCTCCGAGTAGACGTCAATGAATGTTATGGTTAGCTATCTTAAATGTTATATAATTATCTTTTTAAGTATTATTTTGACTGCTTTATGCTTTTGGGAACCAATCTCTTTGAAAACTGGCTTTAATCCAAATAGTTTGCACAGAATGAAGAGCAGCACAAATGGTTAACTTGGACTCTGCAGGCTGCTTGATAATGTAAACACAGTACATGTGCATCTCATGACCTGGTGACCTCAGTGATATTCTCTACCGATATTATCTGTTTACTCAAGTCTTGGTTAAACCAAAGAGTAGCTTTAACGCCACAGATTAGATTTTACTTTAAAGTTTCCACCACCCATTAAATGTCAGAGACCTATTAGGCTTTTGTAATAGAGGTTTGAACTATTTGGGGTCAATGTTCATTTTAGTTTAAGTTTTCCTGGAAAGTCATGTATCTAAAGGTCAAATCTTCTAGGGGGAGGGGTGTCATTTTATAGACATCCATTAGGGGTCACAAAATTCTGACAATACCTACACCGGGATCTTTACGTTGAAGTCGTTAATGTAAACTGTGAGAAACAACACATTTTTTACATTCCATCAGTGTTGTGATATCAGTGTCAAATGTACAGTAAAAAACGACAATCGTAGTCAAATGCTTAGAATAATTTATTAGGATTTTAAAATTGAAACTGTCAGAAAAAAACAAGGAGAAAAGAAAAGCATTGCTGTAAAGCTTGGCAGAGGACAGCCCAAATCTTCAACTTTAACTGAGCTCGTGTAGAGCTAAGAGCTCCATTCAAAGCATTGGCCCTTTTCCTTACATCAACACAAGAAAAAGACATCATAAAATCAATATACAAGGGGAACAAGATCTTCAAACAGAAAAATATAGTTTCTTTTTTTTTTTCTGAAAATAAGTCTTAATGCCGCAGAATTATCCACACGTCGTCTGCTATTACCAATAATAGTACTATTTTCATTTGTAAGGTAAAAAATAACTTATTGCTTTATTGTAAGTTAAAAGTTACAGTGTTGGTGTCCAGCAGTAGTTTTATGTCGTGTCCCAGGTGGTCTGACAGAGGAGCTGCTGGCTGGATCAGGAAGCTTGCTGTTGCGGCTAACGTCACACAAGAAGGCTTAACAAATGGCCGACTTGTTTTGTTTTTTTGCAAATGTTGAGTTTGTTCAAGCTTTTTTTTTTCAAACGTTTCCTGCCAGCCAGCGTCGTCTGTACTGAGGTCCTGAATCAGAGCCGACGGGAGCGAGACCCTGTTCGATTTTGTGGTTCCCTGCCCAGGCCCCTCTGTTCACCACTACACGGAGCAGCAACGGTCGATAAACAACAACATGTCGGATCCAGAGGAGCAGAAATTTATTAGAACTAAATACGAAATGGGAGGGAGGCAGGGGAGAGGAGCAGATGAGCCAAAATGGAACAGGGTGATCTTTTTTTTTTTTCAGTACCAAAAAAAGGCAATCGAAATGCTCCTTCGTTGCCGAAAGTAGTTCCATTTTACACGTTGATGTATGCACACAACACTCACTCACACACACTCAGATGCAACCACATGCATCTTCAAAAGTGATAAGAGGACAGAACGTGACCGTGATGTTTTCTACAATTGCTTCTCTGAGAATGTCCTTCATTTTGTTTTCGCGGTGGAAAATCCCGCGTTAAAGAATAATAATACAAAAAGAAAATAAACAAAAACTAAAAAAAAAAAAACATTGAGAAGTGAATCGCACAAAAAAATATATAATATTTTCAAAAAGAGGAAGTCAAGTCAACCCCTCCCCCGAACCCCGTGAACCCGGTGATTTCTCATGTTTTAAGGTTTGTTGCTCCTTCGTAGTCTGTCGACTTAATCTTGAAGTAGAAATCTGGTTCACCGTGGTGTTAAAAACTATAAAAAGTCAACGTTGCTTTTCCATGAAGTAAGCGAAACACAGCAATGACTTAGTAACAAAAAAACCTTTTTTTCTTTACTGAACAAATGCGTCAGACAGAACTCCTGCAGGCAACGCACGAGCGGACTGGCCAACGACGTACACATAAACCATTATGCATACTGATAAAAAGTAGTGAGATGACCACAGAAAGTAGTACATGACGTCCTGCTGTTAACCCTTTCTAAACCAACCAATGGCATGCCAGCCGGTTCAGTAAACCCCTCCCCCATATCATCAAGCCCCACCCCTTTCCTCCCACACCCACCCCAACCTCTATATACAATATCTTACAGGAAGACATAAAAACATTGCTTTAAAACCAATTACAGAATAAAATACCTTACAGATTATCATTATTATGTCAATATTAATAACAATATTACAAAGGTTTTGTTTTTAAAGACTACCAAAATATACATTTTAGGTTTTTTTTCTGTGTTTCCGTGAAGCTTCAGTTAAAAAAAAGAAAAAGACTGTTGTGGATTTGTTCTTCCTTTGTTAAAAATGGTTTTTCAGACAAACACCCATCTCACGCGGCGTTTTCTCCCTCTGTAACAGCTTTCAACGATTTCATGATGAAACGACATGTAACATTGAAATAAAATTATTATTATTATTAAAAAACTCAATAGTCCTCTGTGTCTTTGTCAAAGATGACAAATGTTTCCTCGGAGATCTATTTATTTTTTTTTTTTTCGAGTTTTCTTTTCTCAGCATCAAAAGAAGAAAGAGGATGACAGCGGGTGGAATCTAGTTATCAGTCTACGTGAGGACAAAACAAGGAGCGATGGGGGACGTTATGTCGAAGTGAGATTAGTACAGCAAAACAAGAGTTCAGGATTTAAAAAGATATTCAGTCGGTGGGTGGAGCCACAGGGAGCCCGGTAAAGCCTGTGGCCGGCCAATCAGGTTGTGCCATCAGTGGGCAGCCAGCATTGTGATTGGCTCGTCAGCAGAGGAAGAGCCCTCCCATCTTCAGTGACCTGGGTCGCCTCAGTGGTAGCCATTAGTGAACGCAGTAGCAATCAGAGGACCCTGAGGAGACACACACACACACACAAAGGCTGAATACACTTTCTGTTCGCTCATTCATGAGTGTGTGTGTGTGTGTGTGTGTGTGTGTGTGTGTGTGTGTGTGCGTGTGTGTGTGTGTGTGTGTGTGTGTGTGTGTGTGTGTGTGTGTGTGAGACCTACCCCTAGACCGTGGCCGAACGCTGAACTGGGGGCGGGGCTGGCGGCGCTCATGTAGCTGGCAACTCCTGAGTCCTGATTGGCTGCAGCATACAGGTCAGCCATTGGTCCAGGGCTGCTGGTGCCCAGGAAACCAGCTGTGCGTGAAGGGGTGGAGCCTAAGAGACAGAGGAGACAAGTCAGGCCTCCAGGCGCACACACACACACACACACACACACACACACACACACACGTCTAAAAATATTCTTTTATTTGTCCAAGCAGGCCAAGCTACCTGAGGCAAGCATACAAATATGCACAAGTAGACGTGGTTTGTCTCAGTGTTTCTCTCTTTCTCTGTCTCTCACACACACACACACACACACACACACACACACACACACACACACACACATACATACCTCTAACTACTGCTGCTGCGGCGGCTGCTGCCATTGGTCCATATGCAGACAGAGGAATGGCTGAGGATTACAGCAGAAAACCCAAATTAATGTACAGACAACTCACTGTGGATCTCTCATATAAAATCATAAGTAACAATCTACAGCGCGGTGTCAACATCTGCTCACACATCTGTCTCTGAGTTAAATTCAATCGGTGGAGGAGTTAAGATCCTAAAAACCATCTGCACCGATGATACACCGTCAAACCATAGGGTTCTTTAAATGGGCAACAAAATAATGTAGCTGAGAAAAATAAGGATGACGTTTCCGGCATGGATGCAGTTGCAACTTAAAGCCACTGGATGGTGGTATAAAGACAGAGCTGCTTGAAGATCAGGGGAGATACTCTATGACAACACAGTTTGTGGCCTAGGAGTAATTCACAAAGTTCTAAAGCACTGCAAACAGGTGTGCTACTGAGATAAGTTTGAGAAAGTTCTGATGAGTCATTAAAACCTGCTCACAGTCTGTTAAATACTGCAGATTATGTGGGAAGGTACACTAAGAACTTTTTAAATGTATATTCTGATGACGAGTGAGTGTAAGAATTAAATCATCAACAAATCTAAACAGTGGAGATGAGAGTGTGAACATTATTTTAGCTTCTTTCTTAAACCAAAACTGTGCACTTCAGATCCACATTAGTTTGACAGTTCATTAAGTGTATTCATGGCCAACAGTGTAGACCTGTAGCATATGAGCTAAATACAGAACCATCCCATCGGGGGATGAAGGTTTAAACTTTTTTCCACCTTACTAACTTTTTTGTTCAAGTTTTTTTGTACTTCTTTCTACCCCTTTAATTTATTATAATTTCTTGGGTAATATTATTACATGTTAAATTAATTTCAGTTCTCTCGGTCTGTCTGTGAAAGTCACACACAGCGGCTTTTGTGAATAAACTCTTTGCTAGTAACTTTAACCACCATTAGGACGACTCCTAATGGTCAGATGAGACGCTTTGTGAATTCGACTCCAGGATTCACAGACAGAAGTTCTTTGTACGTTCAAAGGATCGTTTGTATGACACAGAATCACAGACTTATCTCGGAATGCGTTTTCACAACAGCTGAAAAAACATTTACCTGGAATGATCGCAGGAAGTTACAAAACTTTTGGCCCATTGTAGTAAACTAATACTATTCTCATCACAGGAATAGTCACTTGTTCAGACTGAAACAGCATGTTTGTACTGACTAGTGAATTAATTCAAAAGAAAATTAAACGCACAATTAAATGTAAAATGGGAGCAAACAGGACTATGAAAACGCAGCCTAGGATCTGTGAAGCCAAATTGATCCATGGTCAGTTCCACAGTACGTCTATGGAGTTACTCATAGGTTCCATCCAGGTTTACAGTGTTTATTTAGCAGCAGTTTCATTTGACTTTCTGCTGCTAAATATCTCTGTTTTTGTCTCTTGGGCCGTTGGAGGAGTGAGGAGCCACCAACCTGCCAGCTCTTGGGGGTGGGATGATGTCATGAGGGGGGTCCTCTCTAAATGGAATTCTAGAAACAGAGAAGGTTGAGGAGAGAGAGGGAGAGAGAGAGCTTTATAAATACAGTCCACATCAACCCACCACACATACAAAGCCACATTCACACAAACACACATGTTGCCACTGCCTGACGCCAACAAGGAAGCACAAGCAAAGAAAGTCAGAGATCTATGGTGAGACAGGGCAGGAAGGTAGAGCAGAGGAAGAGGCGGGGCGACACGGCGAAATGAAAGGCGCTTACATAAGTAGATAAAATAAACACAGAAGAATAAAAGAAAAAAAAGATTACAAATCAAAGGACGAAGATCAACATTAGAGACTTGAGACATAAAGAAGGTCTTTGAGAGGAGGAGGAGCATCAGGAACCATTTCAAAATGAAACTCTCAAAGCATCTACAAGCAGCCAGAGAATCCGCTGATGTTAAGCCTGTGTTTACGAGTGGGTGTTTGTGTGTGAGTCCCTAGACCGAACACAGTTCAATCCCCACAGGACTCACAGCTGAATCAACTGCATGTCACAGCCTGCATCATTGAGCCTGTGTCTTCTGAGAGCAGAGTGAACTGTGTGTGAGGTGTACACAGACGCACCTGGGAATTGATAAGTGTAGCCAGGCGCAATTCCAGAGTAGCTGCGGCTGGTGTAGGTAGTAGTCTGAAAACCTGGGTAGCCTATCAGAAGACACAAAATCATCTGTTTGTTAACACACACACAGGAAGGAAGCACTTCATGACATTTGAAGAAGAACTGAGCTGCTGGTGAATTTTGAAATAAATACATGATATGTGAATAAATAAAAACTAACAAACCCAGCCACAAGTTCGAACCAGTTGATAGTTGTAGAGGTTCTCTTTTTGGTTCTGGAATTATTTGAATCAGATATTCTGAGTTTAAAATGAATCCTAGTTGGAACATACGACTATGTTTTAATAATCAACATCATCATAATATTTATCCTGTATTTCTTTAAGAGGCCATGTCACGTGATTCTACAGCTGTTACTGAGACTATGGGGACAATAGTACAGTACAATCTCAAATGTCCAGTAGAGGGAGCCAAACAGCTATAAATGACATAAGTATAGCAGTTTTTTCCTTCATTTCTCTTTTCAAGAGATATTTTTACTCCACTGAGCAGAACTGTGTCGTCCTTCAGTGTGTGACCTCTAAATTTTTCAGATACACAGTAGGTTTATTCATAGGAAATGTGCCTTTGAGAATCAGCTCAGACAATAATATTAATCTAATGAAGACCATTAGATCAAATCAACTGGGTTTACTTTTAGAAATACTAGATGAAAGGAGCCGTAAAGGATATTCTCATCATGATGTGAGATTACTTTTATATTACAGCACAAAGACAATGAACAATGAAGTGAAAATAACCTCAATATATGTATATATGTCATATATGTATTACTCTGCCTCTTTGAAATAGCTATTAGAATTTTAATCCTTGATTTTTTTCCTCCAGCAATTATGCAAACTCTTCAATTATACAAATATAAATATGTTGTAGTAATTTAAAAGGGCTAAACGCAGAGATAACTGTGACATTACAAGATATTTGATAAAACAGAAATGTGTTGTGTTGACCTTCTGATCTGAACAACAACACATTCTTCTAATGAATAAAACCTCTGAGGAGACTTATCAATGACTGGCACTTTAAATGTGAATATGTCTATGAATGAACTTACACATGCTTTTCATACTGTGTATTTGCTTCAGGTATATTTGAGTTAGGATCTTACCCAGCATGCCAATGCCCAGCATGAAGGCGTCCATCCCATAAGGCATCACTCTGGAGCGGCCTCTGGCTGAGCCTGTCGGTGTCATCACCTCCTTGGGCTGGGCTTTCTTACATTCCACCTGAAACATAGGAAGTCAATTATCATTTAATAACAATTACTACTAAGATTGAAACAATGCTTACACAAAACTCATTATCAGAAACCCTAAGACCACTGAGCAAATAATCCTCAATATGTTTCTTGTCAATTCAAGTACAATATATGACAAAAACTGCAAAACTACTGAAGATTTATAGTTTAAATGATATTAAGCTCTTCTAATTGAAAGATTGTGAGTTGAGGAAATGTGTCAGTACCATTTTGTTGTTGATCTCATGGAAGTGAATCTCACACACTTTCTCCACCACATCCTCATTCTCAAAGGTAACAAAGCCAAAACCTGAAAGACACAAACACACACACACAGACTGTTATTTGCACACTTGTTTGTGATATCCTACAGTTTGTTACAAGGACATACAGTATGGAGAGGAGACCCTACCACTCCCGATCTCAGCAATTATACTGGAAAAAAACGCCATCATTACTGTGAGCGTGGCTCGCTCTGTCAATCAGGTGTTGACATCATGGAGGATCAGGTATATCTGTCCTCTACCAATGATCACACCCCAGTTTCTTCTTCTCCCCCTCCACCCTCCCTCTTTTCCTCACTTCTCACGTCTCATTAAGTTACATCCTCGCCTGTAAGCATCCTGACCCGGCACCGCGACCCTCAGCGGGCGCTGCACTTCTCACTCACTGAGAGAGGACAGAGATAAATGAAACGAGGGGAAGCCGGAGGAGATGGAGGGACAAAAGAATGTGAACGGAGAAATATTCTGCTATTTCTTTTTTTCTGGGGAGCTTCACCTAATGACTCTATCATGCTGTTCCCCTCCATTCATGAGGACCTGTCTCTGGGTGTGCCGACGGTTACTCTGCGTACATACCTCTGTGTCTGTTGGTTGTTTTGTCGAACATGAGCATGGCATCGTCAACCTGTGAGAACAAAGCGGAGGATAGATGAGCAACGACATATTAACACACACACACACACAGACCATTACACAGCATGGGGTGCCATTGTCCCTTTTTAGCATTGGAGTTAGAGGGGAAAGCAGATGGAGAGGGTGGAGGGGGGGGGGGGGGGAGAGTGAGGGAGGGAGGGGTGACAGGTGACAAAGGAGAAAAAGAAAAAAGAAAGAATGAGGAGAGAGAGAGAGAGAGAGAAAGAGAGCAATGGGGAAATGAGGGGGAGCTGTATAAAAATAAAATACAATCTATCATCTGGAAAAAGAAAAAGTGTATGTGCACAAGAGGAAATTCTTTTCCCACTCTTTGCTCCATCTCTTCTCTTTTCTCCCCCTTTCATTCGCTCACCCTCACTGTCTTTCTTCCCTTCTCTGCAAAGTTTACTATTACCATGGAGACCCTGTAAAGAATTTCAATTAGAAGAACTTGCCCACCCCCCTCCACAAACCCAAACTCATTTCAATGAGAAGAATGGAGTGAAAAGAGGGAAAAGAGAGGGAGAGAAAGCATAAGAGAAAAGGGGGGAAATACTGATGAATAATGGGGTGATAAATAAAAAACATAGAAGGTAAAGTTTTGGTAGAAGATAGAAAATCTCTGAGTGAACACTTTTGAAGAGAAGAGCAGAGGACAAAGTGAACCTGGGTCTTTGTTAACACGCTCTCCTTTTATTCTCCTTCTCCCTCCACTTTCCTTTTCTGCACTCACTCCACTGCCCTATTCATATTCCTTCTCCTCCTCCTCCTCCCCCCTTTTCACCCTCTCTCTTCCCTCCCTCCCCCACTTGTCCTTCACTGGCAGGAAAGTTAGCAGCTTCTGCTCTGGCTCTGACGGCATGACGAGAGAGAGAGAGAGAGAGAGAGAGAGAGAGAGAGAGAGAGAGAGAGAGAGAGAGAGAGAGAGACTGGGAAGCCAAGGCCGGGATCGCTGGAGAAATAAGTTTGTGTTTTTTGGGCTATCCCGGGAAAAAAACCTCACACCAATCTGTGGTGCAACCTGACTGTATCACATGGAGACACATGTCGAGTATGACTACATTGCTATTTTCATTAGGCAGCGAGCACTGAAACTCAAACCAGTGTAACATGAGTGGCAGAGGCCTGTGGATGACCAGACCATCCGATTTCTAACCTTTACCTCGTAAGAAAAGCACACAACTACACACAGGCGTCTTCCAGACTGATTGAGATCACGTCTGTGTGCGTGTGTGTGCGTGTGTGTGTTTGTGTGCACCTGTGCAGGTGAAAAAATGCCCTTATTCTTTGCCAAATGATGAATATGGAGAGGTTTGAGATTGCTCCTACAGCCTCCATGACCCTGTTAACTCTCCTCCTTCTCAATGTATAGCTTGGACACACACTCACACACACACATGCAGAGCAGCCCCCCCTCCTCTCTCTGTCCTTCATTCAGTTTTAACCCCCCCCCCCCTTCCACCCTTCCGGTTGTCCAAACTCAATGACACAGCAGAGAGCCGGGGAACAGGACAGTAAGTAGACAGCTGCGAGCCAACATGTTATCATAGGACTAGAGTTACATGCACGGCTAGCCCTCCTGTTAGCATTAGCAGCATCTATTCTGGAAGGATGGTTCGCACGGCCGCTGCCAGGGGCTTTGGAGCTGTGCCGCTCCGAAGCCATTTTTTTTTTTTAAGCCGGCACAAAAGATTATATGTGCTGTGGGGTCAGGCTAATATGGTTAGCCTAATTGTCTTCCATGAGAATACAATGGTGTGCTGACTCGCAAACGTGTGTGAGCTTATGCTGTGGTCGCACACCAGTCCCCTTGCCCTTGCCAGAACCAATAAGAAGATGCTCTCCGATGTCCACTGCCCAGGGTGCTGTAAGACAATCTGATTGGATAGCTGTGGGGGTCGGAGATTGGCTTAGCAGCGGCTCAGTCGCTAACTGCTCAGCATGCATGCGGAGAGTGGAGAAAAGTTAAGGTCATATTCTCATGAAGTTGGGCCCCTTCTCTCAGATGTAGGGTTAACTGTGCAGCCTCCAGAGCGCAGCAGTAAAACATATCCAGGTTTTACTGAAGCATGCTGCTATTGTCTGAAGAACAAGTGTTTGCTGGCAAGTCCATTACACGTTCTTTCCCCCAAGATTATGAAAGGTGGCATTCACATTTTTTCCCCTGCTGTCTCCTCACATCTCGCTCTTTTATTCTCTCTCTCCCTCTCTCTCTCTCTCCACGGCCATCTCTCTCTCTCTCTAAACAGGCCAGCAGACAAAGTGCTCAGTCAAGCCTCCTAATCGCCAGCTCACATGGGTGAACGGACTCCTAACTTTTCCCGTCTGCCCTCTCCACATGCTGCACTTTTCATCTTTTCCACTTTTTTCTTTCGCTTGCCACTCGAACATATTCTCCTGTTTTGTTTTAAAAGAGCTTAAGAGGGGAAGGCTTTAATTATTTGAACTCTTCAATAGAAATGGTAGCTAGATGGTTGTTTTTTTCTTACTTGATGTCTTGCAATCTAAAACCTAAGCTAATCAGTTTTATAAGTCAATTAATCATAAAAGTACTGACATTTTGTCATACTTTTTTTTTTACATGTTTTCCCCAAATTTTGCTAAATAGACACAAAAGATATTGATCTAATAGATTTCAAAATTAATTTAGTTCAAAACATGAACAAAGTATTTCTTAACACTCGATAAGTTATTTAAACATTTTACTTTTATTAGTCTTTAACATGTGCCCATTTTTCTCAGCTCCTTTCATGCCACTCCCTGGCACCACAGAACGTTGTTGACACATATTTTACCGCACGTAACAAAATGTTAAGACTTCATCACAGCCATACAACGTAATGAGGTATAAGACGGATGCCTTGGCTTTCTGTGGCAAAAAGAATGGTTGTTTTTCATTTAAATCATGCAAACAACAATCTCCCCAACCAGTCAGGGGCCATCAGCAGATTACTGCTACTTCTTTAATGTAAGGTACTTTCAGGAATGCAGTACAGAGGCTGGAGAAAAATCAAAACTGGGAATTTCCTTTGGATTAAACATAATTGACTGTGTGACTTAAATGCCTGAAATGCTAATCATCAAATCACCAAACTATAAGCCTGATTTCCTGTTTAAAACACGTTTCTCTGATCCACACAGGGTCTACATTCACTGCTAGCAGGAAGGAGGGAGGTGTTCTCAACTCTCCACCAGGTTGAGGGGGATCACAAGACCTACATCAAACATGGCCGCTGTGGTCTCATTGGTGCAGGGACATTCAGCAACAGGAGCTCAGACTTGTTCTGTTAGGGGAACAACTCATAAACACACGCCGTCAACTCCTCACTTTGGTCCATAACACCTGATGTGTCGAGTCCAGTCTGATGAAGTTTGCGTAAGTGTGCTTTCAGAAGTGTTCTTCAAAAAAAGTGAATCAAAGAGACGCCGAAAATGCATAGTGCATTCTGTGTTTTCCTTTGCAAGGCGGTGCCACGGTATGAAAATAAACAAGGCGCCGAGTCCCACTCCATCCCAACCTGCACCTTGTAACCAGGCTCGGATAATAAACAAGAAATACCTCCTGCTCGGCAGGAATGCACTGTGGGATCGGCGCTATCCATGATACAGCTTTGGTCTCACGTGTCCAAACAGTCCAGATATCCCCCTCATCCTGCGGAGGGAATGTTGTCTTAGATACGAGTGTCTGTGATCACCAGGGAGAAGTGATTCGGCACAGAGCTGCAGCCACTTTCAATAAAAACACGCTCCGGAAAACATGACACATGTCACAACATCCACCTTACAATGAGTGTGATGGTCACACACGTCAACCTGGATCCACGGCCTAAAATCAGAGGACGTCTTCCTGCTAATTCCTCAAATGTCTGTCTGTATGTGGAACACATATCTCTGTTCTTCTTATCGGCTTCACATGTGCCATGTGTATAATTAATGGCCTAGGGAGGTGCAGTGACGACAATTTGGTCCAATTTGGACATGTGATACCTTCGATATTAATTAAATTTGAATAAACAGGGAACCAGCGCTCTATAGAAGTCAGTGGGGGCGGGACAGAGTGCCTTCAGTTGAGCATGTCTTATTCTACGTCCTCAGATAAACTACAGCTGTGGGCGGTAACTGGCAGCCTGCAGCCAATAATATCTGATATAATTTCGAAAATCTGATATATTTAAATTCACTATATGGGACCATGTTTATTTTCACCGTATTGGACTAATAGCTGTCACAGGTGCGGATATCCACCATGGCAGCAACCCTCATAGACTAATTTCCTCTTTAACAATTTGTCTTCAAAGTAAAAGCATAACATTGGTTTGAGGATTGTGTCGAAATAGACGACATGCAATGTAGAAATTTTTTCCCATATTTAAGTATTTCATTTAAATTTATATAACCCACATAGGGGAAGAGTAATTAAGAAAATTCTGTTTCATGTTATTAAAAACACTGACTATAAAATCTTCTGATAAACACTCTGCACCTTGACTATAAAAAGCTCTGCACACACATCAAGCACACAAACAATAAAAAGTGAGGAGGACTCACTAATGACCAGGAATAATTCTGAAGTAGCTCTGGAGCATTAACACAGGACAAGAGAACAGAACATTCCAAACAGGTTAAGAACGGACACAGGCTAGTTATTTAAATCTGAACCAGTACCTGAGATATGGTAATGACCCCGAACATGAGGCCAGCAGAGAGAAAAACACGGGCAGACACGAGGCAGAGGGAGCTTCGTGCTGTTAATTTCTTCCAAACCATTAGGCCTACATCCTGGAGCAACACTCATTTTCTAACGGTCCTGCTCACTGGTCAACAGCAGCAGAACCACACACACACACACACACACACACACACACACACTCTTAGTGTTTGTGACAAGTGGATCACTGGCTGTGAGTCTCGCTGTCTGTGTGTATCTGGACAAATGTATGCAGCTTCGCCTCCCTCCGCCGCCTCCATGATGCCACTGTCACACACGCACCCATCTTTCCATTCATGCAAATACACACTTCTCACGCATTTTTAAAGGAAACAAAACACACACACACACACACACTGGGTTACAGCAGGACAATGGGCGAAAGCAGGTCACCACGGCAACAAGCTGAGAGGGAATGGAGCAGGGTGTGTGTGTCTGTACGGGATGGGAGGGGAGCTGGTGTCTGAGGTACAGATTTTGGATATGGTGGTGGGGGGGCTGTTACAGGAGCAGCTGTTGCATTTGATTGGTTAATACTGAAGAGCCTGAACCCTAACACAGTCCCAAACCCCCCGAAGTGAAGTTCGCTAAAAACTAACCCTTTCCTGCATGACAGACACGTTCAAACGTTTACAGCCCATCAGATTGCTGTTTTCCTCCTTTTCATCTCCACTTTTCTTCCACACTATCTCAACATTCCTCCTTTTCTCTGCCCTTCAACCCTTTCCGAGTGCCCCTCCCTCTCTCTCCATGGGGGGCTGCTTCTTCCCTTTCAGTCCCCCGCCATCTTCCTCTCCTCTTCCCCTCCTCTCGCATCTTTTTTTTCTCTTCCTCCCTCTCCCCGGCCACTCATCTGTCTCCACAGCATGGGTTTGCCTTTCACCACATTTCATTCAAAGGGGGCAGAGCAGGACAAACGTATGGAGGCTAAAAAACACCGAGATCTGATCGGAAAAGAGTTAAGTGGCCGACAAAAGAGATAACCTAAGAAACTAAACTCACGCTGGAGCAGCCAGAGCAGAACACAGATGACCACGCTGCTTTTCCCCCCCTCTCTTTTCTTTGAGTTCTTTCTCTCTTTCAGTCCCTTCTTTCACTTTCAACATCTGGCCCTTTTCTCACCACCTTTTACACCCTGCGTGTAGCTTTTGTCGAGCACTGACTCGAATGAAAGGGGGAAGTTGACTAAAGTAAAAAAAAATGTCTAAACAATTGCTTCTCTGTAAATTTGCAAATGAGCTGAGAAACGAACATGATGAAGGCAAGAAAAGACGAGTACAGTTCATCAAAGGTCCATTAGAGCAGTGATTCCCAACCAGGGGGTACTTGTTCTCCAGTGGTAGTATCTGCGGTTGCACAGTGTGTAGGTGGAAAGATTGTGAAGTAGCACAACTAATTTGATGAAACAGAAATTTTAATTTGATTAAAAATGTGTGTCCACACACTGAGTCAGCTGTAACAGCCAATCAACACAAGTTAGAACTAAATGTGTGCAGAGACCAGTTAACAAGTAAATGTGTGAGCAAAGAAAAACATTTATCCAAGAGTAAGAAACTGTGGGATTAGTGAGCTAAGTGATAAATGATTCATATAGCTAATAGTAATAATACATAATAGATATAGTTAGCTTACATTAATGGATAATGGGTTGAATCAGTTAAAAGGAGAATGGTTAAAACAATTATGGCAAGAGATAATGGAAAACTGAAATGTCTGATTGATAAATGATTGAAATAATATTCATGGCTAAACAGCTGGCATCATGAGGAGCGACCACGGGGGCAGAGGGTGCGGCCGCCCCCAGGGCCCCACGCTTAGCAGGGCCCCCACTGAGCTGGATGTTTGGCAGGACCACAGCAGCGGATGTCTGACGGATACTGACTGAAAGTTACAGTTGCATTGTAATTGTGTGTTGTTTTTTTTGATCTGGCACGGTGGTAACACGGAGACAAAGTGCACATCAGGTGATTTAAACTCAAGAAGCAAAAAAGAATGAAGAGTTAAATTGCATCCTCTGCTCCTCTTACATGTCGTCTTGCTCGTCGTTTTAAAATGATGACAAAACAGATAATCAATCATGATGTGATATATTTTATATACTACAGCAAACCACAGCTGGGTGAGCAGGGAAGACAACTGACGTATGAATCATTCATGATTATTTTTCATAACTTAAATTTTGGTTATGAAGTAATGAGTCAGATTGTTAAATGGATCAGTTGTAACTCCATCTCTGCACCTGTCTGTGTCACTGCCTGTGGTGTTGTCAAGCTTGTACTTAAATGGGCTTTTATTATTGTAGACCCCTGTGTCTATAGTATGTTTTGAGTATTGTACCACTGTGTTTTCTTTTAGCTTAATGTTATACTGGTGTAAGAAACACATGGCACAGTGCACTTGGTCGTCCTTGTCTATTTTCGGCCGGCCACTAGCAACTTGTTTTCTTTTGTCAGTTCTTCAGACAAACGGCAAATGGCCCCATTCTATGTTTTCTGAACCTTTGGATTGGCTCAATAATTAGTGTTTATGAATAGAATATATCTTATTTTCTTTTACAGTTGTGAATTTAAAACAACATCATCTTCTAGTTCTAATAATTAGCTAACAAAATAAAATAGTTAATGTTAAAAGGAAAATGGTTGAAATGTTTATCTGAAAGTAATAAATTAGATAGAAAAAGTAATTCATGTTTTATTTTGTTCTAGTTTGTTTGTTTGTTAGTTAACAGGATTACAAACACTACTCAACCAATTTCCATAAAGGGGAGGGTCATGAACTAAGGAAGAACCTATTACATTTAAATTTTGGCAGGGAACTGGATTTTTTTTCACTTTCTGTAACATTGGCCATGATTTGTTTAGAATGATTAATGGATCTTGATGAAAAAACAACAGACATATTCAGGGGACTGATATTTATGAATGTGTGTTATTCCTTGGTGTTCTACTGAGTGTCATTCTAGTTAGCAAATGGATTAACGATTTAAATGTAATGGATAAATTGTTGAAAACTGTTGACATTTCAAGTGGAAATAGTACGAAAGCAAAGTTAACCGAACTGGCCAAAGATAGGAAAATCAGTAATTATTTTATTAATCCATCTATTCAATATTTATACTGTTTATCCTTTAAGGGTTGTGGGGAGCAGGAGCCTAAATAATAATTGTATCCACTTTCAGTTTAAATAGATTCAGCCGTGTGTATGTAGGGGCGACCAGATTCAGACAAGTCAAGGTTAGAACCACTGCATCAGAGAAAAGACAGGAGCTCGTCACTGAGTGGCTACAAATAGATCCCAGGTTTGTGTATGGTTCACCTTTCCAAACTGGTCGAAGTATTGCTTCACATCTTCGATGGTGGTATTGACTGACAGCCCTCCGACAAAGATCTTCTTTGTCCTGGTCACCAGCTAGCAGAAGAGGAGAAGAAGAAGAAGAAGGCATCGTTTACCACTAATCACATTAGAAGGAGGGGGGGGGGGGTAGATGCCTGTGATAAAGTGACTTCGTGTTTGTTTGTGTTTGTCTAATCTCAGAGGTTTCTGAAAGCTCCTCTGAGCAGTCAGGTTAATTCACTTCAGTGCAGGTCTGAGCTCGAATGAGTGTGTGTGTGTGTGTGTGTGTGTGTGTGTGTGTGCAGGTGAGTGCTCATTCGTGTGTGCAAGGACACAAAAAAGCATATGTGTGTGTGTATGTGCGCGCTGTTGGCTGCTGATGGTCGGGGTGCAGGATGGGGGAGGTTGTTTAGGTCAGGGTATGGGGCCACGGTGTCAGGCTGGACAAGTGGATTGGCGCTCCTCCCTGGTCACGTGCCTGACTCTAATCCCAGCCAACCAGGGCTGAGTAATTGGGGGTGACACATGACATCATCATGACTCCTCCTTTAGCCGTTAACCCCTTCAGGGTACACTCACCTTGGGCTGGGCCCGACGGGGAAATGCCACTTTAGGGTCGATCTGTAGAGGAGAGATGAGATAAAATAGTAAAAAATTCTGAAAGGCAGTGAAACACATTATTATTATATCATTCCATTATTATCATAACACATATTGTAATGGCGTACATATTTCAAGAGCCTCTGTTGTGAATAATATTGTTGTTTTTATGAATGATTATAGGAGGCCAGCACGACTGCATTACACATCTGGATCGGGAATTCCAGGGATTTTTGAATAATTCATGGATCTTAATGAAACCTATCAGACTTATGATATCTATAAGTGTGTTATGTGGTGCAGTTGATTGACTTTAACTGTTGCCTTGGCCGAGTTATGTTCTCGGCTGAGTGACAAAAATTATATTAGAAATGTGCAAAAAGCACGATTTCAACACTTTAACCTCCTTATAGTTTGTGGATCCAGAGAACTCAACCATGTATGTGTAAAATAATTCATATTTTTTAATGTTACCAAATAAATGTCCTTGTTTCTTTCTGTAAAAACGTATTAAAATAAAAACCTTTCTAACTGAGACAAACCGGGCTTGGCTTGCACATTTTATGAAGTTGACAAAATATTACACTTTACATTTAAATTATATGGGCTACGCATTTATATATTGGACTGTATATATTGCTTGAGTTTGCGAAAAGATCATTCACAGACGAGCGATATGAAGTTATGTTTGTTTGGGGTCAATTAGACACTAATAGATGTCATAAAACTCAAACTCCCTCTGTTTGAAAAACAACAGGAATCCAATTAGACGTACTGAGGATTTGGGAGCAGTGGTGCTTTTTCAAAAGAACTGTCATCAACAATCACAAACATGTGAAGCATATGAAATTCCATTGTACTCTCCGGGATCCCACACATTAGAAACGCAGACTTGGGAAAAACGTCATCAGGTCAAAATATAAATCAATCTTAAAAGTCCTAGGGTTTCATCTGATAAAATGTCAAATGTGCAGTTAAAGAGTGACAAAGAGAACCAAAAAGATAATAAGGGTTATACAGAACTGAAGTTGTGCCCTGTGAGACGTGGAGGTCCACCCTGCTTACGTTTCTTTAACAAAGACACCACTGGATATATGTTAGTGGTCGATCCTGTTGCTGTAAACGTCGATGAATTATCACACTGTTAACAAACCAGAATCAGTTATTACACTGAGCCTGAGTCTGAACCATCTGAAGGCCTACAAGTCCAGAAATAGAGCATATGCAAATCTGTAGGGTATGTATAGTAGCCCCTTGTTTATGCAAGCCCCCTCCCAAAAAAACCTCCAAACCCGCCAGCCAAACAAACAGGCAAGAGGACCGAACACACAGCGAGACGTGAATGCATACATTCTCTGAACTAAATGAGTTACAGCAACAAACCAAACAGTACGAAACCCGAAATGAGCATTTAATATTCTGCCTATAATTCAGATGGAGATATCTATTTTTTCTAAATCTCACAAATCCAGACAACCCCCATTTTGGATTAGCCAGATTTGACTGTATCCATATTTCTGCTCACGAAACGTCTCTGCACTGGTCAAGGTTACAGATAAAATTAGAAGCAAATGAGTTTTGAATGAGCTGGCCTTTAATAACTCTAAATATGCAAAGCCCGGCCTGGCATTTTAAAATTGTGTGGAATCTCGTGTTATTCTCACCCGAGCCAACATGAGAGATGATTTTAGGTCACAGGGCCTTGTAGTGTATTATGGTCTTAGACTTCCATCTTTGTTCTAATAATTGGATGTGTGAAGCGAAACCCCTTGTGTCTCTCGCTGCCGCCCGTCAGAGGTATTGGATTGATATTGGCGACTAAAAGGAGCCTATCAAACGGCCAGAAAGAAAGTACTTATAATGTGAACAACATACACAATTCAAAGGGACGGCGTTGATTCAATATCCCAAACAATCCTCTCATCTCTTCCCTATTATATCTCCCGGCTCCTGGTGACCAATCCTGCGAGGACCTTTTAAGTGCCGCAGATTAACCGCTGCTTCGGAGAGCAATGACACCGTGTAACTAAGATGCAGCTGCGACGTCCTTGGAGAGAATGGCAAGAGGACGTTGCACCTTCAAGTGGGGACACAAAGACGTGAAGTGTCGTGTCACCTCCAGCTGGTCTCGGCGAAGAGAGACAATGGTGACAAGGACACGCGATGGCCACCAGACTATCGGCAGCAACAATGAGAGTGCGCGCACAAACAGTGGCAGCACAGCGTTTACTTACTGGATATGTGCTTAATGGGCCGAGCGTAACATAATATACGTGTGTGGCTTCATGCTGTACACTCACAAGCAAAGTGACTTACTGTACGTACCACAACCTTCAACAGAAACTAAACAGACTAGACAGCAAAAGACACAATGGTGTAAATGGCTAACAGAGGAAGCTGCTTTTGTCTAATACAGTCCTGTCCACCTGTACTATACTGAAATAAGCTGTTTTTAAACTGTACATTTGTCTTGAGGCATAAATACAACAAGCATTAGAGGAGAGAGAAGCTGCCGTGACCTCTGAAGAATAACACAATAATACAATCACAGAGGAACACTGCGTCATAAACACTGTACTGTGTCACCTTCTCTTCGTATGCAGTTCATTGTAACATAGACACACTACACATCCTAACCTAACCTTAACAAATCAGTTCGCGAGAAACGCCACCCAACATGGCCGGCGGTTCTTCATCCCACCTGAAAGCGCTGAGAGGTAACATCCTCTCGTGTTCAGGTCAGCCCTCCTGCCTTTAACCGTTTTAACAAGACTAGAGTACAGGAGCCGCCCCGAGGCGATTATGTGGCACAGACGCAGGCTGTAAGCTGAAAGTGACAGCGAGGAGAGGAACCCAACACAAACATATGGCTGCAGTCACGTACCAGTGATCGCCACAGTAAATACAGTAGAGTGTATTCATAAGGAAAAAAATATTCAACAAACACAGACATCCTAAAGCATTTTCACTAATTGAACATTTTGAAAACCATTTTGTAATTTTGTATTAATTTCCTCTTTAATTCTGCTTGGAAAAAACACAATTCTTACATTAGGAGTGGTTGATAAGGTTATATGTGTAGTATGTTATAACATAATTAATATATATATATATTGCGATATACTACTGCATTAACTGCTTGTGGATGAAGTAACTGAACACTAATTACATGTATTTGACCTATCTAGAGAATTACAAACTTCACAAATAGGTAGAAATAACCTTTTTAATACAACAGCATGAAAACAGTGATATTAAAGACAGATATGATTTTAATAATCTGTAAGGGTAAAAACTTTCCTCATGGTTTATATAGTGTAATATTGACCACTGATACTACACATGTTGACACCAGTATTTGATAGCAGAAGTTCTTTAAACAACCTGGAATACAGAAGGTTACCAGCTAGACTAGGTTAGGCCTAATGCAGTATCTGTAGTAGTGCTACTACAGCTACGGTCATGCCATGCGGTTAAAAAAAATCATTCCACTTCAGCGAAGAAACAGAATATATCTATATAACATCATTTCTACTTCTGGCTGTATTCAGAGAAAGGCAACAATAGATGAAAGACTACAGCATCTATCAGATTAGCCTCGAGGAAGACAAGATAGGCCACAAAGCAAAATAGTGAAACGACTTAGCCAGTCACCGTGTGCAACACTCAGACGTAGCTCTTCAGGAGGGAAGCCTTGAGATTTTTTAAAGAAGTGGCTGTGTAAAAGTTACAGTCCCAATCAGGACCGGTGACTAGATGTAACTACACAGCCGTTCCTCCTCCACGGAAGAAACGGACGGAGAAGAGTTATGACTGAGTGTCGGTGAAATGGTCTGACTAGCATCCTGCTTCATGACATCCAACCTCCGCTCAATCTAAGCAGCGCAGTGGCGGCAAGAGCCTACGGTATGATTTATTTTTTTAGTGGTTTAGCTTTTGAGACTAATCTACGGCCAATAGTCACCTCACGTGGCCCAGCGCGTCCACCAGTGTTACAAACTGGAAAACAAAAATAAAATAATAGAATGTCAGATAGATAGATAGATAGATAGATAGATAGATAGATAGATAGATAGATAGATAGATAGATAGATAGATAGATAGATAGAATAGGTAGGAGAAAAAGCACAGGGAGAAAGAGCAGGCATTCATTTGGAAAACAGAGTGAGCCCATGAGAAAGTGGGCCTGTCCAGTGTAGCGGTGCAGTGGGGCCGTCCCAGCAGGCAGCCCCTCTGATTCCATTAATTAACAGGACAAAGAGTACAAAACAGATGGGCCCGTAGAGGAACTGGGGCTCCCGTGCTACCCCCACAGGCATGCATACATACATACGCACACACTCACAAGCCCCCACACATGTAAAATGACACACATACTGTATGTAATTATCAGAGCGAGGACACACCAGTGTACACACATACTATCCACCTCCTTCCACGCCACCGACAATAAATATATTTGTCGTAATGTGTCAAACCACATGTAGAGATTAGGGCTCAGACAACCTGCCAAGACATCCGTGCAACAAAATGGCACACACGTTCATAAAAAAGGCACCACAGGCCGCCCCATTATGTGCAATATAATCAATATAAGCGCAACAAAAAGCTATAAACAGAGGAGGGGGACAAAAGGAGTTGGCATGTCAATGCCTGCACACACAGTGCGAGAGAGACTTAGTTTGGGCTCGGGCCAGCAGGGTCAATCTGCACAGCTGAACAATGGCACAGTAATTAGTTAACGAAGCTCACTAATGAGGAACCCCCCAACCCAACCCCGCCGCTACCCCGGTAACCCAGCTTGGGTGCGTCGCCGCGGCGGTTGAGTGCATTGGCGATGATGCTGGTGCTAGTGCGGCCCGAGTTTGTGGCACGACCACAGAGCGCCCTGGATCCGCCCTCCGAGCCGGTCCAGGCTTTATCCCCGGATCTGAGGCCAAGCATGGACTCTCGGAAACCCAATCCAGTTTGTTTCCTTCAATCCGATTAGTTGCTTTTCAGATCCATACTAATTACAGCACAGGAGCCGGGCCTCCCTCCCTCTCTCTCTTCTCCTCTACCTTCTCCACCCCCCCTGCTCTCTCCAGTTTTGTCCATGTCAGCATTAACAGCTAATCTCCAGTCAGGAGCCAAAGGAGCTACTGCTAGCAAACTGAACTCTCCACTAACCAGGTGTTAGACCAGCAAAGACGGTGACAGTGGCGATCTGTAGTGCCAATGGTCGTCAGAGGCTGCTGCTAACATATGTTGTTGCAGTGAAAGTAGCTCACCATACTGATGGCTACTGCTACTGTACCTTCACAAACAGTTGGGCCAATGGCTGCAACACGTCCACAGGAGCAAGTTTAAATAAATAAAAAAAAGTATGTATGGAACCTATTTTTTCCATTTCCTCTATAAATGTTCCTTTTCCTTCTAAAGCCCCTTTTCCACACGTCAAAAACCCACTAACACCCACTTACATCTGGCTTTTGTCTACAATGGGAATGGATGCAATCAGCGTTCACTCCCGGGTCAAATGATTCTCCAGTAAACACAGGATTTTATCGTCTCCGATCAGCAGTGATGGGAATGTGACTCCCAGGTAAATATGCAAATGTCTTCATTTTATTTATTTTGGCAGTCTAGAATCTGATGCTGCACTTTTTCGGTGTGACGTTATGACGTCAAATGAACTTTCGGGCGTTGACACGTAATTAACCACTAATATTTGCGTACTTATTGTTTTTCATATTTTGGGAACGATGTGCAGCGGCCATTTTTTTCTGCATACATGTATTGTGCAAAATGTTACTCTGGCAAGACAGTGAGGTAAGAGAGCGCCTCAGTTTCTGCCACGTTTGTGACGTTGAACATGATTCATCTGGGAGAAACACTGAGAGACAAACTCCTCTACCAGCAGTGGAAGATGAGTCAATTGCCTTTTAGTGGGTTTAAAAGTCGATACCTGCTAGTTATGGTGTAATTTGGAGAGGATGCCCGTTAAAAACACACGCACCATCAGTAAACACATAAATCATAATGAAAAATAGCTAATAAAACAAATCATAAGAATAAAACAATCAATCACTAATTAATCAAATACAAATCTAAATTCCCCCTGCACTAATCCGAGTGAGTGAGAATTACTGGTTTCGTATTTCTTCTCCTTCCCGTAACTGGTTCCAGTAAACTATCTCTGAGAGAAAACAAATACCAGTTGTGCCCTTCTTCTCTGTCCAGAGAAATACAACAGCACAGCACTGCCCCGAGGCCACACTCTGTCCTAACAGGAAATCTGACCTCCAACCAAAACAACAACCTCAAACAGAGCTCACTCTAGAAAACAAAAGACAGCCTCACATTTGTTGTATTTATATTTTCAGGGCACGCAGGTATTGTGATGCAAAATCTCCCTCAGCCCTCGGCTTTGGTGTTTCTAAATGGTGCATAAAACCATACTGATGTAACAGGACTGTAAATGTTTAATACAACTTGTAACCAGTGCAATGGACCTTGCACCGGTTAATATAGTTTACTTCTCACCCTGTTTCTCTGTTATACATCCTTTTCATATCCACCTCCCGCGCCTCTTCTCTTCCTGTTTCAGGACTTGTAGCCTCTTTTCTCATAAACTAAAGGCTCAGCATAAAAATAATAAATCAGAGCACCGAGTCTTTTTTCTCACTCCAGAGAGGAATGTCTTCCTCAAATCTCATGCTGATCAAACAATACAGTGGAGCGAGGGGGGGAGGGGGCGTCCAGGTGTGATGCAGACTCAAAGTGCATGAAAATACAGAAATAAATAAATATAGAGAATAATTATGTGTTAGCTGTGTGACAGAGGGTAACATGGGCCCCACAAAGCTATGCAAGTTATTACAAATATTAATTCCACCTCCACAGAATTTGACCCGAAGTTGACTTCGAGCTGCAGCATGTTTTTTACCCCAAAAAATATTAGCGTAAGACTTCATTCATATTTTTTTTTCAATAAAGATGGAAACCATGTTGCTAATACAGTGGTTCTTAAATGGGGGTAACAAATTTAAATATTACACTTCTATATCTTGTGTTGTTCTTTCATATAACTATATAGAAGTGTAAAATGTCAAATTATTCCAAGGGACATACATGAGAGGTTCCTTGAATATTTTTTATATTGTTGGGGGTCCTACATCAAGAAAAAATTGAGAATCTTTGGCCTAATACAGTGGTTGGAGCCGGGAATGAGCAGTTTTGCTGCTGCACAACATTTGTGGATCAGTAATATTTTATATAGTGTCATTTAATCGGTTTTGACCAATTAAAAACAGCCTAAATTCATTGTAGCCCTTATCTATAAAGTTCTGGCAAATCTAAGATTGGCAAACGATTGAAAAAGATTCATTTATTCAGACATCCCAAAGTGGAACGACAAAATGGCAACCATAGCCTTGTGTTAAAATGCCTGGTTGGGCAAATGGCATGGTGAGCTGCTCGCTCCACTCGGCGCTACCATAACAACCTGAGCAGCCAAAGCTGCAGTCGAGCCGCTAACATTATTATTGTTTAGACTTATGTAGTGTTTTGGTTTATAATAGGGCAACGCCTAACCCCACCAGTGGCCTGCCAGGCTGAGTCTCCACAAGCCTCCAAACCTGTGTTCACATAACACACACACACACACACACACGCACACACACACACACACACACACACACACACACACACACACACACGGTCTGGCTCCCACAGGCTCCAGCAGTACCTGGTTTTAAGAGGTAACATGACTCACTAAGTAACACTTTACAGTTGCATAGAATCACGTCCAAGACGACTGAAAACTCTGAGCCATTACCTGCAGCAACACTCATTCTGTCATAAAAATCACAGCAACCGTGTGAAACATCCACTCAGTTCAAATACTTGAAAACTTTCTAAATATTAATCACCACACACGTTATCAGCTAAGACACACAAGTATAAAGGTGTCGTGTTTTAACATTATCTGTGTGTGTGTGTGTGTGTGTGTGTGTGTGTGTGTGTGTGTGTGTGTGCGTGTTAGAGCTTTGCTGAGCCAACCAACCAAGCCTAGTGTCTTGAGTTAATGCAAACTAGCATGGAAGTTGTTATGGCAACATAGGTCCCATCAGGCTGTGCAGTCGGTAACAGCACTGTCTCCTGTGGCTGGCATCACCCCCGGCAACCGGCCTGCTCCCAACAACTAACCAGGTCTACCTCTCTCCACCCATGGACTCTGGTGACTTTCTGTGCACCTGATTTCCACTCTCAAATAATCCTATTGTGTGTGTGTGTGTGTGTGTGTGTGTGTGTGTGTGTGTGTGTGTGTGTGTGTGTGTGTGTGTGTGTGTGTGTGTGTGTGTGTGTGTGGTAAAGGAAAGGCCACAAGCGGACAAGGACACACCCATCGCCCACAACCAATCTACATGACCAAGACAACAACATCCACACTCTCATAGATATTTAAATCAGAGTCGGCGGCTTCGACCCTCACCAAACTACAAACCACAGGGATTCACACTTGTTTTCCAGTCAGTGTGCTCTGTAGGTGAATGGTGTGTGACACGAGCTTGTTGGGCGCTCTGAACCGATTTGCTCCATTTAAAACATTTGAATTTTCTTGTGTCGGTGTAGGAGGGGGAAACCCACCAGTAACATGAGCTGTTCGGGCACGTCCTCTACAAACACCAGCCTCTATCTACAAAACATCACTATTCAAATCCGACTAAACCTCATCTGGACCTTACAGGCTTCCCCCCTGACATTACTGCCCCAACTTTTTCATTTCCCCAAACTTTTTTTTTTCTACCTCCTCTGACAGTCTCCACCACCAAAACTGCTGCTGTTATTTGCTATTTGAAAAAAAAAAAAAGGAAGAAGAGGGAAAAAACTTGTGAGCTCTCTGTATAAACCCTGTGAGGGTTTTGCAGGGGCTCCTTCCCCATTCAGGTCCCCCAGGTAACCATGGCAATGAAGTCCAAGAAAGAACGCTTTCATGTTGGCGCCCTGAACCGGGATTTGGAGGGGGAAATGAGCAGAGAGGAGGAGGAGGAGAGGGGGCTGCTCCACTCCTCAACTTTACAAGCCATTCGGTGCATGGGGAACAAAATGCACCAAGGGAAAAAATAAACCAGCACACAGAATCTGACTTGGAAAAGTTACCAATGACCAGTTATAGTGGCACCATCCTGCAGCTGTCTCCGTGCAGTGGCCAGAACTCACCGTTTTGGAGTCCAGGTCGTGTCTGTTTTGCGCCAAAACCTTTTCCACACCGTCTTGGTCTGCGTATGTTACAAACCCGAAGCCCCTGTAAAAGCACATGTAAAAGACAAAATCAGTTAAAGTCCATGAAATCACAACGCAAAGTCACAAACAGACGCATCGTGGAGAAGCATGGCAGAGCATGAGGCATCCAGTGATAGGACGGCGGGGCGCACACGCCTCCTTCTTACCTCGACCGCTTGGTAACGGGATCTCGCATCACCATGCACTCCTTCACCTCGCCGAATTTACAGAAGTACTCCTTCAAACCCTCTGCGGACACAGCAAACAGGGATCGGGGTTAAACATGAATAAAAAAACAGGCAGCAGCGAGAGACGAACAGGCCGTGTCCCGACTGAGGTGATGTGGCTGGAGAGAGACAATGGGGGTCGGACCACGTTGTGTTTGTGTCCCTCTCCAGCTCCAGCACGGGCACATCCAGCCTGGAAGGCCCCGCGGAGCTGGGGGGGACGATCCGCTGCTGCTAGCTCTGCCACAACAACAGCAGCAGCAGCAGCAGTGACGGGGTAATAACGTAACCGGAATGAAAACTGTATTCGCGCGTCAGCCTTATACGCACGGCTCTTAAAATAAATGAATGGACGCAGCGGAGCGCCACAATGAGGAAAACAAGACGCGCAGCCTGGGCTCCGACAGGATCTGAACTTCTGCGTAAACACACAACAATCGATCGCCCCCCTGCAATTAATTATAAGTGCTAATGAGTGCACATGCAGGGAATAAACCCAGACAAATCCATGTATGTGTGTGTGCACGCCTCTCCAGTGTTAATCCCCCTCCTCCTCCTGCGTCTCTGTGCAAGTCTAAACCCTGAGATCCTGATCCTCATTGAATACAAGGCTTTGATTCAACTATTTACTGTGTTTCTCCTCAACTTCAGGAAGCTGCAGTGTAACGCGGGAGCTGTAATTACGCCACATGCATGATGGGAGATAAAATAAACAAACAAACAAACAAACAGAAGGCTTTCATTGAGACTTGTGAAAGTAGCGTGCGGGACAGCTCACCTTGTGTCGTCTGCCAACTCAGACCCCCGATGAACATTTTGCTGAATGGAGAGAAACAGAAGGTGTAAGTCACACGCACATACACACACACACACACACAATAACACATACACACGCGTCTTTTTTACGGCACGGCCACATAGCACACATTCATTGAAGGGCGGAATTGTGCGTAATTACAGCGTCAATAAAAGTAAGAAGAAAGCATCGGCCATGTTGCGAAGTCACCAATCGGCCAGTCGGGCCGTTATAATCCCCCAGAGGAGGAGAGGAGGGAAAAAAGAGAGGAAGAGAGGAAAGAGAGGGGGATAGGATTTTCCATTGGATGGAGGAGAAGTTGCGATGTGGCCTTGTGGAGGAAAAGCGAGATAAATAAACAAGCGTGAAGGAGGGAAAGAGCGGCGGTGCGTCCCTGTCTCCTCCGCGGAGTGAATCCATCCCACACACACACACACACACACGCGTTCACACACACGCAGCGTGCTTGTCTTTTGTCTCGGCGCGGCTCCGCTCCCGCACTGAACTCAACTAAAGTCCAAGGTGAACTCAAACCGGGCCGAGGCGAGCAGGAGAGCGTGGAAAAGGGCATGCGGGCGCACGGAGGCCGTTACCAGGGGTCGTGGGGGGAGTTGTCCGTGCCGGAGGAAAGGCTGCTCTGGCTCCCTTCCGTGTCCATTCCGCTCTCGGCTGGTGTAATTCCCGCACTGTGAGGCGAGGAAAGGCAGTGGAGCTCCATTCACTGCTGCCGCTGTTGCCGCTGCTGCTGCCGCTGCTCCAGACTCAGGGGCGGGCAGCCGAGTCGGGGAGGGAGGGGAGGAGAGAGAGAGGGGAGGGAGGGGAGCAGGGATGGGGGTGGGGTGGTTGAAAGGAGGAGGGGTGAGCGGGGAAACACACACACACACACACACACACACACACACACACACACACACACATGCATGTAGGCATACACGCTCGGAGAGAGAGGCTCCGCCCCTAGCTCGTTTTCCCGTAGCCTACCCTAGCCCTCGGACCTCCCCCCTCCCTCTCTCCCTCCTCCCTCCTCCCTCCTGCACGTTGCCTGCCTTTATTCATGCTGCCACTGGCTCTCTCTCTCTCTCTCTCTCTCTCTCTCTCTCTCTCTCTCTCTCTCTCTCTCTGTGTAGTGTTTCCCCGCCGTTCATGTCATTGGCTGATCACAACAGCATGGCCCATTAAAAGCGTTTTGAATGGTCTGGGGTTTTTGCTTTTCTCCACACACTACAGCAGTGTGATGACACAAAAGCACACTAAGCAACAAACAATATGACCAAAATGACCACATGATAAGACTTAGCCTAAATACAACCAGTGGCCTAGCCTGTAGATTCCAATTGTTGTTGTGCTTGGTGAGTAATTGCTTCATGTCTGTTATTACTGACGGGAGACGGTGTGTTCCAGTGGTGCCAGGTTAGGCCTCAGGTGAAATGAAGCATCTGTAACCAGGATACTACCAAACCCTTTAATGCTCAATTACATAGTCAGCTGATGATGTAATACAAACTGTGATGTTATCATACATTATGTAATGTGATGTGATCACATGATGTAATGTGATGCGATCATAGATGGTGTGATCACATATGATCACATATGATACAGTGTAATCATGTATAATGTTATGTGATGTTATATACGATGTAATGTGATCACCTGATGTAATATGATGTGTTCATATATAATGTGATGTGATCATATACTGTATGGTGTAATGGGATGTAATTACATGTGGTGTGATATGATCACATATAATGTAATGTGATGTTATCATATATGATGTGATCATATATTTAATGTAATGTTAAGTTATACATATGGTGTAATGTGATGTGATCATATGTGGTGGGATGTAATCATATAGGATGTAATGTGATGTTATATATGATGTAATGGATATAATCACCTGTGTAATCTGATGGGATCATACATGGTATAATGTGATATATAATGTTGATATGTATATACGATGTGATCTTATTTGATGACAATGATGTAATGTGACCTGACAAGGTCAAATAGGATGAGATGTTATTCTTGTATAATGTCATACAATGTAATATAGTATGTATCTCACATGGTACAATGTGAAGCATCATGTGATCATATATATATATATATATATATATATATATATGTATATCATGTATGATAGTATGTGTCACCGTAATCTACAACATGTATTGGAATCATTTCTGACATGGATTTTTTTAGTTACCCCATTGACGTGTTTTCTTTATCAGCAGCATTACCCTCATATCCACGAATTCTCTCAAGACTCCATGCTAACTCATTATTTGAGGTCATCTCCATTCATCAATCATCCTTTCCTGGTCCAACCCACCAGCCCACCTGTTCCTGCTGCCCAGCTCTCATCCTAATCCATCATATTCAAAACATCTGCGCTCACCACTCATCTTTCATCTCGTTCTTACCCAATTACAGTTCAACCCTCATCTAAACCCGATCTTACGCACTTCTCCTGTCTCTCTGCACCCATGTGACCGGCCGTCCTAACCAGCTAAGTAGTAGATTAGCAGCATTACCTCTAAGTCTGTCACTCTCTCAAACTGGACAAGCCTGCTCAGCTTGGTGTCGTCACACACCTCAGCTGCTCTGACAGAAGAGAAACCAGTAAAGCACGAGCAAAATCAGGTGAAATACAGCTGATAACTTTTCAATGTGTGACTTTGATACAAAGGAAAAGCAAAAGCTTGCAGTAAACACAGAGTAGGCCTACAATGCTGTTAAGTACAATGTCGTAATGCACCTTGACGTTGGTGGCCACCCGCCAATAAACAAATGAGGTTAAGTTGTGTTGTTTTTTGGGAGCCAGTTGATAAATAACTTATTGTGCGTGTGTGTGTGTGTGTGTGTGTGTGTGTGTGTGTGTGTGTGTGTGTGTGTGTGTGTGTGTGTGTGTGTGTGTGTGTGTGTGTGTGTGTGCTGCACACACTTTTTTGTTACCTCTTTTTGTTACCTCTCAATGCAAAATCCTAATAAGGATAACTGAGCAAACCTGTGTGTGTGTGTGTGTGTGTGTGTGTGTGTGTGTGTGTTTGTGTTTGTGTGTGCGTGTGTGAGTACGTGTGTGTGTGTGGGACATGCGTGTGTGGATGTGTGTGTATAACAAGTTACAAGTTAAACTAAGCCAGAGACAAGAAATAAACCCTCCCTAAAAATGTCTCATTTGCACTGCACCTGACTAAAAAGTTTTTTCAGCAGCAATGAGTTAACATTCCCGGCACCATGTGATGATCCGTGCATGTGCCGAGTCTGAGACTAGCCGCGGGCTGTTTGTGTATGTGTGTATGGCAGTGGTGGAAGTCAGCGAGGGGAGTCAGATCAGGGGGAGGGTGTGACTGTGGCCTGGTGGACCATGGCGAGAGAACAGTATGTAGGACAGGGCCTTGCACTAGCTAACCTATCCTGGCTGGAGCCACAGTTGGGGCGTGCTGAATTTCTGCATGCATGATCAATGGCAGTGGATAAAAAAGAGAGGAGAAAGACAGTGGCATGGGGGAGGGGGTGGAACAAGTTAGAACCATGTGAAAGGATACCGGTAGAATAGAGAGGAGGGAAAAAAATCACTTGGCTTTACTTATGAATTTGATTTACTCACTGACGACAGTTCATGTTGAAAGTTATTTACAATTTAAATGCAAGAGATTTTTCACTAAGAGATTTTATTATGTTTTAGGAACTTTTAAGATCAAATAAAGTGTGCACAAAAGCAAAATCTGCACAATTGTATATATATATATATATATATGTGAGTAGAGGGGTCAGTGCATGAGACGTTGGCCTTTTTTATGTCTGCTCTTTCCCATCCCTCTCCCTCTGTCTTGTTGTCACTCCACCACCTTAACACACTGTGATAGCTTGTCCATTCCAGGTCCTCACTCGCTTTTGTTTCCTTGACCACAGCTGACCCAGAGTGGGGGCCTATTGTCTGCGAGCCACCTTTGACCTGGCAGGGCCTGGGACCTGCTCTCCACCACCCTCCAGGCCGTTTGAAAAGAGAGCTGAGGAGGGGGGACGCAACAGAAAAGAGGAAAGGCAACCTCTGAATTTCTGTCAGCTGTTTTGGTCACAGCAGCAGCTTTTACAGACAGGAGCCATCATTTGCATGTGATGCAAAATGCAAACAGGCAACAAGTAGTTTCACTAAGCCCTTGTTGAAGTGAATGGAGTTAATTGTTAATGAAAGAGGATAAATTAAACGTTTGTTAATGGATAAAAGAAAAAAAGAAAAAAGAGTCTTTCCAAGCAGATGCCAGGAGGCCATTTTAAGCACTCCATTTTCCTGTGGGTGTTTTTTCCACCTGGCAGGTGGCGAGCCAAAGAAATCATTACATGAGACAGGAGAGGGGAGGAAACAGGCACACCTGTGGTTGCGCCTGGAGCCCCACCTCCATTCTCCGATCACAATCCCTCAATCCCGCAGGGGAAGGTGTGGCACAGGGAGAGAGACAAAGGGAGGAGAGAAAAACGGAGAGGAAGGAAGAGATTGAGGAGGGAGATTTAGAGGCCTCCACAACAGTTGACTGAGGGCTAAGTTAACCTTTTATTAATCAAACGCACACAAAACAAACTGGACCTGGCGATGCTGGAGGGCTCTGAGAGGCTTCCAGGAGCGGCAGTGGGCTTCCTGTGTAGCACAAACAGACCACAACCCATTTAGGCAGATGACACAGGACTATTTCTCTGTTTGTGTGTGTGTGTGTGTGTGTGTGTGTGTGTGTGTGTGTGTGTGTGTGTGTGTGTGTGTGTGTGTGTGTGTGTGTGTGTGTGTGTGTGTGTGTGTGTGTGTGTGTGTGTGTGTAAGACACAGAGGAGATTTACACTGTAAGAACCACAGACAGTTGGGCTGACAAACACAGGGGAACACACACAGACACACACACAGAGAGAAGGCCCTCAAAGGCTTCTGGTTACAAATCAGCGGAGACCTAACACTTAAAGACAGATTGTCAATACTGCACTTGCCACCATGGAAATTGATGCGGGACTCACAGTTTGTTAAAGGCCTGTCTATTCATCACTGCTGTAGTGAGTGCATTATTAACTCCCCTATAACTAATTATGTGTTATCTCTTGTCACATCTACAAAGCCGTGCCTGGCATGACATTTAATTACAGCGTCCATTCAGCATAAAATGAGATGTTCATATGAAAGTGACACATACCTCCGAAAATCTTTTGTGTGCTCCTTTACTTTCGGCAGCAGTGATGATGGATGAGCTTCTTACATGTAACCTGATGTTTATTTATACTTGCACTCATCATCCTCCATGATTGAAACTCAAGCTCTTCCCTCACCTCTGTCGGGGAGGGGGCTATTTGCTGGAAATGACATCATGACAGATATAGATGGAGTCACGACCATCTTTTAGGCCATCGCCGTGCCGACCCAAAAGAGAATGACTCATCATCTCATTTGTCGGAAGACACGCTGCGGGTAATGTTTAGTGTTAACACGTGATGGATTTCACACCAGGGCCTCGGAGCAAGACGACAGGGGGGAAGTCAGAAAGACAGAAAGAAAGAGGATGGGATGAGGAAGTGTGTGTAAGTAGGACAGAAAGAGAAAGAGGATGGATGGTGATTTGTTTTTTGAGAGAGAGAGAGAGAGAGAGAGAGAGAGAGAGAGAGAGAGAGAGAGAGAGAGAGAAAGCAAAGAAATCTATACCACCTCTCTTCAAAGTATCTTAAACACACACACACACACACACACACACACACACACACACACACACATGAACAAGTGGAGTTGCAGTGCATCCTGTATCTCTTTTAATCCTTTTTCCACTCCCCCCCCTATTTCTTTTCACAGGACCTATCAACGCCATTCCTTGCTGCTATTTATAGGAGACCGCTGTCCCCCTGTCCCCCTGCCTGACAGTAGATCTGTGTGTGTGTGTGTTTCAGAGGTGAACCTCAATAAACCAGTACTTCTCACTCCTAATCTCAAAGTGTGTGTGATCAGTGAACAGGATATATGGTAAAGCCAGTTACAAAGATAGGTGCGTGCATGTGTGTGTGTGTAGGGTGAGGTGGATGAGGTTGATTTATCCCACCTGTCTAGTTGTTTCCGGTGCATGTGTTTCGATCCACAGCTGAAATGTATTCCACGAAGGCCTGGGAACACACAAATCATCCCTGGAAAGTTGGAAAGTGTGTGTATTTATTGCTGTGAATGTGTCTGTGCATGTGCTTGCTAATTGTAGACACTAAAACCGGATATATTGAGGTTCCTATTATGCCAACACGTGGTCGGGCACAGTACAGCTGCTTTGCTTGCGTGCTGCAGTGCACAGACCCCACAGCTCTGATGGAAGGCCACGGTTATTGATTCATCTGCTTTGTGGCCCAATCAGCAACTGGCACATTGGGTCTCAGCACCATTGTCTTTTATGCATTTTAAAGGGGTAGTTGACGCTTTTGGGGAAAGGTGAACTCATGGTCGCCTTTTCTCGACAGAAATCAGTGATCAACAGGGAGGTTAGCTTAGCCTAGCTTTGTTACTAAAAGTTGGAATGTGGAAACAACATGGATGCTGCGCTGCAAGGCACATGTGTTTTGCGGGACTAGTGCAGTCACTGAAAACACAGACTTGTCGGGGAAGGTTTTCTAACCAGAGGGACACTCAGTAGAGCACATGCCTCTGTAAAGGCCCTAAAGTCCCCTTATGAAATCACATTTAAATTCACTAGATCCTGATTTTTATTCAGAGCTTTCATCAAGATATATGAAAATCCACCAAAAATGTTGAGGGTTCCTTCTTGGGTCAAGCCCCACCACTTCTCAAAATTTCATAGAAGTCGGTTTAGTAGTAATCCTACTAACTAACAAAATCAGACGAAAACATAACTAGTAGTTTAGGCGTTACTTTTTCTAACTAACTTATCTATCGCTTTTAGATAGATAGTTCAACCATTTTCCTTTTATTGTTATCTAACTAATCAAAGCCACTCTACGTGGATAGCAGATGCAGATTTCCCATTGAGATTATTGGAGACCCCACTGGGCCATAAGCAGTCCTCGTGTCACAGCCTCAATATGATGTAATCATGGATGGATGTCAGCTAAACCATCATTTCAATGTAATTAAATCAACACTGTGTCACATTCAATTTCAGTTTCATTGGGTGTAAAAGAAGAGGAGGTCGGGAATGGATTTTTTTGGGATTGATTGTTTGACAAGTGAATGTATCAATGAAAGAACTAAATATACAGGGAGGCAGAAATAACATTAGAAAGAAAAAATAAGAAGGAAAGCAAAAGTAAAAGAAACTGGATGACAAGGTGAACAGGACATAACAAGCAGAGACTGTATGTATTCCTTTGTGATTCAGCAAACTGTATGTTTCTGTGCATGTGTGTGTTCAGCTGTGCAGTAACAGAGGGAAGGGAGGAGAGAGCAGAGGGGATCCATTGTGCCTCAGATTGTCCTCTTCTCTGGGAAAGTGGAAACTCAACACTCCTCTCCAGAGGTCTGGTTACCAGGTGAGAGAGGAGGAAAGAAAAGGGGAAAACAGAGCGGGAGAGCGAGGCCGGGGAGAGCCACATAGGTGAGGAGAGGGAAACAGAAAAAGGAGAGTCAAGAGAGAAGAAAAGGACCATGGGAGTTTGGGCATGAGAGCTGGAAACAGAGATGGAAATTGAGAGAGGGAGATCAAGAGATGAACACAGAGATAGGAGGAAACTGCAAAAGAAAGAATAAACAGAGAGGGTCTCAGAATTTTGGTTTGAATCCCACTAGACTCCAAAATCAAAGTGCAACAAATATCGAAATGTATTGCGTGTTGTGTTCGCTCCTCACATGTGGCCTGTGGATAAAGTAATGATGTGGAATTAGAATTATATTATCAGAGTTGTATCCCTCTCTGCAGAGAAACCCCAGCCACAGACGAATAAAAAGATCAGATCGTGACCTCAGCTAAAGTAATTCAACTTGTATTAAGCAAATAACAGATATGAATGTCAACACGTCTCAGCGTAATAATAAAAAATCACTGCTGTGGTCTTTTCCACAAACAAGCTGCACCCGAACCAGTGACGGTGCTTAGTAACTTAGTTATAATATGACTCCTCCTGGTGGACACTTTTGGGACTGTACCAGAATTACCTCAACTTGACATGAAACAAGCATCACACAGATTGTATTTCAAAATGTACGTTTAATTGATTTTGTCACTTTTTACTATATATATATATATATCTATATATATATAGATATATATATATAGTTAATTTATTTTCTTACAAACACAACCTTTAACCCTGAACACCGAAGTTTACAAAGTACAAAGTCGAGGTATGCTATCTACATAGAAGTTCTAACTTGATGTTGATCTTTAAAGATGTGCACGATAGGAGAATGATTTAAAAATACAGATGATTAAACTAAGATGGAGAATAATTGATGCGACTTTCACACAAGGAAGCCCACCATCTTCCTTTTTTATTTTTTCCACACTGAAAACCAAATAACTTATTAAAAATTCCCTTTTTTTACATCATCACATGCGTCATCACGATATGAAATCAGATCTGCCTTTCTCTATTCACCTTTGTCCATTATTCAAGGTTTATTTGGTCGCAGTCAAATGTTAGAATTACATTGTAGTTAACTGTTCCCTGATTTGTTTCAATGTTTGTTACTATCAAACAGAGAAAGCTGCAAAACAAAAATAGAGAGTGATATCTCAGAGACCTTTTTATCTTGTACAGTACTATTTTGATGTGTTCATGAAAGTGAAAGGGGGGACAGGGGCGAGGGGGTTTGGGGTTGGATGAGGGGGTGGGGAGAGGATTACAGGAGTGACCATGTGTGTTTGACAGGAATGTTTTTGTGGATGGCTTCTCTCTTTCTCCCCAGATATTGTCTGGAGTGGATTGTGGAGGCGGTAGCTCTGAGAACAGCTGCTTCTGACAAACACTGCGTAAACATTATGTGTGTCAATTGGGGATTGAGTGTGTGCATGTGTGTGTGTGTCTGTTTGAGTGGGTGGTAGGACACTTAAATTTGCTAAGAGGACACTAACCATCTATTTATTAACCGTTTGGTCTGTTTTGGACAAATGACCCACAGCCACTGATTTTAAAGTCATCGGTCCAGAATTAAAAAGTAGATAAATTGGCCCATTTTCTATGTCTTTTTGACGGAAGCATCCTGTTTGTACATCAGATTGATATTGACCTCACGTAATATCGAATACATCCCCCGAAATGCCAGCTTTGATGAATGTATGAGTGAATGAACTGTATTTATGTTCAGCCATGTGCATGCATGTCTGTTTGTATATATATCTATAAATGTGCGTGCACATGTGTGTGTGTGTGCATGCACTTGTTTGGGGTGTGTGTTTCCATGCTGGCAGGCAGATATCACTGTCCTCCATTATAAGCATAGTCTGCCTTGTTGTGCATGACCAGTCTGTTCTCGACGAAGTAGAAGCTGTCCGAGCGAGTCTCGTACGGACGCTCCACCATCTGACGGACTGCAAAACAGACACAATACGGAAGACAGTAATTTAAACAAATGTGTTTTTTAGTGTCCATGCAATTATAATCAATAAATGTATGAAAACAAAAAAACACCTTGGGTCAGTTTTATTGATTCAGCACTTGCAATATCCACATTAAACACTGAAAAGTCAGTAATTGTGGTTGTAAATCCTCCTCTCCATACTGGTCTCAGCTTCCTAACTACATTACAAAAGATTTGTCTGAGGTAGTTTCAGTCTTTTTAATCACAATGTTCCCCCTTGTGTTTTGTGTTTCACAGCAGAGGAGTTCTTTCTGGTTGTCACAAGTTGCTTTGTTGCTGGAACAAAACACAGATAATAAAACACTGTGACCATTTATACAACTCAGACACAGGGCCCTGTTCTGCATATGTATATAATGAGATTATTGTGTTAAAATTTTTACATGGTGATGATTTTAGATAAGAATATGAAGGTTATTGAGAAATAGTTATGATCTGCTGATTTAATTAACACAGTATTATCACCTATATTCATAGATGGTAATTTATTTTCAGCTGCTAATCTATGTGTTTGAAGTACACAAACATTTGAGTATTGAAAGACAAATGAAGCGAGAAAATACAACATTTAATTTGACCTTAAAATGGGAATTTGCTATATTTGATTAAAATTGATAAAGCCACTGGATTTGCCTTTGAGACATTTGAAGAAGGTTTAATTTTCATAGCAGGCTGATGATGATTGCCCCGAATAACTACCTTCCTTCAGTCACAGTCAATTTAGATTCAGTGGTTCGGTAGATTCAGTAGTAATATGCTCATTTTTACACTGATGAAGGTGTGGATGCATAGTAGAAGAAATTAAACCAGAAACACCGTGAGAAGAGAAATCAAATTAGGCTTATGTCCATGACTGTGTTGGCCCAGTGCAGGTTGAAATGATTCACAGCACACCTGCCACACAGATTCACAACCACATGATCAACTCTCAATTACAGCGTATCAGTGGAGCGTGGTTTCAACTCTCCACTCTTTCTGTCATTACTGAAAACAGGAGCAGAAGGTAACATCGTCCACAATCAGCAAATCGATCTCTTAGTTGTTTACAAAGAAGCTAATTAGCTGGATGAGAATGACAGGATTATTGTAGCCAAAAAAACACCATGTTAGTTTATTTTAGTGTAATTTCGACTTTAATAATTCCCATTTGAAGCAAAGGGCCTTTAAATTTCACATTAACTTTACAGCATAGTGTAGTAGGTAGGAATCGCTTTATGAACCATAAGTAGAGGAGAAATTATTGCCGTTATAGTTCTCAGCATTCATAAGTCATGTAGATACAATAACTACAATAAAAAATATATTGAATCTACCCTTTAAGAAGAAATAGTAGTTTTAATATGACCATTTTTCTCATTAATATGAATGGTCATAAATCAGTAAGATCATCTACTTTATAGAATGTCCTAAGTATTGTTCACAAGTTATTGATTGACATGAATTTTTCCACATGCAGACATCACCATGGTGACATAATACAGGATATGTTGGATAGAATGAAATGCAGACGAATGGGTTGAAGAAAAGTGTGAATGTCATGAGGGATTTGTTGCCAAATTATGATGAGCCTAATGTAAACTTAATGTAAATCTGATGTAACCTAATGTTTGCTTTTGTCAATGTCAACTGCTCCACTGTGACACATGACGAGGAAGGAGTCAAAGATCTCCTTTATGGCAATACTTTGGCATAATTATAATATTATAGCATTTTCACAATAGTATAGATCATCTCTTCTCACCTAGGCTGTCAGACAGTTGAGGGAACTCATAGATGTGCTCACAGGTGTTACGGCTGTTTGGGATACAGAAGCCAAAGTCAAAGTCAAAGCTCTTCAGCAGGTGATCGCGGAAATAGTGTCTTTCAATCATGCGGAAGTTGTTGAGCGGCCGGTTTCCAACTGTGAATTCCACCCTTATAGAATAACAGGGAGAGAGAGGAGACGTTACAACAGTAGGTCTTGAGTAATCATAATGGTATTGCAGCCAGTATCAGTACACAGATTGAAAAATGTGTGTGAGTGTGACTAGGTGACTGAGGACAATGCTGCAACTGTCTTCATTGTTTGATGGAACAGGTGAGTGTGTTTTTTAATAGCTGTGTGTTGGTGAAGTGTGAGTCACCCACGTCGCTCCCACAGTCCTCAGGCGCAGGAAGGCCGGGGTGAACTGGTAGCGCACAAATCGGCCTGCGCTGGCGTCTGCCTCTCTGTTCTCCTCATCATCCTCTGAGAGACACAACCGAGGAAGAAGACATTTAACATCATTCACACACAGAGGTGCTATCTGTGATCAGAACAACCAGCAGTTTCTGGACCTGGTTAAAGGCTCAGAGTCTTTCATTTTAAGCTAACTAGTGCAGAGCCCATTCTAAACATGGTTGCTTTCTTGGCCTGTGTCAACGCTCTAAAGCTACTTCAGAATTATTCCTTGTCATTAGTGAGTCTTCCTCAGACAGTTCTACAATATACTGTCACCTTTTATTGTTTGTGAGCTGGAAGTTGTGTGTAGAGTTTTTATAGGGTCTATGGTGCAGAGTGAAGCAAGACAACTTTGAATTCACCCTACCTTGTTTATCTGCAATGAAGATTGCCTAGTCAATGTTTTTCATAAAATGAACTAAAATAATATATGAATTTGCACTGTACTTCACTGGGCCATTAGCAATATGCCAAGTGTGAAGCAGATTAAACGGTTTGCAAAACATGTGTTCCACATACAGACAGACATTTGTGGATTTAGTAGATAGATAACACTAGAGGTCAAACACTATGGTAAAGGAAGCAGCTAATGAACACAATACCTGTATTTGGTGGTTTGGCAATCTCAAAGAGGACGGTGCCCGTCTCCAGGTCTCTGATCTTAAAGCGCACAAAGTCTATGTTGTAAATATTGTCCTCGGGTTTACACAGGTACCCTGCAACAAGGACAGACACATGGCCGGAGTTATAAACACAAGCCATTGGAGTCAATATGTACACTGTTCAAGCACAGACATGCTGCTCTGTCGATGCACAAAGGTTACATGCAAAACAGTGCGTTGTAAAAACTCAGATGACGTTTTGCTTACACAAGCTGGGACAAGGCTTTAATGATCAACGTGGGGCTGCTCTGAGTTATACAAGGAAATACAAACACAATAATAATATACTGTGTGAACTAATGGAGGCAACAGAGAGATTAAAGACACTGATCATGGCTTCACAGTTGAAACCATGTGTGGTTTTCTCATCAGGGGAAATGAAGCATAGCATTACAGTTTCTTTATTTCCTTCCTGATATCAAATTTAACCTCAACAGCTGTAACTGTGGTCTAGACAGATAGATAGATAGATAGATAGATAGATAGATAGACAGACAGACAGACAGACAGACAGACAGACAGATAGATAGATAGATAGATAGATAGATAGATAGATAGATAGATAGATAGATAGATAGATAGATAGAAAGTACCACACTGATATACTCTGTACTCTGATATATTCTGTATTCAGCAACACTCCTGCCAGTGTTCTGTGGAGTTGGATGTGAGTTTAAATACATAATATCTCAGTGATTAACTGAGAGTATTTAATATCCTGAGCTGCTTCAAACAGGATAACATATGTTTATACATGAATGAAAGATCGTGTAATGGCGTCCTACATTTGTTTATGATGTCAGATATGTATTCTCTCCTCGTTAGAACAAGTGTAATATAACAGCATATTCGTCTCCAACACAAGCAGACGTCATGTGTACATGTGATCGTTTCTGATTCTCGGACTCATTATGTTCAGATATAATTCAGCCTGAGCCCCACATCAAGCCCCGGTGGTAAACCACCACAGAGAGTCACTCAAACCTCGCGTCGCCCCCCGCAGTCCCAGCACGTCCTCCGGCGAGATGTGTCCGCTCCGCGCCCGCAGGTCCTCCTCCGTGACGGGCCTGCTGTCCACCTGGCTCCTCCGGGACTTCAGCCTCTTCAGGACCCCTCCGCCGGACTTGCGGTCCCGCGGAGGAGCCGCAGTGCCGTGCCCGCTGCCGCTGCCGCCGCCGCCGCCGCCGGAGACGTCCTCAGCAACAGGCGCGTCGCTGCGGGCTTTGGCTCCGCTCATCCTCGACTCTCTTACCGCGGCTCCTCTCCGCTCCTCTCCGCTCCTCTCCCGCTGGAAGCAGCACCTTCGGTCGGTCTGTCCGTCTCCCCCTGGCTCCCCCCGACAGACGCTTCAAGAATAAGATGGCGTCGCAGATGTCGAGTGGAGAGAAGTGTCGGTGAACGGTCAAGCTCCAGTTTTAGTAAACACATGCTGTACAGTTGCCATGACAACTCGTCCGCCGAGCCAGAGGAGGAAGGGAAGAAGCGGTTCACCTGAGCGTCCACCAGGGGGAGACAAACGCAGCGCTGAAAAACACTCAAATGTCTTATGGTTTTTAGTTAAACCAAATTTATATATAATTCATAAATAAAACTAAAAGTCCGAACCTTTTTATTGTATTAAGTTAATTTTTCTAATTGTAGGCCCATAACTGAGGGCAGCATTTTTTTTTTACCCATACCATATGGTTGGATCATAGACTGTATATAAAGAAGTGGTGGGATGTATCAAAGTATATTTACTTCATTACTGTTCTCATGTATCTGTACTTTACTACAGAATATTTATTTTCAGGTACTTTTCACTTTTCAGAGCAGGCAGGTAATTAGACCAGATCTGTAGTATTCTCTATGACAGAGTCTGTATTACTCTTGTATTAAACTAAATTGACAGTAGGGACAGTTAATGACATAGGTGACCATTGCAGAAGAGAATAGGCTACAGACAGCAAATACATTTACCTTAACTATATGTATATTTAAAAGTATGTACTTACTTATCTTTATTCAAGTATAATAGTCAATGTTGTACTTTTACTTGGGTACATTTTTGTCTATTCATTTTAACTTTTATTTAAGTAAAATGTTTATACCTCATCCATCACATGCAATATTACCTTTCAACACAAATGACATTACTGCTCAACATCATGTGCAATATCACTCTTTCATTATAATGTGCTATATGTGTAATACTACTTTTACAATTTCATGTTCAATTTCACTTCCATTACTATCATCTACTGAAATATATTAATATCATGTGTAATATTACATTCATTATCACGTGTAGTACTCATTTGTCATTTGACTTCTTTTCCTATTTTTTTAATTCTAATATAATTTTGTTACTTATTTTACTTATATTGTTATATATGTATAGGCACTGACTGGTCCTCTCTTACTTCCCATTATACTAGATACTTCACTTATTTTTTCTACTATTATACAGTATTATTCTGTGTTATTGTAACTTTGGAGCAATATCTGGCATAGGAATGTATTATTAAATTTCAATCTTATTTTAACTTGTGTTATAACTATAACTATCTTATATTTCTGGTTCAAATCAAAGCCAAAAATTATCACCATGAAAATGTACTTAAGGCATCAAAAGAGAAAACATTAATTGAGAAGAATCTTGAATTACAGTGGCACACTGTTGTAACTGATTGAGATACAGCTAAGTTTATCTAGACAATTAGGTTGGCTGTTCCAGTGGTTCCAAACTGAAGGGTCACGGGATATGGTTGTAAAACAGATTAAAAGGGAATAGGAATTATGAGAACATAAGTTCTGCCACACAAACGTGGTCGTTCTTTGAAATATTTGATCATTTGATCTCTGGTACAGTTAATTGAATGAAACCCCTCAAGAGGTTTAGAGGGCCCAGCCTTTTGATGGGACTATCACAACATCTCAAACACAAGAAAAGGCCCCAAGTTGATACTTTTTTATGATGTGAAAACGTTTGGAAACATTTAATCCTGTTATAATCATATTTGTTTGTTCTATATATTTACAAAGTAACAAGGACCATTCAATCAAACACACACATTGGTAAATTCATCTGAAGTCTTATTTCTCAGATGTGCTGCTGAGAGTCACAGATCCCTTCACTGTCGCTGTGCTGTTTCCTGCTCTGCAGCGCGGGTAAAACAAATAAAGTTTGATGTAAATGGTGTGAGCACTTCCTGCTGTGAAGAAGCCTCGGGTCACGTCAGAACTCTCCATGAAGCAGGGAGAGCTGCAAGGATACAATTCCTTTTCACTCGGAACCTGTTTATCCGGTCAATTGAACAACGTACTGCCGTCAAGCTACTGTGAATTCCCAGGCCACTTAAACTCTTAATTTTCAAAATAAAACGAACAAAAACCTACTGTAACTTTCCATGTGCAAAGTTGAGATTTCATTTCATTTGCGCTCCAATCACCATTCTCCATCCATGACAGTTTCCCTGCTTGATTTGGATAGGACCCATATTTTCAAATTTCACTCTGCACCATAGACTGTTTATAAAAAGCTCTGCACACAACATCCAGCACAAAATCAGTAAAAAGTGACAGCATATTGTAGAACTCACTAATGAAAAAAAAGGAATAAATGTAAAGTTGGAGCATTGACACAGGACAAGGGAACAGGCAGGTTTAGATTGAGCACTGCAATAGTGTTTGAAATGGGCATAGAAATTCAATCAAAGCACACATTGTATCAAGTAGGTGTAAGAGTAGTGTTGCTGACTGTAAATTAATGAATGAATCAATCAATAAATCAACTATTTAATCAAACTTTATTTATACAGCATCTTTCATGCAAGGTAATGCAGCTCAAGGTGCTTCACTTACGATTGACAACATGATAATAAGACAAACGTAAGAACAAACACAACAAGGGCAAAGAAAAGACACAATTAAAAACAATTAAAAGCAAATTTAGTCTAATGCACGCAGTAAAATGGAGATAAATAAATAAACAGATAGAAAAATGAATAGAATAAAATAGCATAGAATAGAATAGAATGGATGAGCTGATTTTAAGAGTGGTGGAATAAAAAACGAAATTAGGAAACTATAATAAAAGACTATAAGCAAAACTGAGAAGAATACAAACAGTTAAATACAAGTTGAGAACAAAAGATACAACGGGAATAAGCAAAGGTAGTTAATAATGATATAGCTTAACATACAAGATATAAATTCTCTATTTCACTAAACATTGCTTTGGAAAACACTCCTGTACTTCCTGTCTCTCCTTGTCTGTGTGTGTGTGTAGCTTGACCTCGCAGGAGCCTGGCTCTGGTGCTGTGTATCGGCAGAGAGGGAGTGTCTGTTAGTGTGTGTGTGTTTGTGTGTATTTGTGTGTGTGTGTGTGTGTGTGTGTGTGTGTGTGTGTGTGTGTGTGTGTGTGTGTGTGTGTGTGCGTGTGCGTGTGTGTGTGTAGGAGCGGCCTGACGTCTCCCACTCTGTGTGTGAATGAGCTGCGGGAGAAGAGTGTGACAACAGCTCAGCGGGAGAAGAAACCACCGCGGAAACCCTTTCTAACTTCTTCCCGCTTCCTCCCTCAACCCGAATGCCTGCGTGACGACTGAAGGTAAACACGTAAATAACAACACAACAGCTTCATGTACACATACCGTGGGGGGGGAGCTGACCTGAAGAGCAGGTGCACACTCTCCTCTGCGTTACGTACAAGTTTTACTTTACGTGTGGTCTCATAGAAAATATGTGTAACCGAGTTTAAAGTCAATGTAAAGTTACTTTCGTTTGTCAGTTTGTTCAGGGGACGCGCTGCTGCTGGTTCAGCGACAGGGAGTTCATTGTGGACAAGATTATTAGTCACTTATTAACAACTCCCAGTCAAACACATGGATAGAGTTGGACAATAAAACCTCATCTCACTCTTTAATGTAATCTACACGTCCTCACATCGCGCTGTTTCCGTGTAGGAGACTCAACAGATCAGACATTATTAGCATCTCTCACAGCAGTACATGAATAATCGTGTACTATCAATATGAAGCCTTGGCAGGGTATCAGGCTCTGAAGGCAAACACAGATAAAGAGAGTTTACAGTCTGGGAGCTGTGGGTCCATGACTGTGGCCTAAATAAGCAAAAAGAAACCATCTGTCAGCTGAAGCTTTGCCTGCTGGACACTGTTTATTCCTGAGGAAAACACAGATCCTGAACACATCCCCAAAACCCTGCAACACTCCCTAACTGGGTGGTGTTACCACCTAGTCTGATCCCATTACACAATATCAGGGAAACCCACAGGCGGATTGTGTTTAGGCAATGAGGAAAAAGACTTAATAAAAACATGACACATGCAAGAACTGCCTAAGTGCAAAAGCTCTCTTCACTGTGCATCCAGAGCGTCTATATGCACAGCAGCTGTGTTGATACTGAGCTTATTGCTGACACATTAAGTGTTGCACATTATTACAGTGTGGGGCGTGGAGCTACTGGTTTGTGCAAAAGTCTTTCAGGTCAAACCAGATGAGTACTGTTCGCAGCAGCACCTCTGGTATTCAGTGTTATAGAAATTATAGAAGCATTCTTGTTATCTTCCTCACACAAGCTGGAAATTTGGGCCTTTTTTAGTGAAGGCTCTCTTGAGATGTTTGAACCTGATCACGTGTCGGTGGGTTCAGTTCAGTCTGATGTGACCGTGTCATTAGGGTTAGGGTCATGTTGTAGACGTGCGATGACTCATCGGACATGTTTCAGTCTCTGACAACACGTCACCTGCCTGTTTTAGTTGCTTTTCATTTTCTCATTCAGTGTGGTGGAAAATAAACAGTAAAGTTCCCATCGTAATTCGTATTGTATCGTATTTATGCATCAAACATTATCAAACTTGTGCATTATTATACATAATCAAACATGTGCTGAAGAGATTGGAGTAGTTTTCAATTGAAACAATTAGCTGATAAATCGATATAAATTACTCTGCGACTATTCTAAACTTTTTTAAAGCAACTTCTGAAATGTGAATATCGGGTTGATATTAAACCAGATATCAGATGTGGCCGAAACAAAACAAAAAAGCAAAAAAAGGGTGACGAGAGAAAATAATCGTCAGGATCTATAATGGAAATAATCATCAGTGGAAATAATCATTAGTTGCTGCTCCATAAATTATTTACTGGCTGGTAGCTCAATGAAGCGATGATGAAATGATCAGATATCAGTGACAGAAGGTTAATAACCTGTAATTGGTTAACTGTGATCTGCAAGAGTCATTCTTGAAAGGATCAAGTATTTATGTATTATTTTGAAATAATAAATACCAGAGCTCGACTGATATGGATTTTTGGGGGCTGATACTGGTATTAGGGAGTAATAAGTAATAAATAAAAAAACTGATAACGATTCCTAAGGTGTTCATATCAGCAAACATAAATACAGTCACGATATGTCAGTGAAAAGCTCATATTAGCAGATATAACCGGTCGACTGATGAATCAGTCAGGCTGTAATGGAGCTTTATGTTCAGTAGGCTATTTGTACAGTTTAACTACCAATGTATTATTCCTCTCTACTCTTTGAGTCAGTGTTTTTGGTCTTTGGAGATCCTCAGTGAAGACGACCCTTCAAACAGTACTTGTAACAAAAGTGACAGTGACTTGTCAGATCTATACTGTTACTCCTCTTTTACACCTAAAGTACTGGGTATACACAGGTTTTATGGGTTAACCCTCTAAAAAAGCAGATTGACTCTTCCCATTGCCAGTGGAGGAGTTTGCCTTTCAATTTTTGTCCCTGGTGCGTCATGTTTGACGTCACAAATGCACCTTAACTGAGGTGCTCACCCCGCTGTCTTTCCAAATTAGCGAGTTCACCTGGGTGTCAAGTTTCCATCACTGCCGATCAGAGCAGGAGCGGATTAAAACGTGTGTCTACTGCAGAGTCATTTGACCAGGGAGTGAATGCAGATTGTATCCATTCCCATCACAGGCAAAGCCAGATGTTGGGTTTCAGTGGGTTTTTTGACTATTGGAAACACGGCTTTATGGAGGTGATTTAAATGGTTTTGATTTTCTAACAGAAGTGTAATAATTGTTAATACTTTTTTATCAGTAAAATAGTAACCCAAAGAAGGAAACTAAGTAAGAAAGTAAAGATGATTGCAGCAGAAAGACATGTGATGTGTTTTCAGTGTAATAGACTGGTTTCTCTTCGCTCTTGCGGAGGTAAAGTCTTCAAAAATCTAGACAGACCAGACTTATCCACTCTTTGTTGTAACAACACAACCAGCTGGCTGTGTCTCAACACAGAGTGGTAATATTTTTCAGTGTTGATTCTGCAGTTTTTTTTATATAAACGTCTCCTCTCTTCTTCTGCTTTCAGCGACTCAGTTATGGAGCGCTCCATCGAGACTTCCCAGACCGGACACACCTCAAACCCAAAGCCGAGTCTGGCCTCCAGACCTCGGCTTGCTCCTAAGCCCTTCTCCCTGCAGAAGAACACTTCCATTCGCTCCATCCACGCTCCAAAGACGGTCACCACCACAACTGTCAAGTCAACAACGAACCAAACTGGAAAATCTGAAGCTGCGGATGTCTCCAAACTGACTCCGACCGCCCACGCTCAGAAACCTCCTCAGCAAACCACTGCCTCTGGCTCCAAACCCAGCTCTGTGAGAGAGAACACGAAAAATATACCAAAAACTACCAAAGAAAGTACACCAAGTCCACGTGACGAGGATACTCCTGATTCTAGTGTAGCTCCAAGAAAATCCGATCCTGCCTCACAAACTGTTCCACCCAAAGAGACACCCACATCCGAGCCACTGCAGAAAAACGATGTCCTCCAAACAAACCACAGTGTATCCACTGATCTTGTTACTAACTCAGAACAGAAAGATGAGAAAAAGAAAGAAGATGAAACTCAGACGTCTGTCGTCCAAAAGCCTGAAGAATCAGGGAGCGGCGCTTCCTCTTCGACAAATACAGTGAATCGATGGGGCGGCCCCAGGAGGAGTCTGTCCTCGAAGCTCACTTCAAGGTTTCAGTCAGGTGGTGCACCCCTGCCTCCCCAGCCAACGATAACCGTATCTACGAGCGACAGCAAAGACGATTCAAACAAGCCAGCGTCCTCCAACCTAGAGCAGAACCAGACAACAGAGCCATCAAGCAGAGAGAGTGATGAAGGAGGACTGAAGGAAGATTATAGCGGAGGAGGAAGTATTAAACGCAGAATCAGTCTTCTGTTTGACTCCTCACAGAGGCCAGAGGTCATGACAAAGAAAGAGGAGCCCGACATCATTAACTGTACAGGGGGCGTAAAGGAGCGAATCAAACACTGGGTGGCGGAAACAGTTTCTGAGGGTGCCAAGACGGAGGGGAATCCTCAGGTTGCACCTCGACCTCGGTCTCGTAGGTGAGTGAGCTTCTTTTTATCAGTGTGGTTTGAGTTTAGTGACATGACCAGACACGAGTGAAAGGAAAATAACATTCTCTTCAAAGTGCAACCAAGCAAGAAGTTTATTTTATGGTTAGTGTTAATATTATGACTCATACCAGTCAATTGGTACTCTCAAAGATGCTTCACGTGTTTTAATGTTTTCCTCAGTTTTGTTTAATGCACATTGTGTGGATGTGGTAAATGAATAACGTTGCTTATAATATCAAGATGGCAGGCAGATTTATGTCCTCAAATAAAATAGTTTAGATAAGAGAGCAAACCTGGCCACATTATGAATTTTAAGATTAGCTCTCCAACCTACTACTTTTTCTCAAGTAATGTACTTGAGTATACATGTAAGACACTTGTCCTTTATACTTCTTCTTCACTAAAGGGGAAAATTAGAGGGGAGTAGTGTAGTTCTTAATCAATTACAGCTTTAGCTGCTTATATTTTACAGTTAATGACTTTTCCATTCAAGACAAATGATGAATTTATAAAATATGAAGCATTGTTAGAGATGAAACAATTAACAGTACATCAAATAGATTAGTTAAATTAGCCAAACAACGTAAAATCAATTGGCAACTATCAAGCTGATTTTCAAACAAAAATACCAAACAGTTGATAGTTGAATGTGAGTATTTTCCTCTTTTCTTTGTCTTAACTTTGTGGTTAGTTGAATATTTTGGGAATTGGACAAAAAACAAGACATTTTAAGACATTGTAATGACCATTTTTCAATGTTTTATGATGTATTTTTTGTTTTTTAATAAATAAAAGATTAATTGAGAAAATCATTTTCAAATAAATCTATTGTGACTATGATGTTCAATTGCAGTCCTAAAATATGCTCCACATTAACCAGAATGCTACTTACACATACAATACTACATTCAATATTCTACATCAATGAAATTATATGTAGTAACAATCACAAGGTTATAATTTCCTAATGAGTGCTATTACTTTTTGATATTTAAAGTACATTTATAACTCTGACTTACTTTATTGAAGTTATCTATTGATCCAATGAAATATTTTTACTGCAGTGTTACTACTGTTCCTTAAGTAAAGGATTTGAATATTCCAATGATGACAGTTTTTGTCAGTTTTCTGCTGCTGTTCTCACTATAGTGGTTGTAAGTTCTCCTCTCAGAAATCTACATGTGAAAGTAACCCGCTCTCAGTCTTTAAGAGAGTTGACTTCAATTTTAGACAATTTTACCCTCGGGGGTTATAAAGATGATCCCTCGATCCAGAAACAATAGCAGCAACAAGTCTTTACAGAAATAGAGTCCTCTCTGTTTTGAAGAGATTTCATTGCTAACATTTTTTCTGCAACTATTTTCTACTCAAAGTAAACAAAACTATGAACAATCTTGACAGCTAATTCTGTGGAAATCCAGACTTACAGAGATTCTATTTCTGAAAAGATATGTTGCTCTTTATGTTATTTAAACTTCCAATGCTCTGAGCTCCACAAAAAAATACATCTCTATTGACGAGGGAGAGGGAGACGCGTTAGGCATATGTTTCACAAGACCTGGCAAATAAAACCAAAACAAAGGAATAGTTCAACAGCTGTCTCGCTCAAGCTTCACATTTATAGACACGAGTCCTTAAATCAAACTCGTAGAACAATAGCAAGTATATTTGCCGAAATGCTGAAATCTTCCTTTCCTCTGACATGGTATATGCTTAGATGAAATGACACAACTGAGCACTGCCAAGCAGGTTTATTAAACTAATTTTAATTCAGAACGACTGATGATTTCTGTCTCTTCTCCAGCTTTGAGCCGATGGCTGCTCCAACAGCAGAGAAAATACCCAAAACACCATCACATGAGAAACCTGCCGCGACCAGAACGTCGTCTACACAGGATGTGGATCCACGTCCAAAGGTCTCCTCAGCTGAACCCCCCTCACAGACCCCAGTGGAAAAACCTAAAGACATTTCTACAGAAAATAAGTCTATGAATAGCTCAAGCGAGAAACCTGGAGAGGACAAGCAGAACAAATCAACTGATGGCGAGGTTCGACTCCGCAGTCGGAGCCTATCTGCAACGCAAACAGCTAATGATGAGGCAGACAGTGGCCAGCGCCCTCTAAAGAGAGACAATGTCAAGCGTCGCTCTGTTCGCTTTGGTATCGTGGAGAGAGACGATGGTGGGCCTCCACTGATCCTGGGCTCAGCGTCGGAGTCCAGCTCAGAGGAAGAAGAAGAAGAAGCTCCTGAGGATAAAGCTGAGGAGGAAACTCCTGTTTCGTTGCCCGTCTACAGACGAGTGGGAAGTCTTCAGAGAAAGGATCAAGAGATGCTAAAACAAGAAGAGGAGCGACTGAAACATTTGGAGTTTGAAAGACAGAGAGCAGAGGAGAACAAACAGGCGAGACTTAAGTTAGAAGAGGACCATAAACGAGAAGAGGAAGAGAAGAAGAAAGAAAACTTGAGGCAGAGGGAAGAGGAAAAACAGAGAGAGGAGGAAAGGGAAAGAGAGAAGTTGAAGGAGGAGGAGATGGAGAGACAGCGGAAAGAGGAGTGGGAGAGGGAAAGGTTAAGAGAAGAGGAACACGAAAAGGAGAGGCTACGAGAGGAAGAAAGGGAAAGGGAAAGACAGATGGAGATCATGTTGCAGGGACAAAGAGAGGAGGAAAGAGAGAAGGCAAAGCAGAAAGAAGAGATACTAAAGCAGGATCAGGAGGAGAGTGAAATAGAGAGGTTGAGGGAGGAAAGAGAAAGACAGAGGTTGAGGGAGGAGCAGGAGAGACCGATTCATGAACACGAGGAACACAAATTGGAGGTGGAACTGAGAGAGAAGGAGATTAATAAAAGGAAACGAAGAGAGGAGGTGTGGGAAAAGGAGTGGGTGAAACGGACAGAGAGTTTGGGAGAAGAAGAAGAAGAAGAGAGTGAGGGAGAAAGACAGAAAGAGGAGGACAGAGAGAGAGCGAGGCAGAAAGAGGAAAGACTTAAACAAGAGGAGAGGGAGAAAGAAAGGGAGTTGATGTGGCTGAGACAGAAAGAGGAGGACAGAGAGAGAGCGAGGCAGAAAGAGGAAAGACTTAAACAAGAGGAGAGGGAGAAAGAAAGATTGAAAAAGGAGGCTGAGGAAAGAGAGAGGGAGAGAGAAAAAGAGTTGATGTTGCAGAGACAGAAAGAGGAGGACAGAGAGAGAGCGAGGCAGACAGAGGAAAGACTTAAACAAGAGGAGAGGGAGAGAGAAAGGGAGTTGATGTGGCTGAGACAGAAAGAGGAGGACAGAGAGAGAGCGAGGCAGAAAGAGGAAAGACTTAAACAAGAGGAGAGGGAGAAAGAAAGATTGAAAAAGGAGGCTGAGGAAAGAGAGAGGGAGAGAGAAAAAGAGTTGATGTTGCAGAGACAGAAAGAGGAGGACAGAGAGAGAGCGAGGCAGACAGAGGAAAGACTTAAACAAGAGGAGGGGGAGAAAGAAAGATTGAAAAAGGAGGCTGAGGAAAGAGAGAGGGAGAGAGAAAAGGAGTTGATATGGCAGAGACAGAAAGAGGAGGACGGAGAGAGAGCGAGGCAGAAAGAGGAAAGACTTAAACAAGAGGAGAGGGAGAGAGAAAGGGAGTTGATGTGGCTGAGACAGAAAGAGGAGGACAGAGAGAGAGCGAGGCAGAAAGAGGAAAGACTTAATCAAGAGGAGGGGGAGAAAGAAAGATTGAAAAAGGAGGCTGAGGAAAGAGAGAGGGAGAGAGAAAAGGAGTTGGAGTTGATGTGGCAGAGACAAAAAGAGGAGGACAGAGAGAGAGCGAGGCAGACAGAGGAAAGACTGAAACAAGATGAGAGGGAGAAAGAAAGACTAAGAGAGGAGGCTGAGGAAAGAGAGAGGGAGAGGCAAAGGAGGCTGGAAGAGGAAGAGAGAATGAGGGAAAGACAGAGACAGGAGGAAGAGGAGAAAAAAAGAAAGGAGTTTGAGAGGAGAATGCAGCAGGAAAGAGAGCGAGAGATGGAGACGACGAGGCAAATAGAAAAACAGAGAGAGGAGGAGAGAAGGGAGGAGAGGGTGCTACAGATGGAGAGGGAAAGATTGGTGGAGCTGGAGAGAAAAATGCAGGAGGAATTGGAAATGAAGCGAGGGAAAGAACTGGAGGAAAAGGTGAGAATGTATAAAGAAAGAGAAAGGGAGGGAAGGAAGAGTTCAGCAGATTTAATCAGCTTTGACTCTGAAGATGTCCCTCAGAATTCAAAGACACCAAATTTACCCTTAGCTAAAACCTCAGCGACCACTGAGAGTCCGATCAAAGTTGTGTACGATGACTTCTCCGTCAGGAAGCCTCTGATCGAGGTAGATTTTGACGATTTTTCAGTCAAGCCAAAGAGATGGGGCTCGCGGGCCAAAGCGGAAACTAGTCCAGTCATCGACAGCTGGACAACAAGTCCCGTGGATAGAAGAGAAGAGTCGGAGGTGCTGATGCCCCTGAGTGTATCCCCTCAGGAAAACTGCGCACCCCAGCATGTTGCAAAACCAGACAGTCCAGAGCCTCCTCCAGCTGTGGAGAAAGCAGAGGAGAAGGAGGAGGTGGAGGAGAGGCCAGAGGAGGAACACCTCATCGCATTAGAAGTTGAGGAAGAGGAAGAGAAGGAGGTGGAGGAAGAGGAGGAGGAGGAGATAGAGGAAGAGATGGATGAATCAGAAGAAGAAGAAGAAGAAGAAGAAGAGCAAAAGGTAAATACAAAATTCTGCCTTTTTCACTTGTAATGCAACAAACCATACACCAGGAAGTTAAATGCCAGATTCATAGTGTGAGGTTAAAAGAGCAGAGACAGGAGTGTACATGTGATTATTTCACCACTGAATCATACCAACCTGTCAATCTCACACACACACACACACACACACACACACACACACACACACACACACACACACACACACACACACACACACACACACACACACACACACACACACCTCACCCCACCTGCATCAACACATCACTGTTCCTGAAACATGAGGACAGATGCCATACTTGTCATACTTGCTTTGGCCTAATTAAGTTTCATGTCAGAATGTGTCTTTGTGTGAGTGTGTGCGTGTGTGGGTGTGCGTGTGTGTGCACTCATTTTTGTCACCTCTTTCGGACTTATACAGCATAAAATCTTACCAGTCGACTTCATGGGGAACAAAGTCGAGTCCTAAATTATGTACAAAATTCAGCAGCAGAGCTATTAACTAGAATTAAGAGGTATCACATCACACCTGTCTTAAAGTTTTTGTATTGGCTCCTGGTTTGTTTAAGATTTTATTGATTACCTTTTAGGCTCTTGATGGCCTGGCCCCAGGGTATAATTCAGATCTTTTAATCGCCTCTTTACCTCTATGCAGCCTGCGATCTTCAGGCAAGCGTCTGCTGTCTCTTGCTGAATCAAGGCTGAAAACTTGATGAGGCAGAGCGTCAGCATCAGGGCCCTAAAGTTCTGGAGTGAATTGCCTGAGGAAATAAGTCTGTCTGAGACTGTCTTCTTATAAGTCGCGTCTAACAACGTTTTCATTTTGGCATATTCCTGAATTCACGTGGGGTGCCAGGCTACAATTGGGCTTTTATCTCTAACATTATTATTGCCATTATTACTTATGTACTTGAAACAAGCAAGCAAATCCATATCGTGTGCCATGTGTCAGTCTATAGTGTTTCAAGTTTATAAAAAAATATGTCAGAGTGGGAGATGTGATTAAAAAAACATACATGTAACTGTGAATGTGTACAGTTCTCCATCAGTGCTGTAACCCTGAAGATGTTAGGGATGAGATTGGATTTCTTTTTCATGTTCCATTTTATATACACACATTTGCAAGGTCAGGAGTCTCTTCTTTCTCAGATCCTAATGCATCATGTGAATTTTCCATCCATTTGCAACAGTACATCAAACTGTATGAACTCTATGTCTGCTGATGTGTGAATGTATGTAGGAGGGAGGTTATGATAATCACAAATGAAACAGACCGTGAGGTTATGACTTCCTCCGAATCTCTATCTACAATTTTCTGTTTAACGCTTTCATTTTCTTCTTATTTTTGCATCTAGAAAATACTTTTAAAAAAGATAAACAGCAGTGGAAAATAAAAGGAGGATGTAGGAGCATGTTAAAGAGGGAGGCGTTATTTGCATACAGAAATGTTACCTTAGAAGTACAAGTGGTTTTCCTATGAATTGCAGAGCCAGCTCAGCAATTTGCCTCCTCTGTGAGAGTTCCAGCTCTTATGTTGTAGATTCATTTTTTTGTTGTTGTTTGCACTAAGACAGCCTCAATTATCACTGTAATAACCAGTTTAATTAGGGACTATCTAACTATTGAACTATTCAGTGCCTCATTGAACGCACCATGTGTGGATTACATAGCCTGAGAGAGCAGATAGTTAAATGAGAAAATAAGAAGAATGATAACCACTGTCACGTCTGTGCAATCAATAGGAACCATAGATTGTATAGAAAGATGGACGACATGTCTCCACTTCCTCTCACTATCCAGAAATGAAGCCAAGATACACATGCACTGCCATTTTGTGCATTTGGAGCCAGAGTCTGCACTATAGCAAGGTCCCACCAGTACACAAGCTCATCTCAAATGTCAATCATGATGCTTTTATAGCATCAAATAACAACTATAAGCCAGAAAAATTAGCAAATGATATACATCATGTAATAAGAACTACCTAAAATGACAGAAACCATCTTTGAGAAAAAAATGTGATTGACATGTACTTTGACATCCACTAACGTGGAGGATTTATGACCTCTACTGTAGCCACCCACCAGATGGCAATCGAGATGCTTTGACTTCACTTTTCTGGAGCTGTCATGTTGACCATCTTTATATACAGTCTATGATTTTAACCTGCAGTCATCAGCTGGTTAGCTGACAGAGGGGAAACAGCTACCTTGGCTCTGTCTAAATCTTTTATTTATTCATACAAAAAGCAAGATGTCAAAATCATCTACGTGTGTGTGAGTTGTGTGCTGGATTTCAGACTAGTCAAACAAGCTGTATTGTGTTTATCAGTGACCTTAAGAGGTCATTTTTTTTTGCATTTGGATAGAGCCAGGCTAGATGTTTTCCCCCTGATTTCAGCTAAGCTAACTGGCTGCTTCAAATTTGGGGCACAAACCTGAGAGTGGTACTGATCTTTAACAATCCTAATCTGTTTCCATGACAAGAGTAAAGATTTCTTCCTCTTAGTAATGTAAATGTATTTAATCTCACATCCGTAACATTATTCAGTCATTAATTTGTACTTCACTTTAAGTCAACTAAACAAAATTCTGGGTGGATCCATATATAAACGTCATCTTCCACTGCCTGAAAGAAGCCGTCTTAATGAGTAGGGAGTGTTACACTCCCTACTCATTAAGCTATTGTTACTGTGACATTTTAGCCTTGTTAGCAATGTTAGCCTTGTTTTTATGTAAAAGGGGAAGAGGCTTAAAACAAACTACAAATGGCCTAAGCACAATGTTTAGTTTATTGGCAAGTACAATAATTAGATAATTAATAATTAAACAGACATTTCAAACAACATAAGAGAAATGAACATTGGAAATCTGAAGGCGGAGGTTTGTTCACCATGAAAAGACACAAAAAAAATTGTGGTGAAGTGAATGAACAGCTGACAAGGCCGTGCCAGTCAAGACAGATCAGTCAAGCACCTGTTTGAACATGCAACATTTTTGCAGAGTAAATGGAAGCACCGAATCCTGGAGCCCTGAACTGTGTGTATGCACAGTATGTGTGCGTGTCTTTGTGTTATCGTCTTTCTGTTTGCAGCGCGCACACTTATGCAAACAAATCATAACCCACATAACCAGTGAGCTACTGCAAAGGGACATTGTGCATAGCAACTTCAACATCATAACACTGTTAGTAGTGAAGCGTTGGTCTTGGCTGTGTGAGTACACCCTTGTTTCAACCACTGAGTGGTGCTGTTGCTCTTACAAATCGCTCTTCCTCATGCTTCCTTCCTGAAGTTTATCTCATGTAGACCACCTTACTCTGCTATAATATGGCCGCCATAAGACTAAACTGTATGGTTTCAGATGGTTTGATAAATAAAATGTATAATTTCTAGGGTGCAAGAAAAGCTCAGGAAAATACTGTTGTGTGTCAGAAAAAAGCAATTTGACTGAGCAGAAGGAGGTAAATGTTTACAGGGCAAACACGGGCTGTGCAGCAGACCGTGCAGTCTCATTCACTGACAAAATGAAAGACGGACAGATTGATGGATGGATGGAAAGATGGAAGGATGTTATAGTAAGTAGGGCCAAGGTGCTATGTGGTCATCATGTCCTCATTTGGATGTGTCCAACAGGGAAGCGTGTCAAATGACCATACATGGTGCCCCTATCTCCTCTCTGTCTCTCTACTCATTCCCTCCACCCTATTTTGAGAGAGAGCCTGTCACCCCCCTGCACAATCGCACACACATACACACTTTCTGGCACACATACACACAGAGAGGATGGGCCAAACCACTGACAAGAAAGTGCACATTTCATCGTGTCACTCAACTATCTTCTGCTGCGTGGTGCTCATACTTTCTCTCAACTTTCCAGAAGTCTGCCTGTTTTCTGCTGTCCTCTCCTCCCTCTCCTCTCACAAAGACCTGCTTCATTCATTACTTGCATGCAACTACGGAAAGAGAGCAGTGGAGGCAGGTACAGAAAACACCTTGGCCCCACTTACCGCACCTTCCTTCCCCCTGGGATTTTCCACATCTGAGAACAGACCTCCGCTTTGTTGTGATCAGATGTTCCCTGGAACCAGTCTGGTCTCAAGGAGATAAAAAGGGCTGATCTACCTCTCTGTACCTGGCTTTGGATGTTTGAGGAAGCAGTTATTTCCCACGCTGCTTTTCCTTTTTTTTCTAAATGGAGAACGGAGTTGCAATGTGAACTCGGAAGTAGGTCCACAAGCAAACAGGCTTGGCTGTTGCAGAAGAAGTCTCAGGAAAAAAAGAAAAGAGGTAATACTTAGAATATTTTTTTGTCAGACTGAAAAGCTGCTTTCCTTTTTTTCACAAAGTTGGAGTGAAAGAAACTTTTATTGACACTTCTGTCAGTGTCTTTCAAATGGATAATAATGTGATGTGATGATGGGAAAGTCTATCTTTGGGAAGCTGCTGTTTCGGATGTCATATCCATCATTGTGAATGCTGCAGTCGAGTGGTGTCGTCACAGAGCAAACACATGGCTGGTCATACTATTTACTTCTTCTCTGGCAGCAAATAATAGACTGTTCCAGGAAGTTTGTGTGACCTGAACCATAAAAATATGGAAAGAGACGATGGGCACCGCTCAAATGGAAGAAGGATTATTTCTTGCTTTGTATGAGTTCAGAATCTGTCTTTCTGAAGAAGACAGTTTGAGTTTTCATTAACGTCTGCTTCCTGAAAATGACGACTGAAAGCCAGATCACACATCCAGCTTTTTGACCCACTCAAAGAAAATCCCTTCAAAGCTGTAATTCCATTCCTCTGGTGGCCCAGTTTCCATGGTGACCCTAGTGCTTGGACGACCAGCTGTGTGAGCGTTACAACCATGCAATACTTTGGAGGGAAACTGTCAGCGGCCCAGCTGCAGGTGGCGGGCTGGGTGGGCAGCGTCCGGCGCTCCTTACAAGAGGCTCTGGAGCTGGTGTGGAGCAACACAGAGGAGAGGCAGGAGGAGGAAGATGAGGATAAAGAGGAAGAAGTTGAAGATGGAGGAGGAAGGTTTCAGAGGGCCGTGTCACCGCTCCGTAGCTTTGCCAGACGTAGCAGGAGATCCCTGCGCCGCTTCTCCGTCAGAAGTCGGCAAAGTGTGCAGAGGAGAACCACTGAAACCTGCTCTGTAAGAGCTGATGCATTAACCCAGTAGATGGCAATGAATGCTTTAAAATGCTCTGCGTCAAGTCTAATTATAATCTGCTGTTTAATCAAAATTATATTTTACCTTAAATTCTTGATGAGCTCATTTTTATAGACATTTAGTGCAATGATAATGAACGCAGCAGTTTTTAAAGCCTGAGTTCATTGCATTAATACCCAACCGTCATTTATTCCATGTAAGTCATGACCTGGTCTAATATTTCAACACCCATGTGCCAATAGATGAACATGCAAATGTAAAGAGGGAGAGCAGCAGTCAGTGGCCATCTGTTTCAGGAAGAATAGTTATCTGAAAACAACAAACCCTTTCCTCTTTGTCCATGTTGTCTGAGATAAAGCATAGGATTGTAACAAACACTTAGACAAGCTTTATAGTTAAAGTGACTGTATATGTCTGTGCACTGTGTGTGTCTGCAGCTGCCTTTTCTTCACACTGCAAGTGGTATAGATGATGGATAGATGGAATTTTAGGGGTATGGATGATTTAATAATATTGCTTGTTGCAGGCTTTGAGAACTACAATAGACTTTCAGTCTTACACTTTGTTCAGTCAGTAAACCAGGTATATTCATCCCAAAACAGCATGATAGCAGATTATGTTTATTTCAATTATTTGCTGTAGATCAGTCAAATATTGTGGTACCAACTGTGTCACACAAGGCAGTTTACTTGTTCATATTTAGGACATCTCTGCCTGTGATTTCTCAGGTGTTAGCTGTGGGTGTATCCTGCATGTGAGTGTGATTGTGTGTGTCTCTGTTTATATGTGGGTGTGCATTCACAAGAGACATAAAAAAGAGAAAATAACCTGCAGGCTATTTTCCCTCTTAATTAGACAACCCCTCATTTTCCTTTATTAGAGGTTAGGTGTTGTTGATGGTCGTCATTTGTTTCATTAGAGTCTCTGTTAGTTCTGCTTGTGGCATCTTTTACATCTTATCCTCATCGTAAACAAGCTCTCACCCACCAATGACTGTGACAGAAATGTGATGCAGGTAAACTGTAATGAAGCCAACTCTGTCTTGACTTGCACATCCTCTGCCCTCATGAGCACATACTGTTCAGACCCATCATTACAGCTTACAGGTGCTGTTTTTTGTGGGGTAGGGTTTAAACATACGTTACACATGTCTACACATGTGTTGAGTTTGTCCAAAATGCTCAGTTTCCATCGTGTGTCTGAATATATCTGTGAATCTCTGTGCACATGTAGATTAAAGCTGCACTAACAGATATTTTTATATAAACAATGGCTCAAATGACTGAGTCATGAGTGAATGTTGCCACTGAGTTGCAAATCAACATGGTTTTTATCACACTTCCCCTCAGCTTTAAGAGGCATTTTATCACCCTTCAGCTCATTGTATCGGTTCTACGGCCTTTTTTCCAGCCACAACAGACAATGTTTTTATTGAAAGTGCTTTGGTCAACCCTCTGTATGATACCTGCCCAGCAGCAAATGACAGGCAGTCAAAGTTAGACACTAACTGGTGAACATAGTGGAGCATATGACAACTGAAAAGCTAAATCCTATCCTCAGGAGTTGGTAGGGATCAAAACAGAGCAAAAAGGGGGAGAAATACTGAACTTGAACTTGTCCAATACTGAACTTGAACTCGTCCATCAGAGCAGTTGTTCTGTTGACGTGTAATATGTTGCTTTTTCTCGAACTTAGATTTGATACAAGTGGATTAGCTGTTTCATTGGAATCCGCATATCCGAGACTGATACACACTTGCCCTTCGTCTCATTCATTGTTGCATGCTGCACACATGTACAACTACCAAACAGGAACTTTTTAGAACATTCATACAAGTCCTTTTTGAACCAGGGTGAATAGGAGGTGATAGAGCTACATGACATGACTGAAAAATAAGTTAAAAACATATACATCATGATATAACTTGGTGAGCTGCAGTGGATATACTTCCATGATAAAGGCAGGTCCTGTATGGTGCTGGTGAAATTGCTCAATCGTAGACTGTGTCTCTGTTCGACCAGACTTTGTTTTCCCCTATAACTGAACACAGTCTGTGGTCATAGGAAAATCTCTAGAAGCCTATTCACTCATGCTGTGATGCTGCCAGATAACAGGCATTGTGCAAATGAAGCTGCTGTGTGAATGCTGAGTAATAAATGGACGGAGGAAGGAGATGAGATGGATATGAGATTATAAGGCTTGTTTACACGAGTGCTGTGTTGTATCCAGGTGACAATATTCAAGAGAACAGCACTGGGATGTGCCCCTTGACAAAATGTGAAGAGAGCTTAAAGGAATGTTTGTGAGGAGGTGCACAGTAGTTGCTTTTGTGTGGAATGTGTGTGTGTATCTGTGTGTGTCCACCCATGCATTCCAGCATGTGGGCGTGACAGCATGAGTGTGTTTGGTGTGTCCGTGCAAACGCACATAGGTGTGTATGCCAGTGCGTGTGCGTGCATACACACGCTGTCAGTGTTTATTGAGGACAGCCCAGTCTCTGTGACCGGCTCATTAAAAGATGCATGCTTGGCTGGTCCTCAGTCCTCTCTCCCTCTGTAGTTAGTGATCTTGGCTCAGCACACGGTCCATTTTCTCCCTGCCGCAGATCCACAATGTGAAAGTTCTCATGTGCAGATTTACTCAGCAAAAAAGGCACACGTCACATCATCATTTGATTTTGTATGATAAAGCTGTAGATCCAAAGAGATGAAGTCATTTTGTCAAACACTATCAAATGGCTCCTTCATGTTTTCTCTGGTTCTGTTGTATAATATGTTTTCTTATTCATATTCCTTATAATTGAATGATCTTTCTGCCTTTCAGACACAGGTTAACAGCTATTCCGTAAACGGAGATGACAAAGACACTGATGCTTTGATAGACAGTGAGCCAGAGCAGCTGAGTCCCAGCCATGAAGAGACATCTGAAACTGACAGGTAAGTGACAGGTTGCACTATAACATCATACAAAGTCTTACCACTAACACTGTCCGTGTTGTATGTTCAAGTGGCTTCATTTCCTTCATGTATGCTTATGGAGGCAGACAGGACCAGACAGGTTTAAGTGTCATTCTTTGTGTCTTGTGCTGAAGGTGTGGCTCCACATGATGTGGTTATTTTATTCCAACTGAGCACACCTGAAAAATAGAGGCCCTTTAGCTACCTCTACATTTACACCTCAAAGTAAGTAGCCTTGAGGTGCAGGTCAGAGGGGCTTGTTTAACTGTGGTTGATTCTTACTGTGATCGGTGGCGCATCTGAAAAATAACCCAATATTATTTAGATACCAAAGTAGTTGTTCTATTTTGTTTTTTTAACCTTAGAGCCTTGTGTGATTCTGTTTTTAATCAATAAACAGATAAATTAAATCTAGTAAAACAAGCAATTTCTGAAACATAATTTCTGTCAAAATAACAGACTGCAGCTACACATTAAAATGTCACAGCAAGAATTTCAGGAATTGAACTCCCTGTGCCCTCTTGTGGTTAAAGGAGCACAATGTCCAAAGCCCAGAGGAGTGACCCTTTGTTAAACATTGACTCAAATTACTGAAATTTAAAGTGAAAGCACCTCGAACTACACTTCAAAATGCACTGTGCCTTCTCTTCTAAGTCTGTGACCCATAACATGTTTTCTCTGTCTTCAGTCCGAAGCTGATCCCTGACCAAGTTCCTGAAGTCGCCTCTCAAGATGTTGATACCACTGATTTCTCTTCATTCCCTGAGGTTAGTTTCTCTTTGTTTCTTAAACCTCCTGGAGACCAGAGCAGTGACGGCAATAGCGGTTTGGTCAGTAATAGTAGTTTATATTCTAGATTATTATTTGATTATTGCTAGATTATTTGTGTGTGTGTGTGTGTGTGTGTGTGTGTGTGTGTGTGTGTGTGTGTGTGTGTGTGTGTGTGTGTGTGTGTGTGTGTGTGTGTGTGTGTGTTTGTGTCTGTGTCTGCGCACAGAGCTCCGCCCCACTCCTCGACACCAGCGCACAGAGATCCAAGGCCAATGTTGGAAAGAGGCGACTTCGATCGCGTCCGTCACGCTCGCTCCGGGCAGGGCCAACTCCAAGGGACATGTTGGATTGGAGGGCTTGTGACACCGCAGGTTATAATAGCATCCTTAATATTATCTAATCAACATAGAGGGCTGGAGCTGATTCTTTTAATTCAGAGTAAACAAGCAACATACACCAAATAGAGTCATTCTCTGTTTTGACTCTTAACTTTTTGTTTCTAGATGGAAAGGAGATGTCTTTCCAACAAAGGGAGTCAGATTCTGAGGAGGATCAGCCAAAACCGAAGAAAGCCTTACCTCCCCCTCCCACCTCACAAAGAGTCTCAGTGTTCCCTGGTCTGAGCCCTACAGCCCTGATTGTAAGCTTAAATACATTTTACCAAATGAAACGTGATGGAAACGGTCAGTATTTGCAGTGAGGTAAAGTTGTCTTGACTTGCTCCCCAAGGCTCAACTAAAAAAGAGAACAGTCAGAGGAGCAGCTGGAGGAGGAGATGAAACAGAAGACAACAAGGGAAGAGAAGAGCGAGGAGGTCAACGCGAGGCAACAGCACCATCACCCTCACAACTCTCCCGCTCCTCGCCTCGCTCTGCTTCTCATCTCGCGGGGGCTGCACTTGTGCTGCCACCCCTGGGCGGCACAGATGGAGGGTAAGAACAGAACACGACAGCACACTTAAAAAATATTCAAACCTTAGAAATTATGAGAAAATTGAATGAAAGTATTTTAATGATGACTGTGATTCTGTGTGTCATTCAGAACCAGCTCTTCTCCTGCTTGGCTGAAAGAACTGAAGTCTAAGAAGCGTCTGAGTCATCACGACAGCGAGGCTTAGCCAGACACAGGTGAGTAATATGGATGATGTTATAATAAATAAATAAAATAATTATTAAAAAAAATACAAAGACACAGGCGAACTAAAATCTTAAATTCTTGCATTACAGATTTTGTTGTTGTTGAAATTAATAAAAAACTAGAATGGCACATACCAAGGCCAAACAGTCCCCTCATCAAACCACATTTTAATTTCACAAGATTTTTATTTGATCTGCGGCCAATTTACACACACTCATAAATATCAGGCCCCTAAACACGACTTTTTTTTTTTCATCATTTCCATGAATTATTCTCTAAGAAATCAATGAAGATTTTGAAAAACGCCCTATCTCACAACATTAGAGAAAGTGAAATTAATAGATCTGCCCCCTGATCCAGATCTGCACCAAAATTGAATGGGTTCTTTCTTGGGTCATGCTCCACCAATCTACAAAATTTCACAGACGAAAACATAACCCCCTCAGTGGAGGTAACGATATTATAAGAATATGAATATGAATATGAATATGAATATGAATAATAGTATCAATAGCAGTCCAAACAGTTGTCCTCTTTCTTTCTGTCTTTGAAAGATGATGCAGTGATCTTTGGCAAAAAATAAGCATATTTTGAATAACTTCCTGATTTCTCTAACATCTGCAGAACTTTGATGCTGGTATCTGTGAGACGCACATTAGAGGTTCATAAGCAGTAAATGTCTTGCTGCATGATGAACATTAAATGACTTAATGAGAGAATCAGCCGTAGATGAGGACTGAGTCGTGATGGTTTTGGCATTTGGCTTATGCAATGTGTTACTGTAGGAGTGAAGGCATTATTTAAAAGGACTAATTTGCCTCTAAGTCATGATTAAAGACAGCTGAATAGGTTTGCAATAATAGAGCGTGAATGGTTTGAACCTTTCTGCGGGGCTGTCAGTAACACTCATGTTACTTAATGTAGACTGTGACAGAAAAGATTAAACAGGAAATGGTCCATATCTTTGCAACACTTTCTCCTATCAGATCTGCACTGTGGGTAAAATATCATCACTGTTCCTGAATGCAGTTGGTTTAAATGGAACTTTTCTGTTCACACCTGGCATTAAAATGTATAGTGAATGTTTGTCCTGTGACCACTTGTGATCTGATCTCACACTTTCAGAATTTCGGTCCAAATTATGTTGTTTTTACCCAGTCTGAGTTTAGAGATGTGTCCAACGTCACTGCGTTTGTGTGTGTGTGTGTGTGTGTGTGTGTGTGTGTGTGTGTGTGTGTGTGTGTGTGTGTGTGTGTGTGTGTGTGTGTGTGTGTGTGTGTGTGTGTGTGTCACACGCGCCAGCAAGCCAATGAGAGAGAGAGAGAGAGGAGTCTGGACGGGTTAAATGAATCTTGTGCAGCTCTGCTAGGATGATGCATTTTGCCAATGTAAGAAAAATGTATATTGTGTCGGTGGCCACAGACAAATCAACATTTGTTGGTAAAAATATGTTTGGTTAATTGTGAAACGGTAGCGGCTCAGAGGATGTCAGCTAAGTAGGTGGTCCTTCGTATGTGGCCCAGGACAATTTTGCGTTCACACAGAAAAAAGAATGTCTGCCAGACCACCTCAAGATTCAAGATTCAAGAGTTTATTGTCATATGCACAACAATTACATTAAGCAGTCGCTTGCAATGAAATGCTTGGGTCACAGGCTCTCTTATAACAATGCTCAATCAAAATTTAAAATTTAAAATAAAATATACAAAAATAAAAATATATATACACCTAAAGAAAAAAAGTAGTTTTTGTGATGGGATCTGAGGACACATTGAGGACACATTTAGATGCGTTCAGACCTAAACTTAGTGCTGAGCTTGTGATCAGATCACTCAGGACAGATGTTAATACCAGGTCTGAGCAGAGTCACTGTGATGTACAGTTAAGTGGAGACCAATGTGGCTTTAAGCACCACTTGGCCATCCATGCTGAAACTGATTACATTCATGTGTGGAAACCTAACAAACCTATGTGATAAATGCTGATTCAATTTTATTAAATGTCTGTTGTGGTTTGAAACTTTGTTCTAAACCTTCTGTATCTCTTGTTGCCTTTAGGACACTGTGCCATGGCCTTTTAGCAAGAATCAATTCATCTCAGCTGCTGATGCTCCTGACAGACGTCTTGTCAAGATTGCTCCATTTTCCACTTCGAGTGCCTTATTTTGAACCTTTACTGGTACAATCAGAGGAGGGTTTTCTGGATATAGAGGCCTCCGAGAACTTTTATCTTGTAAATGAAATAATTGTGCCAAGGCTGTGATGTTTTAATGCCAAGTTTTGTGTTTTATTGACTGTTGTACAGAGGCTGAATGGAGGGTGAACACCCCAATATAATTTAGAAAAAAGCCATGCACTGTCTTGTTGTCTGAATTTCCAAGTCCATCACATTCCAACAGGAACTGATAACACCAGACCTTCAGCAGAGTATGTACCATCATACACATGCACACCTATACTGTATATACAGGAACTACTGAATATAAATGATGGATCGCAAATTGTGTGTATTTAGTGGAAATTGTATAAAATGCCTTTTGCATTATTTTACCAATCACAAATCGTCCCAAGTAAAACTACCTAGCACTTTCAGAAGCATATCAAATTATCTTCCATACAGTGCGATAGATTAATCAAGTAGATAATTGTTGTAACAGGGTCATGGGATTTTCTTTTTCTTTTTCTAACACCTTGAATGCCTTTCTTCTCTTCAAAGTTGCACAACATGTAAGGATATGGTCCCTGGTTTTATTAAAATGGACACTAGCTGATCAGAACATCAGCAGTGAGCTGGGAGGAAAATGCAGAAATGCTGTAATGGATTTAAAGAGTGTGTTTTGTAAAATCTCAAAACAAATGTTTTCCTCAGCTTGAAATTCTTTCCCAAGTGCTTTTTTTAAACGTTAATGATTGACTGTCATCAATGCTGTAATCATTTATGATCAACTGTCTGTATGATAAGAGGAAATCGAGGGACCTTTATTAAAACCTTTTCTATGAAATACAATGGAGTATGTTTTTGTTTTTTTATGGGAAACTAACTGCATATCTTCATAGATAAGTGACAATGGAGAATTAAGAATCATTGGCCTATTTATCAGTTTGAAACTGAAAAAATCTCACTCCTGTATCACAAGCTGCCTGTTATAATAAATACATATTTTTCTATAGCAGCTATCTAAACAAGGTGACAAGGGGCTTCACAAAATGCATGCAACACACAAAAAAACAAGTCTCCAAGTTTTGGAGCATAAAGAGCATAAATATTAGCTCTGCAATATAACTTGAGGCCAGATTGTGCTGGGTTTTAAAAGTTGTGAATATAATCTTAAAATCAATTTTAAATTTAACTTGGCAGCTAATGAAGTAAGACAAGAATTGGAGAGATATGTGCCCTGTGCGTTTTGATGTTGGTTTAAAGGTTCTGCACCTGCTAAAGCCGAGACACTGAGGATGGACCGGTACGTTCAAACAGTGCATTGCAGTAGTCCAGGTGTGTGGTGGTAACTGCTGTTGAATAAGGAGCAAAGTCAGTGCAGGCCTTTCTGAGATTTAATGCAGCACCTGCAGATGGAGTCATCACATCTGATGTGAAAATGAGCAAAGTGAGGAAGGAATGAGTTATACCTGTTAGATGAGTCACACATTATCTAACACTGAGTCAACACTATATGCATTGTCAACACTACAATAATATTTTGATGGTGGCAAGAACTTCAGGTCAGTTTATATTCTCCTGTCATTGGACTTGCAGTAAAGTGCTGGCGCTTAAACAAGTGTGTCCTGCAAAGACTGTAAAGAATACTGTGTCAGATGAGAGGAGCATTGAGCATTAAAGATAAGGAATAAGAAATGCATTCATTACAAAAGGTTAGAATTTACATTTCCCCACTTAGAGCATTCTATGCTCACAAGCACAACATATTAATACAAGAAAAGACAGAGCTGATAAGATTTTAGATTTATTTCATAGATGAACGTAATAAGATTTAATAAGGTTATTGACACTGGCTTAAAAATGTAGTTGAGAGTCAAATCTGATGCCAAGGTTTCTGGCTGTGGATTTAATTTTGCTAACCAGTGGACCAATAAATGGTTGAAGTTTGCCTACTGTGGTCAGGGCCAATGATTATTACGTCAGTCTTTTCTAAAATACTATTAATATTATATGTGATACTATTATCAACATGGCACCATAAGAAAGCCAGAAATCTGATGCAGCTTTTTGGATGCTGGATGAAGAGAAAGATAAAGAAGCAAGTAGAAGATGGGAGAGTGCAGAGAAAGATAGCTGGGTGGGGCCGATAGTGCTGAGTGAGACTGATCCCTGCACATTCTCTTGGCTGGCAACTGGTGCGTGTGCCCACTATAGGATCATGGTCAGGATGGCAGCATGGGCAGAGCCAGGCAGTGTTTGCCAGTGTGCCAGGGACAGAGGGGCAAGCCTATTGAGATGCAGTGTGACGGACACAATGGGCGCGACAGACTTGCTGCATCAACAGGCTTTTTGCTGCTGTGGCCAGAAATAAACCATAAATACCCCCGCTGGCCTCCACCGACCCGCTCGCCAGGCCTGCACACCCACACCCTCACACTGAGACAAACAGTAAAGAGAGATAAGACAGAGGAAAGACGGAGAGCAAGGCTCCTACGTGGTGCAGTGAAGCACAAGCCATCCAGGTAAAAGACAAAAAAAAGATCATCCTTCTGTACCTGAGAGGCCTTTTCTCTCTTACGCTCTCCCTATTTCTTCTTCTATCTGCAGATGATAGGTTGCTAAGAGGCATTTTGTGTGTGCCATATTGATGTTGTATACTTGTATAGCCTTTGCAACAGACACAACTAAGATTAGAGTAAAATAAGATATGCAAATATTTGGTTTTATGTTTTGTTTATGAGCAATTGGATTGTTTGTTACTACCAACCATGTATTGAAGTTATATTATGTTTCCAGGGTTGCAGGATACACCAGTGTATTATATTCATGTAATGTAAATAATAATGCAAAATCTCTAAAAATGTAGTTGTTGTGCTTTGTAGAGGTAAAATGACCGAACAGCAGGGAACCCCGGACCAGCTGCCTGCACATAAGGGCCAAGGAGGAGCCGGTGCAACATATAAGGTACGTTTCATAAAAGTTTTTCTGTTGATGTTGAAATGAAAAAGTCAGACTCATCATGGGCTTGGGACTTTGCCGATCACACCATCAACTCCCCAACTCTTCTTGTCTTGCAGTTGGCAGTTTTTGAGTTTGAGAACTTTCGTGGGAAGAAGGTGGAGTTGTCTGGTGAATGTAAAGACTTGTGGGAGAAGACACAGCAAGTTGGCTCAGTCATCGTGGAGGCTGGACCGTGAGCGATTCAGTTTCCCCTCATCCAAGTTGTTTACCATGCTCGGGGGGAAATTGTTGCATTGATACGTGATGTGTTTTCTCCATGTCCTCAGGTGGGTTGGGTTTGAGCGTCCAGGTTTTGCAGGAGAGCAGTATGTGTTGGAGAGAGGAGAGTATCCTCGCTGGAGCACCTGGACCAACTGGATCAACTGGCAGAGTACCTACAGCCTGAGCTCATTCAGGCCCCTGAAAGTGGTCGGTATTATGGGTGTGATGTTAGCAGATAACCTCTTGCAAGTCATGCTCAAACCTGATGAATTTCTCTCCAGGACAGTGCAGATCACAAGCTGCACCTCTTTGAGAACACAGGCTTTGAAGGCAGAAAGATGGAGATAGTTGATGATGATGTCCCCAGTCTGTGGGCATATGGTTTCCAGGACCGTGTGGCCAGTGCTAAGGTTGCCAGTGGAACGTAAGCTGCAACCCTCTCAGACATAAATATTACTCATTGTTTTGTTCTGTTATTATATTGCCCAGTTCTCCACCCCACAAATGTGATATATTATTCACTGTCTTCCCTCTGAAGGTGGGTGGGATACAGGTATCCAGGCTACAGAGGGAGCCAGTACGTGTTTGAGCATGGAGACTTCAAGCACTGGAACGATTGGGGAGCCACTGCACCTCAAATCCAGTCCGTCCGACGTGTGCGGGACATGCAGTGGCACAAGAAAGGGTGCTACATTGCCCCTGCCCCTACGCCTCCCAACCCCAACCCCAACCCCAATCCCGAACCCGAACCCAAACCCAAACCCAATCCTAACCCTAACCCTAATCCCACTCCCACTCCCAACCCCAAATCACAAACACAACCCCAATCTTAATGCCACACCTCACGCACCACCTACAGCAACTGGGGCAAGATGAAGGCAGCGAGCCAGGAGCCAGTCTCACAAACATACCAACTGTTAGTTTAGACTATCTGACCATGCAATTCTGGAAACTGGAACTGACAAACATGTATCTCTGTTGGAAATAAAATGATTTGGCCCTGATTTTTGCAATCCGCACATTATTGCATCTTTTTACTCATAAAGTGCATCTTATTCTGAGTACAGGGAAACTAGAAATGTGTGGTAGTAGGAGCCTTACAGTAATTTTGAGAGTGTCTAAGAATCGGATTAAGAGCTATGTTGATCATCTAAACCTTGAAAACACAAAAACCTTGAGTTAATCAAGGTATAATTTAAGGGGCCGATTCTAACCTTGAATATAATTTTACTCTTTAGTGAGTTCCACTTAACGTATGAAAAAGTTGTGCATTTTCAGATTAATTATCTAATTAATCTGAGTTCTCTTGGTTTGAGACAACTAATTTATAACAAAAGGTCTGTGTTACAGTTTGAAAAACATTGTTTTTGAAAGATAAAGGAATTTATAAAGCAGGAAGAGTAAAAAAAAATCATGCCAATGGTTGAATTATGGGAAAAGTGATTTTAGAGCTGGACCATAGACTGTATATAAAAAGTGAATCCACATTAGAGAACAAAAGTCAGGAAATGACTTGATTTTGGCCAGCCTTTTCATTTTTAATCTATTTATGGAAAAGCAAGAGTAAATGTCTGCATTACCTAACAAATTGGCCTATAAACAGGACATATCGAATAATCAATCTACTTAGTTAAGATAAAACAGTCTTTTTTAGCTTTAATTTATTTCCAGACGCTCATTATTTCATATTTACTTTTGTGCACGATATTTCTGTTGGGAAATGAAAGCGGAGTCTCTTCCTGATGTGGCGAACAGGCGTGGACCAACTGCCATTGGTTTAAAAAACCGTTGGACCCGCCCATAAAGAAAAATTCCCATCCAGTCATACGCCATCTTCATTGAACAAGCGCGAGGGGAGGGATGGCAACGCGCAAAATTTGAAAGTTGACCGGAAATAACGTTGACCGGGAAGAAAACAGTGCGTTTCTCTTATGAAACCAATGTTTTGTGTAAATTATTAATAAGTATCACATCCACCTGCATGCCACATGGTGAGTACTCCCGCATTACTCTGTGGAAGACGCGTGTGCGTGTGTTAGCGCGACTTGCCTGTTAGCGACGCTAGCAGACAGACGGTAGCTAACCTCAGTTAGCTACAGAAGGGATGTCAGTGTTGATGTCTGTTGCTTCGCTCCCGTCTTCACCTCCCACACACACACACACACACACGTCTATTCACTTCGACCACTTGTGTGTCATGTCCTCAGGTTAGTTTTTTATTAGGAAGCCATGTTGAAGTTTAAATACGTGAGTCAGGGGAGCCTGATACCGATGGTCTCCTCCACGGACCCCATCGCCAGCCGCAGCTCGCGACTCAACCAGGTGTTTCAGGTAAAATGCGGCTTTGTGTCCTGACGCTCATCATCTAGATCTATAATAAATACAGTCACCACTCGGCTTAAGACCAGCTGCGGTCATTGTTATGTCGCTGACTTCCTGTTCCGGTGTTGATGCGCTGTCCACAGGGCCGTGCCAGTCTGCGGGGGCAGCAGGAGGGATGCACTGTGGGCCGGGAAGAGTTCCTGGAGGCTCTGCTGCTCCTCTACCAGGAGTGCACCTCCCCGGAGCTGATGAGCATCCATCACGTGGCGAACTTTGTCAACAAGTGTAAGCACGCATTCTACACCTATACTACATTTCTTTGTTGTTATTTTTGCTTTCGAAAAACATGACACATTTCCTCTGTCTTCTTTTCACTCTTCTACAGTAAAAAAAAGTGACCTATGGTTTTTTTTCTTGCTTTTTTGTGTGTATTGCACTCATCCCCTACCTCCACAAAAAAAGTGATCACTAAAAAGCATAATCCACAACGAGCAAATTACAATAAGACATTTGCTAGAATGATCTATATTTGCATAGCATCAATATCGATGATTGTCACAGTAAATGCCACATTGTTTCTTTTAAGTTTAAAAACAGATTTTTGCTCCTGAGTGAAGGTTGTGGTTTTAAACATTTCTTTATGAGCAGAGAATGACAAACACTTGACATACAGCAAAACATTTTACCAATCTGAGGTGGATTTAATTTGTTTTACATCCTAAGTGGGCTTGCACAATGAATAAGCAATAGATATATATTGGACTTTTAATAGATTGCTACTGCTGAAAATTATATTGCGATAATTGTTGATATTTTTTAATTTCACCGCCCTAATCTCAATCCATAAGAGCTACATTTCAAAAATGTCCTTTCAATTGTGATGTGTTGAGAGAGTGTGTCCTAAATGTTGTTTCAATTTCTTTCTCACAAACAATGGGCTTGAAACCTCTGTGTTTTCTTTTTGTCTGTGAAACAGTTTCTGAAGTGGTCTCCGAGCTGCAGGCCCTGCAGCCTCGGGTCGATGACTTTGAACTGCGTGCGTTGGTCGGCCGCGGTCACTTTGCTGAAGTCCAAGTCGTTCGAGAGAAAGCCACTGGAGACATTTGTGCCCTGAAAGTCATGGATAAGACAGTTTTGCGCACTCAAGAAAATGTAAGAAAAGTATTTGTTTATGGTGGGGACACGCTGTAATGGGATTTAAAAAAAAATCTTGGTTACAATGATCATTTGGCTGCAACATGCAATCATTTCTGTGCCCTCATTTCAATGATGCTAGATTTGTGGTTTAGGATTTCAAATTTAAAGGTTAATTCATTCAGACATATTTCATATAAAAATGTTGAATGAATACAGATACTGACCACAAACTGTGTTGTTTATCACCAAGTAAACAGGAAATATAAGAAAAGTCAGACGAACAAGAGGAAACGTTAACAAATCCCAACTTTTATAAATGTTTATTGCTTTGAATTTATATCTTAAATAGTATTTTTATAGGACTAAGTGTTGTAATTTTGTATTTTGCACAATCCTCTTTGAAGGCTTTGTACAGTGTTTTTATCTATTTTGTGTCCTGAAGTTGCAGTCTGAAAATGGTCCACTGGGGGGTGCTGTAATGTTGAATACATCTGTGTACATTATTTCACAGCTGTGCTCTTCAGCATGTGACTAATAGAACAGATTTCAGTCAGAATAGTACATGAGCTGTAACAGGAAGGAGTCTGAAGTGAGCCATATAATGAACAACTCGTGTGAATTACAAATCTTTTGCTCATGCCACCTGTCACTACTTTGCATCATTTTAAGTGGCATCCCACTTTAAACAAGCAAACAATATAACATGCAAGAAGCTAGGAAGAGAGGTCTTGAATGCTTTTAGTCCAAAAGTTTGGTATGTGCATTCGAATTTTTATGAATTCTTTGAATACGACACATACATTACATTTAAACGCTATTCATCCTCTAACGTTTTTTATCAGATCAATGTTTTAAATTGATGAGTTGATGGGGATTGTACACAACTCACATTGACAGTTTGTCCAACACTATTGTTGCTGTTCTATATGTGTGCTGATTGCCTACCTTTTCAATTCTCCTCAGCTGGTTTTTCATGAAGTAGAGCGGAGGATCCTGGCTCTGAACACCAGTCCCTGGATCCCACAGCTTCTCTATGCCTTCCAGGATAAAGAACACATCTACCTGGTGAGGCTGCAGGCTTCTGAATTTTTTGTTGATTTTTTTTTTCTCAGTTTTGTAATAAATATTTATAGTAGAGGCAGGTAATTAACATGTGGTGGGCTAGCTGTGTTAAATGGTATATGTAGTAGCACCTCCTACAGTCATGGTGAGGACAGGCTTTGTGCTGTAGATGCCTAGAGGTAGCCTCTTTGTTTAAGCATGCTAACTGAGATACACATTTATACAGCTGTGGTTCCTTGCAATTGTTTACAAGAGAGGCTATTTTAACTGCATTTTAATGTGTTGTCAAAATACATTTCCCACCCTAAATTATACCAGGTGAGGGTTCTCTGGTCCTCAGTTCACTGAGAAGTCAGTTACTGACTGACGAGTTTGCATAATCGCTCAAAATCTTGAAATAATTTATATTTGACTGAGTGAAATCTGTATAGTAGCAGTGGCATTGAACGATCTACTGACTGTCTAACAGTGGTGACTGTTAAAGAGATTGTATTTGATCAAGTATTTATATTAGTAGACAGTTATTTGATACAATTTATACTTTATTATGACCTTGATTTTCTACACATGTTAAATATATTTTCAGAGCATGAGAAACATGCTTGTTTGCTGTGTAGTGAATAGAAAATTGGAGCTCCCATACAATTAGTCATGGCAACAGGTAAATAAAGAGCCTTCCATTTTAATCCAATTAAACTAGAAAAGAAACGAGAAATATTGATGTGTGGCAATCTACATTTATCTTTCAAAAAAGTGCAGCAGTGAGAGAGTCTGAGTTGGATAAAAGTGTCAATAAGTTAAGTCTAATACATTTTATTCAGGGTAGTCCACAAGACTACACTATTTAGCAGACTCATTTCCTTAATGGATGGTAAAGTGCTGAAATCCTGTTCGTTAGATTACATTTTTAAATGTATATAGTCACCTGTAACCTGATGGGAATAAAGTGCTGCTGGCAGCACAAGAAAATATAGATTCAACAGATTGGAAATAAGTTAGATCTGTGATTGTAATCTCATTGTCTGACCCAGTTATAATGGGGATTTTGGTGATTTGCAGTCGAAAAAGCATCTAGATTGAAACTGAAAATGTAAATTCTATAATTCTATTTTGTAAAAGAATGTTAAAAAACTGTTTCTTATCACTTTATTTTAAAATATAGGAAATAAAAAAAAGAACATTTAATGTTAGTGTAGAATATTTGCATCCTATACTCAACTCACTTTTGAACATTTAGTCCAGATTAAAATAATTTAAGTCTTTTCCAGAAATATCACATCATCTACAAAATGTAGAGTCTTATCTTAAAGAATCTCATAGATTTGAGTGGTTATGCAGGGATTGTAATGCAAGTCCACAGACTCTGTGTTACAAAGACAGAGGGGCATAGATTTCTTTCTGAGCTGAGGATGAAGCCTTGAGTAAAATTTGAATGTAAGAGATGGATGACTGATTATACATGTTGTAAAGATAGGTCTTGGGTAACAAGCCAATGTCCAATTTGGATGTTAATGTTCTCTAAACCTAAACGTATGCAAATTTCTTATATTTGCTTATATATTTACTGTCTGAATGAGAAAATGAAGTGTCATGTGAGAAACTTCTTCAGACTCAGCAGGAGAGAAACTCAGGGTTTGTTGAAGAAAACTTGCTGGAATGCAGGTTAACAAAGTTATGATGATCTCTGGCTTAAGGTTTAAGTCATCTCAGTTTCTGGAACAGTAAACCCAGAGATTGGCTCATCTGCTGTCTGAAACAGGCCTCTGGTCTCCGTCATAAATGGGGAAAAATGCATCTTCCAACAACCCCAGCTATAATTAAAAAATAAGACAACTCCAAAGTCTCGAATTCTGAAAGATGAGACCTGATTCTAAAACCAAAATATCTTATTTCTATATGTGGGTTTTGCAAAAAGCGCAGCATAGCTTATATGTTTTTATATAGAAGGCTTTTTACAATTAACCTGTTCTGGAAGGTGTTCATTTTTCTTATTTTCTGCCACAGCTGTGTTTTCCATAAAGTGACAAAAAAACCACTGGCATCAGTCAGAATAGGACATGAGCTGCTTCAGGAGGGGATGAGAGGAAAAACTTGTATGTCGAAGTAATGCTTTGAGGCAGGGGGAAACTGTTAGCTTTACGGTCCCCACTAGGATTTTGTTCACATTAATGACGCTAACCAGTGTTCAACCTCCCCTGGACAGGATCCTTGAGGGGCTCTTTGGGCCTAGCTGTTGTTTTAGTAGCTACCTGAAACTAAAATCTCAGTGTTTCATGTGTAGGTAAAACACCCCCAAGATGTCAGTACTCAATGTGCATATTCATAATTAATACATCTTATCATTTGAGTCTGGTTAAGGAGGTGCCCAGACATATTTCCCACAAATGTTAGTGTCTGTCTAATGGCCTAATCTACAGCCGTGAAGTAAAGTGTCAATTCTCTCCTCACAGAGAGCATCCCATGTAATCAGTGTGATAGCTGTTAAGCTCACTGAGGATCTATATTTTCTCTGCTGACCTGTTAGATTGGCACAGGGTGGAGGAAACAGCATTTCCTCCTCAGCCAAGCCTTTTACTGCATACTGCCCTTTGTTTTTCTTTCACTCCCCCTCTTCTTATACTTTCCGTCATTGCCCCCGCGTGTCTGTCTCCATTCTTCCTCCTCCTCCTTTTTTCATTCCCCCTCTGTCTCACCCTGCTCCCTAACTGAGCATGGAGGAAAATACAAAGCATCCATCTTTATCGGTGTGTCAGAGAGACACCAGTCTCCCTGTTGCTAGGTAACACTGGAGAATGCTCCCCGTTCATTCAGTCTTGCAGACCATTCATGCACCAGGGGCTCTCTGCCTGTCATGGCTGTATGACTGCAACCATATAGCTCAACCAGCCCGACCAGTGCCCTTCAGCTCAGGATGCAGAAAGGAGAATTTCAGTCAAACATGATCTAGGTTGATTTGTAATTAGCTTTTTTTTTTTAATTTAAAAATAAGGTATCTGAGGATGAGATGTGTTTTATTTATTTATTTTTGGTCGTGACATGTTGCTTGCTTTGAAAACACGTCTGCTTGTAGCCTGAGATCACAAACACACACACAAAACATGTATTTTTGCAGTTGTTGTTGGTGTATTTTTAGCTATGGAAGATCGTTTTTTTGACTGCAGTATCAGATAAATCTGCAATAGTGTCTGGTGTTACATAACTGAATCTATAATGAGGAGAACCACCCTATTAGCTTAAGCTAAAAAGCGCTTTGATATAAGCTCAGACACGTGGGCCTACACTTGTTGCTCTGTTTCTCATGCTTTCTAGGCCTATTTATAGCCACTCAGAAACATTTCAATGGCATGTTACAGCTGTTCAACTTAATTCTATTTAAACACATACTCTTTCAAAATCCAAGTGGTTTTCACGTTACTTATTGATCGCTCACTGCAACATATATCATTACAAATGTGTCCTCAGGCGATGGAATACTTGCCAGGTGGTGACCTGATGTCCCTACTAAACCGATACGAGGATCAGTTTGATGAATCCATGGCTCAGTTCTATTTGGCTGAGCTGGTAGAGGCCATTCATACTGTCCACCAGCTGGGCTACGTTCACAGGTAAGGCGAAAAAGGGCTGCGTAAACCTCATTCACGGCTCTATGGAATAACATAGTCGTGGGTCATTACATACCAGCTCACCAAGGACTTCCCAGTTCACATCATGGATTTTTCTTGGAAATAAATCATGTGAATTATTCTTGGGAACTTTCAAAATCCCATAGCTCTACTCCAGATACTCTTTTAGTTACACATTTCTAATATTTGGAACAGATTTCCACAAAAAATATTGGAAGGATGGGATTTCCAATTTCTTTCACATTGGGTTTTTTCACATTTTGACCAATTTATAGATCTTGATGAAAAAACATCAGGAATAGTCAGTCTGTGCAAATGTTGCAGCCTGACTGAATTTAAGGAGACTCTTTGGGCTTTGGCAGAGGTATGAGCTCTACTCAGTGCCTTTCTCAGTTTTTCATCAGATTGGGTGGAAATCTAGACTGGACGTCCAAGAATGTAATAATAATAATTTGAAACATATATTCATGGAAATAGTTGTTGCTGTATATTACAATAATAAAAAAATGTAGAGCTGGAAAACCCACTTATAGATTGTAAATTGTATGTTCCCAAGAAGGAGGGAGAAGCTATAGGATTTTGCAAGGTCCTATGAACTGAATAGATTTTCATGTGAATTTCTTTAAAAGAAAATCCATGAGATTAACTGGGAAAGGTTCTTAATTCTGGGTGAATTGGCAATGTAATGACCCGTTTGAAAGTAGGACCAGAGACTAATTGGGGAAATTTTCTTAGCGCCTCAATAAATCATTGTTTGTTTCCCTTTTGTCTTCACTGGAAGGCTGAATGTGCATAATTCAGGAAAACATTAACTAAACATGAGAAATGTCGCATTGTAATGTAACCCGGAGCACTGAACGGGATGTTATGTAACACAAAAACATGGCTGGACTTTACAAATGTATTCCATTATCGTCAGAGCGGTAGACATATTACAGTACTCAGGCAACAAACAGCTCTGTAAATGCCGTATCAGATCTCCTCTAAACTCTCCACTTGCAGAGACGTCAAACCAGAGAACGTTCTCATCGATCGGACTGGTCACATTAAGCTGGCAGACTTTGGATCAGCTGCCAGGCTGAATGCTAACAAAACAGTAAGTAGATTACACAGTTTGCTTTGTGTTTTAACTGTAGTATTATTGACCGTGACATTATTGTCTTTAATTATTGCATTTTCCAGGTAGCCGCTCCCAGGGTGCCTGTTGGCACCCAGGACTTCCTGTCCCCTGAGGTCCTGATGGCAATGGATGGGGGCTCCTCTCACAGCACTTACGGGGTGGAGTGTGACTGGTGGTCCCTCGGCGTCATAGCCTATGAGATGATCTATGGCAGGCCACCTTTTTCTAATGGCACTTCTAAGACAATTCACAACATCCTCAACTTTGAGGTACATAGAGTCTCATCTAGACTATTTGGATTATTAATTGTGTATTCCTATGAATAAAATAAGTTGAATCTGACCTGTCATTTTCTCTAATTTATAAATCCAGACTAGTTAAGAAATATACTGGCTGCTTAGCATTCCCAGTATACTCAGTGAAATGCAGTCCGATTTACCCGAAGTCATACCTGACCATATTAATTATGTGATTAATCCTTGTCTGTGTTGTTTGCCCACAGCAATTCCTAAAGTTTCCGCAGCAGCCGCAGGCCAGTAAGCAGTTTGTAGACCTGGTGCAGAGCTTGCTGTGTGGAGCCAAAGAGCGACTGGGTTTCCAGGGGCTCCACTGTCACGCTTTCTTCTCCAGTGTCGACTGGAACAACTTACGACACGGTGAGGAGATTCCTTTCCCTCGAGACTTTGTCTGTCCAGAGAAAAAGCTCAATTTGGCTTGAAATTACAGTGTTGCTGTAATCATGTTGTGACCGATGATATAGGACTAGTTGTCAAGCAGTAATGTAGTTTAAAACATAAATAAGTGCACTGTGTTTGTACGGTTACACATAGACACCAAACAGTGATTGTGTAGCCAGTGGTGTCAGTAGTAAAATAATGAGATTCTATGCGCCGTTGGCAGTGGGCCAGCTCTTTCCCGAGGAGCAGAATGGGAGGGAGCCAGAGACGAGAAGCAACACACGCGGAGTACAGAACTGCAACTCATCTGCTTCACAACAGACGCAGCACAAATTATTTTACGCTAGCACCACCAGACATGCTCTCTGTGACGGAAATACATGTGCTTTTGTTGAACGTCACTCTTGCCATTAAATCTTGAGAGTGCACTGAATGAAAATGAGGTTGACATTTTCACCTGACCAGCTTTTGGAAAACACACACACACACCCGCAACATTCACATTTATGGACATTTTCAGCAAAGCATGGTCACATTTAAGAACTGCAGCTCTACAGTGGTTCTGTTGTTGGCATGTGTAGCTGCAGGGCTGAGGAGCGTGTATTTTTCTGTGCAGAATCGCTCTTTTTCAGATGAACAACCCCTGCTTTTTGATTATGGGGCAATTATGAAACATTGCTGCGCCAGTCATCTGTGTGCTCTGAGCTGCTTTCCACTCATTATATCCCTATCAATGCTGAATAGTGTATGTGTACATGTCTGTGTGTGTACGTGCAGGAAATGTTTCTGATATATTGATTTACGGCTTTAGATTATTGACCAATAGATATTAACATAAAGAAGAGAATTACATTTATACATGTTTGTTTTGGAACTGCAGCCACATTGTATTAATAAGTGGGCACAGATAGAGCTCTATGCTTCAGCTCTAGCTGATTAACTTGCTCTGCTGCAGTGAGGGAGAGGGAGTGAGCATGTGTGTATGAGAGAGAGAGAGCGAGAGAGGGAGAGGTAGAGGAGGGAGGGAGGGACTGAGAGGCAGCATGTGCATCAGCGCGCGACTTACCGCACTCTAGGCTCACACCGCTCTGCTCCGTTCCTCCTCCCCTCCTTTCTCTTCCCTTCATCCTTGTTGTATGTATTTTTTTTAATATCTTTTACATTTTTTTTATTACCGTGTTTTATTACCTGCTTCCTTTTTTCCCTGCCCTCACTTACTCCCTCCTCTCATCCTTCTCTCCTGCAGTTCTCCCGCCTTTTGTTCCTGCATTGCACACTGAAGATGACACCTCTAATTTTGAGGAGCCAGAGCAGGCAGCCCCCCGGCCAGCCTCAGCAGCCCAGCCAGGAGCTCTGTCGGTGGGCTTCCAGGGCCTGGATCTGCCCTTTCTAGGCTGGTTCTTCAGCAGAGCATTGACAACATTGGCCAAAACTGAGTAAGTGCTACCTGTTTACTCTGCATTGTTTGTTTTTTTAAGGGCAACCCCCTCTTTTTCCTCTGTTCAACGCAGATACCTCTTGTATACACCTCTCTAACACACCTTTGTTGGTAAAAGTCCCTGTGATACCCTCGGCTTCTGTTCTTCCATTAGACTCCCCATAACCCTTGAAACAAATTCCTGATAGCCTTGTTTCATGTCACCTGGTGTGGTGCCCTGGGCATCTGGTGTTGTCTCCCTGTCATCGGTGTTTTGCCTGTTGGGGCTGAAAAGGGTTTGGCCATATGCTGTGTCAGGCAAGGAATGAGCAAGAGGAGGGATCCCCCTCTTCTCTGAGGCTCTTTTTCCTTTGATTCTTGTTTTTGTGCCTCTGGATAGCACATTCACATCAAATGAATGGACCAGGGGATGTAAGCTGGCATTTCGTGCAATCGGTGCTGATTGGTATGCGGCTGAGTTTGTCAATGAGGTTTGCCGAGAGGTGGAACCTCACACATAGACATGCTCCAACCCTCACTGCTGTTATTGTGCTTTCTCTGTTACCGTGCAGTATAATGAGCTGCTGACTTTTATAGCTTGGATTTTGGTCACTGTAATCATCCCTAATGGTCTTTGGCTTCTTAACCTCTGATGATAATGCAGGAGGATAGGATTCATTTCATTGCCCCATGGCAATTCTGTGGCAGGTTAATGGTGCTCGAGACTGCGGATCATGACAGCAGCAACAACAGAGTGGGAAGAAAAAGCGTGAGTAGATTAGACAGGGAAAAGGATGAGAGCTCAGATTGGGGAACGAGAATCTATTTCTACCATGATGTTTTTTTTCCCCCAGTCCCCACCCCCATCGTTACCCGTCTCATCGCTTCCTTTTATTTTCTCCCTCTTCTAATGTCTCTGTCCCTTGCTGTTACACCATCAGTCATCTGTTCATGGTTTTTATCAGACGCCAGTCTTTTCCATTGCTGCATTTGATTAAGAGGAGCTCAGAGCTCATAGAATGTGTCAGATTTGTGTGTGTGTGTGTGTGTGTGTGTGTGTGTGTGTGTGTGTGTGTGTGTGTGTGTGTGTGTGTGTGTGTGTGTGTGTGTGTGTGTGTGTGTGTGTGTGTGTGTGTGTGTGTGTGTGTGTGTGTGTGTGTGTGTGTGTGTGTGTGTGTGTGTGTACATATTATTCTTTACAATTCCAAAAAGGAAAGAGAAATGAACGCAACTCCAGGCATAATGAAATGCTAATCATGTGTTTTGGGGGGTTTTCCATTCTCTGTAAACTTGTCTGTCTGACTCCTCATTAGGAAAAACTCAACAACAAAATCCCCTTAACAGCTTGCCTCACATTTATAAAAAGCCGACAGTGGTTTACTGTCAGAGAATCATCTTTGCATGGTCCTTTTGAGGAATCTTGAGGTAAATGAAATATTCTGAGGGTGTTTTTGAAAAACGTGTATATATATATATATATTTTTTTTTTTTTCCACTTATGGTATGTCTTTGGTTTTTGCCCACTAGTGACTGTGCATAAGGACAATAGTATCAGTTGGTCTGTCTGTCTGATCATCATTTAACACTTGAGTCAAGAGTGGAATATTTAGATAACTGCTGACCAGATTGCCTTGAATTGACACTGCCAGATGGCTATGTTATGAGAATATATAGTCCCCAGAGGATGATTCTTAATGATTTCAATAGTCAACTGACTTTTCATCTCATGCCGTCATCTGGTCAGTTTCCTCTTGATGTGGTATCTCCACAAGTAACACAATGTTAAAACGTTTGTTTGTTTGTATGAATAAATAAAATGAATAAATACAGTCTGGCACCAAAAAACTAAATTGGTGTGGAAACAAATGCAGATTCATCCAATGAAATCCATTTGGTCCAACCTCATTTTATGGACGGAGTTGCTTATTTCCTTGATGATTGATTCAGTGTTGTTTTTGTGTATTATTATTATTATTATTATTATTATGTCGTTATATGCACATGGTTAAAATGACAAATGAATTGTTGAATTTTCAGTTTTTCCAGAAATGATTGACAGTTCCCAGGAAAAATCTCCTACCTTTGCAACCCTGCATAGGTGTGGGATTTTTCTACTCACAGGATTAACTGTTTGTTTGCGTTTTCCTCAGCGTTCGTGTTTGTTATTGCATATGGTCCATTCTCTTTGTGTACCTGTTGAGAGCTGCTCAGCCTTTAACTTGCACACTTCTTCTCAGTCCCTGTCTCTCTTTGATTCTCTTCAATAATGCAGTCTGCACTGGCTACTCATTTATTTCCCCTCCAGATTACAGAGACATGACAATGACCATATTCCTCAGATAGGAAAATTGAGGCCTGGTTTTTTCTCTTTATTTATTTTCTATTTTGATGTTTAGAACAGTAAAAATTATAAACATGCCTTCAAAACATTGTTGATGTTTCCTTTGGTTTATAGTCTAATACATAAATAATGAGAAGTCAATAGATTAAGGTGAAGAATGAATTTGTCTACACTTCATACTAAAATTCACAGTGCCTTTTTAAATGTTTTAAGAAAGACATGAGTTGTGAAAACATGCAAGTTAGAGCATAACATTTTTCAGAGTTTTAAATTGCCCTATTATTGCTGTCATCCTAAACTCTTCAACTAGACGGTGGACAACTTTATGAATTTTGATGTCTAACATACATTTTTAATTGGCAACAGTTTCATCAAGAACGTTTCTTTTCTTGAGTCCAGATTCCTGTAAAATTGATTGAGTTGTTGATGTGTTTGTAAGAGATGTGAGCCAGATGTGTCTGATTTATACACTCTCTTCCCCTCTATGTATATACATATTTATATTTTATTTTTTTACTGTATAATAGTGTGCGTTTCAGGGGGCGTTTCTGCAGCGGCAAAGGGAGCTGTGATTATTTTTAACACTGTGACTCAGACTGAGTCAACTTTATTAAAGACCCCTCTGCGGTATTTGTGAACTCATTCATACAGACCCATTCATTTATTTAGAAGACTTCTATTCACAGTTGCTCTTTTCTCTAGTCAAGAGAAGGAAATTGACTTGACTTTGACTGGAAATAAAATAGGACATCACTTTACATAAACATTAAAAATAGGTTCAGTGGACTCACTGCAGACATCTGTATAGACCACTCCAAAGTAAACAGCACGGCTAAAATTCTCCTGTAAAATGATTTTGTCTGGCAAAGAGCAAATATTCTTGCTGTTTTGTCCTGAATAAACCTTGATGAATGGAATATGTCCAGCTCCTTCTGTCTTCAAAAGTGCTCTGTTGAATGCCTTATTGTTATGACTACACATTCTTCTGAGTGTTGTTCTTAAAGTTGAGTCAAGGCAAATTTCCATCCTCTCGGTGTCTGTTGCTCATTTATGATGTGTGGGTGTTGTCTGCGTTTCAGCCATCTTGATTACAGCTATAATACTGTCGGGCTTTGCCGTTGAATGATGTGGGTTTATGTAATGATATGACACTGTCTGTCATCCTCATGCTGGTTAGCTGATATGATGTGAGAATTTCTGTTTTTACACAACAGAAAAGCTTGCTCACGTCCTTACATGATGTTGTTCAAAATGTGTCTGAATATGGCGCTTGACCACGATGAGTTGTCTAAGTATAGATGCAAAAACGCAAACATTTAGAGCTGGTTATTGCAATGCAAAATTTGAGAACATGTGAGGCATTTTGTATTTATGTTTGGAGTAAATGGGACTAAAGATGTATATGTTGTTGTCCTCAGATCAGTGTCTGCAGTCCTCAACTCTCCAGCTAAGGCCAACTCTATTGAAAAGAAACTTCACCTGAAAAGCAAAGAATTACAAGAAACTCAAGACAAATGTCACAAGGTGAGTGTGGACTTTTTATTGCCTTTATTAATAATTCAGTGTTTTATTACTCGGCTTTATGACAATAAAATTCATTCTTATATTCCAATGCAAGAGCAGCCAGGGATGACTAGATTAAGACATCTGCTGGCTGATTGGAAATTTCTATTTTTTTGTTTCCATATTTCAGAAATAGGCTTTTTGCAAAAACTATTCCGCCATTGTTATTATAATAATAATTATATTATTATTATTATTATTATTATTATTAAAGAGCACCTTACCAACATCTTGTGTTTTAAATCACTTCCTTAAGGTCCTTCACGGTTCTGCTGCATTTGAGACAGTGAATGTAACACAACTAATCCCCCTTTCAGTTATATATTAACCATCCGCAAAGTTGTAGAGAAGCCTGTAATTGTGCAGTTTTCTCTGGTGAAATCAGATGGAGCAGGAGATCTCCAGGTTCCAGCGTAAAATGACTGACCTGGAGTCAGTACTCCAGCAGAAGGATGTCGAGCTGAAGGCGTCTGAGACTCAGCGGGGCATCCTGGAGCAAGACCTCGCCACCTACATTACTGAGTGCAGCGTGAGTCACAATAACAACACTGTCTGTGTGTTGTATGTGAGAACACATAAATCAGTAATGTCAGAAATCTGAATTAATTCAGACCAATCACAGCCCTGTGTGTGTGTTTGCAGAGCCTGAAACGAAGCTTGGAAGAGGCACGTGTGGAGGTCTCCCGAGAGGATGACAAGGCCCTGCAGCTGCTGCATGACATCCGAGAACAGAGCAATAAGCTGCAGGAAATTAAAGAGCAAGTATGGAAATCTCCTCATTCAGATGATACTCTGTCTTCTTTTCATCACCAAACTAATTTAGGATGATAAGTGTTTACTTATTACTTGAAATTCTTCTACTTTCCACCGTGTTTATACTGTTTGTATCATATTACATCTCGTGTTTTTACTGCCATAACTATTAACAGAATACCTGAATCATCCCTGAGATTATACTCCTGCTCTGCGTCACACAGACGGGGCTTCCCCTCTGAGGACTCCCTTGTCCTTAGCACTCATATGGTCATCTGAACAGATGATATCCCTGCAAGCTACCAAAGTGAAGGAGACTTTTATCATTACTCTAGAGATCGGCCCATCCTCCTACTAGGGGAATAACACAGTGTTTACAATAATCGAACATACGTTCATGATTAATATCACAAGTTAAAATTTAATTAGGAAATATGTTCAGAAACAAAAAAAAGAATAGTTTTTTTAAGTTAATCAGGGCTGTAGCAGACATGTCATCCTTTGTGATTGGGACCCGGTCGAGTCATTCTTTGCATTTATCCAGTGTCACTGTACAGGAAGTGATCAGGAGGTGAAATCAAAGATTTATTGTTACACCAACATCAGTGTAACATGTTGTCTCTGCAAAGCAGTTATTTTCCTTTCACTCACAAAGTTGCCAACTGCAGCTTTGAAGTAGTAAACCTTGAGTTGTTATCTTTGATTTTGACAGTTTTAGTGATAAATGGTCATTGCAGCGGTGCACTGCAGTTTCTCTAAATCACTGCGCAATGAGACAGTGTCAGCAGATCTGTGAAGTACATCTTTGTCTGTATAGCACAGCCAGAAGCTGCCGCCTGTACGAACAGCTCAGTTCCTTTGTTGAAGCTGTTCTAAAAAGCTCTTGCTGCTGTTGCTGCTCTTGCTAAAACTAAAAATGTGCTAATTGTTTTTTTTCTCCAGGAGATTCCTGAACAGAACGATACATTTATTTAAGAAAAACACACAAAGCAACAACTTTGTGAAATTTAGCTTATGATGATACAGCAGTCTTAAACATTTCATTGTGGCACAACCTGAAAAGCTGCACCCATATATTTTATTTTATTCTTCCTACAGAAATGCTTTCAAAATGCTTTCATTTTACTGAGCTGGGAAAAAACACTTAGATTCCCACTAAAATGGCAACAGTTATTTTCCAACAGTTTAACCAGAACCAGTTATTTCCCTGAAGTCCTCAGATAGGTTTCAAAGTAGAAGTTGTCGCCATGTCACAATGCATTCAGCAGTTTGGTTCAGTATGCAATGCTGAGAATATTATGTAAGACATACGAGATGGAAATGAGATCTAGAAATATGAAGTATAACAGCCATGTCCGCTGTCGATACAATGTTAATGTCTTTTAAAATTCAGGTTCTAACCTGATCTCTCGTTTTATGAATACTGACACTTTTTGGAGCGCATTTCTTTCTATATTGATGGGGACTGTGTTGTTTCTCCGCCCTCAGGAGTACCATGCCCAGCTGGAAGAGATGCAGGTCACTGTCAGGCAGCTGGAGGAGGACCTGTCAGCTGCCCGGCGCCGCAGTGACCTCTATGAAGCCGAACTTAGGGACTCCAGACAAACAAGTGAAGAACTGAAAAGGAAAGCTGTTGAATACCAGCAGAGAATCCAGAAGGTTTGTTTGCATCAGAGATGGTTAAAGGTCAGGTAATGCAAATTAAATCGTGACCAAGTCTAAGGCTGAGAATTCTTTTTCTTTTTTCTACCTTATTTTTCAGGCCAAAGAGCAGGGAAAGGCCGACGTGGAGGAGCTTCTCTCTAAACTTGAGAAGGTATAAGTTCCTCTGTTCAGATAAATCTTCATGGTTTTAGCATCACTGACACTAAAACTTTGTGTCTGAGCTTACAGTGTTTTGTTTTTTTTCTCTGTTAAGACTAACTCCGAGCAGCAGGTGAAAATCCAAGAGCTCCAGGACAAACTGTCCAAGGTAAATACATTTTCGCTATTTTACTCACATTAACATTATTTGTGCTTTTAGAGTTGGGAGAACCTCTTTTCTCCTGATAGTATGAGAAGCAGATCAACAGTGGTTGGCTTGCTCTGGGTCTCTTTCCAGAGAGGCTTTTTTTTGCAATATCTCAGGGGACAGGAATTGCTCAAGCATATCACGAGGTTTGTCTGGGGATCCACTAAAAGCCTTTGAACTCTTGACCTCCCCCAGGCAGTGAAAGCGAGCACAGAAGCAACGGAGCTGCTGCAGAATGTCCGGCAGGCCAAAGAGCGTCTGGAACGTGACCTGGAGCGTCTGCGAGGCAAAAGCGACTCCAGTGACACTTTAAAACGTCGCCTCAGAGAGACAGAGGTATCACACTAAACCTACAATGTTCAATGATTAAAAAATGTTTGGTGTTTGTGATTGGGCGGCCCCAACAATTAACCCTTGAGAAATTGTCAGTGTGGTTAGTTTTATGTTATTATCTTCGTTGTGTAAGCAGGAGGGCAGGAAGACCCTGGAGAACCAGGTAAAGAGGCTGGAAATGGTTGAGCGGCGGGAGAATAAGCTGAAAGATGACATTCAAACCAAATCCCAGCAGATCCAGCAGATGGCTGAAAAGATCCTGGTGAGAGAGCTAAAGATAAGGCTCGCTAATACTTTGCCCCACTCCACCCCTAATTTCACCCCCCTCTGCCCACCTCTCCTGTTCATTCAGCCCTCTCCTCTATCCTCCTCACTTATCTTAGAGTACACACTCTCATTAGACAGTTCCATGCTAAGTGAACTCTAAAATTGGTACTAGTTAACAAGCGTCAGTAAATGTATAGATTTAAACAGATATAGGATTTTAGCAGCGTCAGCATGAGCAGGCAACGCTGCAACCGACTTGTGGATTTCCAGCTTTTCTATGCAAGTTTCTTCGTTTAATTTCTTTTTATGTTTTTGAATTTAGATTGTAGATATTTTTCAGTAGATTGTGTAATCATGTTTCAAGGACTTTAACCATGGTGGTTCTTGTGAATAATACAACCACAGAATTTTCTTTTGAGTATATTTTATTGTGTTGAATGTTTCCAGTTACCTTTTTGATTCTACATTCTCCAGGAACTGGAGGACAACCTGCGAGATGCCCAGTCGACAGCCCAGAGAATGGAAACCCAACTGGTTCAGAAAGAGAGGCTTTTTGAGGACAAGATCAAGGTGGGAATGTATGATATATACATCAGGACTGTAAATGATAGATAGATAGATTATTTTATTGTCCCCATAAGGAATTTGTTTTGTTTTTTTGCAATAATCCCAGGACATTTTCCACAGACAAAATACTACAGAACAGCACCTCCCCACAGACTTTTATAAGACCCTTCAACTCCTACATTCATGATTGTTAGGTTCAACTATTACTATATAATGTATTAATTTTTCCACTCTATTTATATAAAATAACAGAAACCCCACTCTTTATGATGTAGCTCATTTTAACAGCCTTGGAGACTACAGTCTATAAATGATGTTTGATGACCCTGGACTGTTACTTTAAGCTAGTTGTACCTGATGGACTGCCAATTGACTGTATATGTTTAAGAAGTAATTCCTTGTCAGTGCTGCTATTTTAAATCATTGTTGTGGAAGATGTAAGTCGGAGCTGCCACATGTTTTACAGTGAGACTTGACACCACACTAATTATCGCTTCCACACCAGGTTACAGCCATGTCAATTTGCTTTTGTAATGCAGCAGATTATAGACTTCAAACTAAACATGAATATGTCTCATCTTGTGTCTAATCAAGGTTCTGGAGACCCAGATGAAGGTAGACCTGGCTGACAAGGAGAGCCTTGAGGCCAGAAGAGCCCAACATGTGGAGGAGTCCAGGGAGAACTGCAAACTTATCAGTGAACAGAAAGCAGTAAGGAAACACAGCAGTTTTTTAAAAAATGTTTATACACCTTGTTATTTGCTGCTAAACTGAGGGATTAAAATATTTCACATTGTCAAATACATTTTTATGGAATTATCTTCAGCAGCAGCGGTGTATGTTTTTTTCTCTTCTTTATACTAAGCAAGTCCAATGCACTATGTGAGTCTCACTTGGTGAAAGTTTGTAAACAAATGATCCCTTTTCATTCACCTCTGAAGTTGTTCTCAGAGTTTGACAACTAAAATCTATCAATGTTTTTCATTCAATTCTTAGTCTGTAATTTGCTATTGTGGTGCAAATTGTACCGGACTTTACAGTGGGATTACATTGTAGTATACTTCATGTTGCACTATAAAGCCTTGGCCCAAGCCCTAATCTGGTTAATGTGGTAGAATTGAAGCAGTTAAGAAGCTTTTAGAGGTAGTCATCTGACATTGACAGTAGACGATTCAAGCAACACCTTAATGGACTCTAATAGGATTTTACTGGAGTACAGAATTCTGTTTCCTGTAAAAAAAAAAGTGCAGCTCAAATATATGCATCCCAAGGTTCTTAGTAGGATTTGGCTGTCAATCAAAGTGGAATATATGAGTACTGCATTTGGAGCGTGTTTGCTGGGATGTGATTTCAACTAATGTTGCGTCTCCCTCTTCCTGCAGACCATTAATGCTATGGATTCCAAGATGAAGAACCTGGAGCAGCGCATCGCTGAGCTGTCAGAGGCTAACAAGCTGGCCGCTAACAGCAGCATCTATACCCAGAAGAATATGTAAGTTAACTAGACCATCTGCCCACACTGTGCTTTCATGAGTGCCCACACTGGCTGTGTCTTGGAGTCTGCATCACTTCATTAGTGTACATGTTTGTGTACCTTGGCTGATCTATCTCCCTCGACAGGATAACTGCAAAATAAAATACAGGAAATAAATCTTTAACTTATTGTAACTTAAAAAAGTTACATAACATACATACTTTAGTAAGTATAATGTACATATTGTCACCTAAATTTACAAGTTTTTGTGTACTGGATCAGCTACAGTATATTGAACACAAAGGTGACTTTGAAAGAAACCTTTTGGCTGACATTACTAATTTGCATGCCGCTTAAAATTCTCCTCTAGAGAACAATATGAAAGACTAAACAGTCTCAGACTCTAAACAGTCAGTATAATGGGTTTGTGTGGGTGTTGTTTTTGGTCAGGAAAGCCCAAGAGGAGATGATCTCAGAGCTACGGCAGCAGAAGTTCTACCTGGAGTCTCAGGCAGGGAAGCTGGAGGCCCAAAACGCCAAACTGGAGGAGCACCTGGACAAGATGAGTCAACAGGAGCAGACCAAGAGGACCCGACTGCTGGAGCTGGAGAGCAGGCTGCGGGAGGTGGGGCAACAGGAAACTGGAGATAAAATGCCTCATTTTAAGTAATACACAGTGGAGCATTACTCATTAGTATCCACAAAAGGGATTAAAGAAGCTGAGCAGCTACCAAGCTCAGATCCCTTTCAGATAAAGAGCTAATTAAATAAAGCAGGACGACAGTGGCACCTCTGAAAAATTTCCATTTAGCCTTCACACAAGATAAAGTTGCTGGTTTAGTGGTGTATTAATATTAGTTCTCTAGGATGATGTAACTGCATTGACTGACAACAGGTGAGAGAATATATTAAAACTAATGAAAATATAACGGAGATCCCGAGACATCCCCAGGCTCGATGAGATGCGATCCCCCCCAGTGTGTTCTGGGTTTCCCCCGGGGCCTTCTACTATTTGGGATTACCTGGAAGATTTCAAATGGAAGGTGCCCAGGAGGCATCAGATGCCTGAACCACCTCAACTGACTCCTTTTCTACACACGGAGCAGTTTCTACACCACAGCAGCTCCTGCTGAGCCCAGCTGCCCTGCAGAATTCACTACCATAAGTTCATGACCGTAGCAAGGGTTGGACGGAAGATCAGCTGGTAAATCGAGTGCTTTGTTTGTGGCTCAGCTTACTCTGTACCACAACAGTCCGGTATAACGCCTCCTCTTTCTGACACTTCCCCAAGTGCCTGAATAATTTGTCTTATGAACTGACGTTAGACAGTCACCTGTAAATATTTGAAAATACATTAAAATCAAGTCATAGGTTTAAATAAATAAAAAAATAGAGATACACCACAAAACCCATTAGCTCTGTACCTATTCTATTAAAAGAAGTTTTGATATAATTGAGGACCACATAGCACCGCCCCCTCGCTCCTGTTTGAGGGCTCTCACCCCCCTGGTGGGAAGTCTCATAGTCGTCATAGCTCAAACTCCATACACTCTTCCCCACTGAGATGTGACATATAGACTGGCACTAATTACTAACCTCTCTCCAGCCTCACCTAACAACACACAAACATACAGTCCTCTCACACACACTCACACACACACACACACACACACACACACACGTCTACTTTCAGTTCTATCAGCAGTCCATCTTTATAACTCTGAAACCTATGAAGAAGCTTAATGCATCCTTGTGTGTTTCAACTTTTTTTTATTTGAGAACACTTCCAGCACAGTGTGTGTTCTTTTAAAAATCTTGAAAGGTCTCAAATTTAAACTGGGTCTTTTTACATGATCTACTTTTAGATTTCTCTCTGCTTCCCCAGTTTTGCAATTTCAAACTGAATTTCTATATCTGATATTTGGACTTATATCCCCTGTCATCTTCTAATTAATCTAATTTTGTCCTAATTCTTATACTGCAGATTCAGTTGGTTTTAGTTGGGGTGATTTTTTGATTCATAATGATAAACATATTAAGGATTTCTCAGTTTTGTTTCTTTTAATGCCTCTTAAATTTAACAATGGCATTAAAACGTTTCTGACAAGTTTTGAAATTGGCTGTAACCTACTGAAAGCAAAGGTAGCCTCTGTATAATTTTAGATGTAACTGCAGGTTTCACATTTATATCTGTAATTTTTGGGAAATGGTAGGACTACAGAGAGATGTTGTTTTCTTCCATGTTGAATTTAACCATTTTTTAAATTGACTCCAATTTCTAAATTGATGTCCAATAACATCTACCATCTGGTCCCCTGAGCAGGTTAAACGGATCTGTAAATTCAATACAAATACAATCTGTTCATGTCTGATTTACATTTCCATATACATACAACATTCACACAAGTCCTGCCCTCTTGTAGATGGGCCTGGAACATGAAGAAGAGAAGCTGGAGATCAAGAGACAGGTGTCGGAGTTGACCTTGTCTCTGCAGGAGCGTGAGTCTCAGATTAGCAGCCTGCAGGCTGCACGTCTTGCCCTGGAGAGCCAGCTGCAACAGGCAAAGACCGAGCTGGAAGAGACCACCGCTGAGGCTGAGGAGGAGATCAACGCCCTCAGGGTAGGACGCAAATGCAAACACAGTGTGCAATTAGAGTCACTCATAGCAATGCAGGTGCACATACATACTGTATAAGTGTATTTAGTTGTCAACAACCGCTATCTTGCTTGCAGTTCAGATCATGTTTTCAATCTGCTCTGAATAATGGTGTCAGCAATAAATAATTCCTCATGATTCTTTAGCAGTCCGATGTTGTATTTTTGATCTTCATTTGCTTTTGTTTCTTATAGAACCACAGAGACGAAATTCAGCGCAAGTTTGATGCCTTGAGAGACAGCTGCTCAGTAAGTGTTGCTGCAGGCTTTTGTCTCTGCTCTCAACAGCAGCAAAACAATCTCTGAAAGTTTCCATGCAACCTTGTAATTGTGATTGTTTAAGTGCAATTACAAAACTTAGTATTAATTTAGAAATGTAGTTACTAAATGAAGTATTTGGCAAGAAAACACAGCTAGATTTCATAGAGGATGCCCTAGTTGTACTTGTTAATTTTGTATTCAATTTTATTTCACTTACAATTTTGTATTTTTGATCTCAATTATTTATGTTACTGGTGCTGATACGTTTCCCTCACAAAAAACCTCCAGTGTAACCGAACAGTTCCATTGCCATTTAAAACATTTTTTTTAGCCTTCAGCTATTAAATAAAAAATTTAGAATTATTTTTTGGACATTTACCCCGCTTAGTGAAAGAGACTTTCTCAATCCTACGTGCTAAAGATATGTCTCTTACTAGTGAGAGTTCAATATTAGTACTTGACTATATTACTCAAATGATTATTTTACCTTGGCCTTTTTTAACAGATACTAAAATACCTTTTCATTTCGATAAGCAAGGCTAATGTCCTTATGTTTGTATTCCCTCAGGTGATCACTGACCTGGAGGAGCAGCTTACCCAGCTGAGTCAGGAGAATGCTGAGTTGAACCGCCAGAACTTCTACCTGTCCAAACAACTTGACGAGGCGTCCGATGAGAGGGAGGACCAGCTGCAGCTCAGCCAGGAAGTGGACAGGCTGAGGAGGGAGGTGGCTGACCGCGAGATGCACCTCAACAACCAGAAACAGGTAAAAGGACACTGAAATTCTTAAACAAGGCATGAAGCACTTGAATGTAAAGAACTAATTACCAACAGAACATCATATTAGTAGATATAGTGGGAAGTTAAACAGTGTTGTTGCCAGATTACATTAAGTTTTTTCTTGCTTTACCTATTTTCAGATCAAGGAATCATGTAATATTGTAGTCTCATAGTGAGACTGTGAGCTGTGACTGAAACTGACAGGCAGGAGGCAGCAATCACATGCTTTGGCTGAAAAACAACTGAAAGATGTTCTTTTTAGTCATTCTTGTGTTGATCTTTCTAGAACATTGAGACACTGAAGACAACATGCAGCATGTTGGAGGAGCAGGTGGTGGAGCTGGAGTCCCTAAACGACGAGCTGCTGGAGAAAGAGCGGCAGTGGGAGGCTTGGAGAGGGGCCCTGGAGGACGAAAAAAGCCAAGCTGAGAGACGCACAAGGGACCTGCAGAGACTCCTGGACAATGAGAAGCAGAATAGGTAAGATTCAAGCAGTGTTATAAATTAGAACGACCGCTCGGTGTCATTAAGTATATCCATCAAGATGTATTAACCCTGTTGCTGTTCACAGGATGCGTGCAGACCAGCGCAGCAGCGAGTCTCGCCAGGCAGTGGAACTGGCCGTCAAAGAGCACAAAGCTGAGATAGTGGCCTTACAGCATGCTTTGAAGGAGCAGAGACTAAAGGCTGAAAGTCTGTCTGATACTGTGAGTCACTAATGTCCCTATGTCTTCAACATGAACCCCAATCTTCTGTCCATGGACTGAAAAGTCAACAGATATTTGTGTCCCTTCTGAAGCAGAGTAAGTAGCTGCGTTGTGTTTTGTTTTAACGTGCACTCACACAGCTCAATGATCTGGAGAAGAAGCACGCAATGCTAGAGATGAACGCCCGCAGCTTGCAGCAGAAACTGGAGACCGAGCGAGAACTGAAACAGAGGCTCATGGAAGAGGTAAAAAGTCAAATATGACCACCCTATATAACATAACTGATTAAATATAACTTATATTTATGTCCCCTATAACTCCTTAAAACCCAGGACCAGGGAGAGTACTTTTAATCAGCTGTTAAAGAAATGTATTCAATTACTTATTTTGTTTGGAACGTATCTCCTCTTATTTGAGTTAATTTGTGACCACTTTGAAATATGACACATTTTTTTATTTAAATCTGTATTTAAATATCTCTGTTCTGGTGTTTCAACAGCAAGGGAAACTGCAGCAGCAGATGGACCTGCAAAAGAGCCACATTTTCCGCTTAACCCAAGGTCTGCAGGACGCCCTGGACCAGACTGACATGCTCAAGACGGAGAGAACTGATCTCGAGTACCAGCTGGAGAATATACAGGTGTGAAGTGCAACACATTCGTAATTTGATGAAATACAATGGTCTCCTGGGAGAAAATGAGTCATAGTGGGATATTAGAATAAGACTGATGATGTGTGCAAGTTACAAGGTATCCCAGTGAGACCAAGATGATAAAGTAAGTAACTAATTCATGTCTTCTCAGAGGAAATTCTTTTAAAGTTTTCTCCAGAGGGATTTTTTTCTGAAATCCTCTGTTTTCCTTCCTGCAGGCTGTGTACTCCCACGAGAAGGTGAAGATGGAGGGGACCATCTCCCAGCAGACTAAACTCATTGACTTCCTCCAGGCGAAAATGGACCAGCCCACCAAGAAAAAGAAGGTCTGAAAATATTTTGCATAAACTATAAACCATATTAAATTGATAATCATCTTAAATTAAAAGCTTTGTACGTACGGTTGTGTTCATGTGCAATATAAGTAATGACATCTGTGTATCTTTATTAACCAATTCAGTTCCGTTTCTTCTCTGAACAGGGTATATTTGGGCGGCGGCGAGAAGATGTAGGTACCACAACTAACGGAACGCTGGCTCCACAGGCCCAGCCGGCAGTTCCCATGCAGTACAGTGACATGAAACTGGCTCTGGAGAAGGAGCGCTCAAGGTGTGCAGAGCTAGAAGAGGCTCTGCAGAAGATGAGGATAGAGCTACGGTCCCTCAGAGAAGAGGGTAGGGACACAGTACTCTTACTGCACCAAATATAGCATTGTCTATTATGTCATATATCTTAATGGCATCTCCTGGCCAGCTTAGTCCTGGTGCAAAATGGTTAATCTTCCATCCTTCTGGGATGTTGTGCTGCAGTTAACCCTCGATGATAATCCTCCCATAGATATGGGCAAAAAGTCCAAACACAACAGTCCTATAATCAATACTTTGTTTGTGTGAAACTTGGCTTTTAAATGTTGTTGACACTGAGCCACAGAAGAGTTGATTTAACTTTTTTTTAAATCAAAAATCATACCTTGATAAATTGAGGCCTGCCATTTCAGATGAGAAATGACAACCAAAGTCAGCTCCCTTATCTCTTCCCAGTCATCTTGTAATAGAGTTGCCATGACAGCATCCTGCTCCTCCATTGCCTACACCTGTCATGTCTGATAAGATCTATTTCAGACTCTAATTTGTTTGTTTTTTTGGTAATGGAGCCAAATGTAATATCACTGATCTAATATTGGGTTGATTTATTTGCTTGTGGTCACACAGCTGCTCATTTCAAAGCACAGGAACATATGGCTCCTTCCACTCCGGCCCAGGCTCGACACCAAATCCTCATGTCGGCCATTGTCAAATCCCCAGAACATCAGCCCAATCCCAGCAGCCTGCTCAACCCCTCCACCCGCTGTAAGGAGATGTCCACACCTGAAGGTTAGTCACACACACCAAGATGCACACAGACTAATAAACAGACAGTCAAGTGACGCTCATGTTGCCCTCAGCTCATCACTGTCAATTTGAACCTGGGTTTTGAAGTTGATCACCCTTATGCTATCGGTGTCGACACAATTGGGACTCCCTGTTCACATGTTTTATTTACGTGTTGTGTTTATGTGTGTGTTCTTTCTATGGCCTGTCTCACCAAGCAGGATTATGAAGTTGAATAAAATTGGATAACATCTGTTCAGCACATGTTAAACCAAGGACACAGAAGCAAAAAGAGCTGTTTCAGGTTTTATTCACTGCGTTTATCCAGCTAACGTCGTAATCCTGCTTGGGCCTGTCTCACAAAGTAAGAATAGTGGATTAGCCAGGTAGCACTGGTTTTAATCCAGGCTTTCCTATATCACAAAGCTAAACCACAACATTTTTTGGGGTGGTTGATCACCATGGAAACTGAACCTCGTATTACATATAATCATAGAATTGTGGCAGGTTCAGTGACTCATATCAAAATGTGCAAACAGCTCGTCTACTAACAAAGCTCTGTGGGAAAAATAGCAAGCAACAATTTGAACAGGATCTTCTGATGAGAAAATTAATGATCTGTAATCATGTGCAACTGAATCTCTAAACACCATGGTGTCAGTTGTTATGATAACATAAAATACTGTTATGATAAACTAAAATACTTGACTTAGTGATTGATATCACTAAGTCAAACTTGCTTTGTGATTCAGACCCCTGACTGTCTGCGTTCCTTTACTTTCACCTAGCTATTGTTAGACTGCTCTCTCCTTTCTGTCTCTTTCCTCTTGCTCCTCACAGAAAAGAGGAGGGTCACCTTTGAAAGTAAGTTAGCAGTCACCACAGTGCGTCTCCTCACATGCATGAGCTCATCTACATGCATCATGCATTATAAAGACATATTAACAAAGTCTAAATCTGTCTTTTTGTCCTTTTGTCGCGTAAACCATAACTTGACCAAATATTTGTCTCGTAAAGGTCAAGTTTGGCGTCTTCTTTCTATTTATTTTTTTCAGCCTCATTCCTGGAGTCATGATTTAGATAGCATATGGCAGTATAGGCAGCTTTCACCCAGGAGTATTTTAATTTACCCCATGCTCATTGGCATGCATTATATAATTCTGATTGACTTTTTAAAAAAATAGATTCATATGCCTTTTGTACCTGCAATCAAAAGATTCAATTCATTTTCAAATTGCCCCATGCTGCTTGAAAAACTGGAACTCATCCAATTTTTGCAGATTTCTGAAATGATTACTTGTGTAACAAAATGTTATGGTACCATGATTCTCTTTCAGTAACTCCTCTCCCTGCCCGCTTCTTCCTCTTTGTATCGTAGAATTTGGTCGTCGTGTGAAGGAAAGAATGCACCATAACATCCCTCATCGTTTCACTGTGGGCCTCAACATGAGGGCTGCCAAGTGTGCCGTCTGTCTGGACACTGTGCATTTTGGACGGCAGGCTGCCACTTGTCTAGGTCTGTAGCTGTGAATACCAAATGTGAAGATATTTCAGGAATATTTATTGGCCGGCTCTAACGAAATGCTGGAAATAGCTCTAGTTGGGTTGCCATCGAAATCGACTCCCTCACGTGATGGAATCTGATTTTTCTTGTTTTAGCTGTCCTTAAAATTTCTACTGTTTTGATTATTTCCCAAGCTTTAAGTCTGGAGACAGTGCAAACGTACTCATGGAAATGTGGAAACACCATTGTCTTACTCTTGTCATTGTCAATATTGTGATAACGGCAATTAAATCAAAGGATTATAGCTAGAGTGGCATGGGTTATTATAACCATTAAATCATACAAGCTTTAATGGTGATAACCCCACCACTTGATGCTTTTTCTATTTTCAAACATGATTCTCTAAATATTTAAACAAAAAGCAAATAATAACTCCCATATTAATGATTAGTGACTTGACAATGACTAGTAAAGGAACTGTCTAATAAATCCATATTAACATTCCTTCACCCTCTCTCTCTCTCTGTCTCTGTCTTATTATAGAGTGCAACACCTTGTGTCACCCTAAATGCTCACCGTGTCTTCCGGCCACCTGCGGTCTGCCAGCCGAGTACGCCACTCACTTTTCTGAGGCTCTGTGCCGAGAAAAGGCGAACTCGCCTGCGCTGCAAGTCAAAGAGGCCAGTGGGCATGTTCGCTTAGAGGGATGGATGAAGCAGCCTCGGTAACAATCTCAGTCCTTCTTTAACGTTTGCCATATGTTAAATACACAGCATTGAATGTGTGTACCTCTGTGTCTGCTCACATAGAAATGGAAAGCGGGGTCAGCAAGGCTGGGAGACGAAGTACGTGGTGCTAGATGGAACCAAAGTGTCCATCTATGACAGTGAGCCCAGAGAGGGTCAGTACTTATTTTTTATAGCAGTTTTTTTTATATATTGATAAAATATCATTGGAAAATACTTATTTCCCAATCCAACCCCTAAATCAAACATTCTGTCCCAATTTAACCAGTTATGTTTCCACGGAGATCAATACAACAGAATTAAAACAATAATAATCATGTGGTGGGTTTTCTTCTAGACTGTATGACACCTGAGGAGGAGTTTGAGCTCTGTATGCCTGATGGAGAAGTGACAATTCATGGAGCTGTTGGAGCCTCTGAGCTCATCAACACGGCAAAGTCAGGTAACAGATCAATATCAACTAAACCTGCTACCTTCAGCCTATTGTAGGAGTTTAAGTGCATCATCCTCTCCCTGTATTTTAAATTGCAAATATTACATAATTTTTCATCTTATTCCAAAATATAACAAAAATGTTGACCATTCTGCTGGGATGTGAAAGAGAGCCGACCAGTTCAGCTTTGTGTGTCTGTACACAGACATCCCATATGTGTTGAAGCTGGAGTCACATCCCCACACCACCTGCTGGCCAGGCCAGTCTGTCTACTTCATGGCTCCCAGCTTCCCTGACAAGCAGCGCTGGGTGGCTGTGCTGGAGTCTGTGGTGGCTGCTAGCCGTGGATCTAAAGACAAAGTCGATTCCGATGCTGTAAGTTTTTCGACTGTATATTTAATGTTTCTGCTTGTGTCAGGCCTGATTGGGTTCAAGAGTTTGCCTATTAAAGGTGTAAGACAGACAAATTCGCTTATTACAGTTTGCACATATCAAATAGTAATGTAATCCGAGGGTGGCTGTATTGTTTGGTGTGATTGGCTCAAATATACTGAATGCCTCCATTAAACATCAGCCAGTGCCTTCACTTCTTTTTCTCCCCCTCCCTCTTCTTTGTCTCTCTGCATGTTCTCAACATCAACGTCTACTATTTGTGTGTTGTCATCGTCTTTCTTGATGTGGTTATACTGTGCGTGTGTATCTCCATTCAACTCGGTTGTGTGGATCATATTATAGGCAGGTGTTTCTAAAAGACAGAAGAACCTATCCCCTCTGGTTCAGGTACAGTAAGTGGCTGCACGAATGCTTGGGCTTCAGTCAGTCGACCGACCGACTGAGCATGCAGTAGCTGTACACATATGCGCATTAAACACTGACACTGTTCAGTGCAGGTCATCACAGTTTAAGGCTCAGTGACTGAATATGGTCCAATGGAAGAGCCGCCCTTTGAAAAACTGCTAAAACCACACATAAAACTTACATAGTGCATGGATGTGAATAGACTCTGCTGTGCACCTTTGGCCTGGTGTCATACGGTTTGTTCTGGCATGCTTGCTTCTGCAAAAGCCATGCGCTGCTTCAGCCCCTTTGACTGAAACACAGACACATGTCACACTCCTGAAGCGACCTGAGCTCAACATCAGTCTGCAGACTTCTGTTGGTTTTGTTGGTGTTTGTGTTTATTGCTGTTAAGAAAAAACTGTTTGTCATCTCTCTTGCGATCCTGTGCAAAATGATCCTTTAAAATAGTTTAGGATATTCTCAAAACTGTACTGCTACTACGTTTCTTAAATCTGCCTCTTTATTCAAATATGCATTTAAATATTTAATATGCAGTGTTTCCCCTTAAGGCAGAATATACTACATGGCTAAAATTATTATAACAAAATCAGTGTACCACTGAACATTTACACCTAAATGTGATTATTAACATCTCATTTCAAAACCGTGAACTGTAATATGCTATAAAAGCCTTCACTTTTCTAGAAAGACTTTCCATAGAAATCTTAAGACTGGCTACACGCCGTCCACATGAGCATCAACATTAGCACTGATGTTGGGCGATAAGGCCAGTTGAGGTTTTACACACCAAACTCAAAGAGACATTTTGTTAAAGATTACTCTTAATACACAGGGGCATTGTCGTGTTAACATGGCAAAGGACCTTTAACTGTTGCCATAAATCTGGATTTTTAAATTGTCCTTCATGAGGATTTTAAAAATTGAAACTATGGGACCTTGCCCAAATTGCTATGGACCAAACATGACCAAAGTATTTGGATTGAATAGTCTTGTGTCCCCATACTTTTGGCCATATCGTTTATATGTTGTTTGACTAACCCTCTGTTATTTTTACTAACCTACTTTTACTTTTTTATTATTGGTTAATTTCCACCTGCAGCACCTTTCATTACTTTGCTGTCTTCTGTAAAATGTCCATACAACCATAGAAGAACAGCACGGCGACACTTACAATGTTAAACCATCTTTATTAAATTCATTTATTGACCCACTACTTTTTTTGCGCTGACGTGGTTGTTGACGTGGTCACCCAGAGTTACACAGCTCTAAACATACCAACTGATTTGTGTTTGTACCTCTGAGAATCAGAAACTGTGAAGTACTAAGCGTTATTATCAAAAGCTTGCCCAATTCCTAGTCTCATTTAGTTACTCTTTGATTGGATTTTGCCTCATTTAGTTCCTATTTTTGTTCATTTTACATGTCTATGTCCATGTCTCTCTCTGTTCATGTTTCTTGTTTTAATAGAAACTTCTAGGGAACTCCCTGCTGAAACTGGAGGGTGATGACCGTTTGGACATCAACTGCACTCTGCCTCTCACTGACCAGGTACAAAGAAGAAAAACCTTTAGACATGTGCTCTGCCTGATGCATTATTCAGCTGCATGTTCACCTGTATGATTTTCCTTTCCCTCAGATTGTGTTGGTGGGGTCCGAGGAGGGATTGTACGCTCTAAACGTCATAAAGAACTCTTTGACACACATCCCTGGGCTGACCTCCGTCTTCCAGATCCAGATCCTGAAGGAGCTTGATAAGCTGCTGATGATCACTGGTCAGTACAGCCTGCCCAATGTACTCAATTGCTCAGTCGTCAGAGGTTTAACTGTACTTTTTTACTAATTCGTTCATTGATGTTGTCCTCCAGGAGAGGACAGGGCACTTTGTCTGGTGGAGATCAAGAAAGTGAAACAGTCTTTGTCACAGTCTCATCTCCCGGCTCAGCCTGACCTCAATCCCTTCATCTTTGAGACAGTGAAGGGATGCCACCTCTTCTCCTCTGGGAAGGTGAGTCAGGCTGTTGTTACTTACACAGAACACAATCATTTTAGTTGGGCTGTTATTTAGTCAGAGTTAATGATCAGAGTAATAGCAGAGCGCTGTGCTGTCTGATTGCCGATATTTACTGCTCTCCTGATTGCAGAATTGTTCTCTCTTCACAGATTGATAATGGGACTTGTATCTGCGCTGCTATGCCCAATAAGATCACAATTCTACGACTCAACGAAAGCCTCAACAAGTTCTGCATCAGAAAGGTGAGTGGTCCTGAAAGACAAGGATATAGATTACATGATGAAGGAAAGACAGGGAAAGAAAGTGTTCTTTCAGGGAGTAGTGAGTTTAACAAAGTGTCACTGTTGAACTTTGTATTTTTAGGAGATTGAGACGTCAGAGCCCTGCAGCTGTATCCACTTCACTGGCTACAGCATCATCATCGGCACCAACAAGTTCTATGAGATTGAGATGAAGCAGTATGTGCTGGAAGGTAACTGTTTAAAATCTGTATTGATGTGGCTTTTGAAAATATAACTTCATAAGCCAGATGGTGTTGTGAGAAACTCTACATGAGGGTGTATCTGTCTCTGTGAAGTTGGAACATTCACACCTGAATGACCTCACTGATACCGATAGTGATTTATACTGATTTTGTATCTTTTTCTACAGAGTTCCTGGATAAAAACGACGTGACGCTCGCCTCTGCCGTCTTCGCTGCGTCTTCCCACAGCTTCCCCATCTCTATCATCCAGGTCACCACTGCTCCACAGAAGGATGAATACCTGCTCTGTTTCCATGGTTAGATGCCTATTTTCTGTCTGTGTGGGCTCACCTGTTATCTACACTGTGTGTGCAGTCGGGCATGTCAACACATGTACCAGTAAAGAAACAACAATTTTTACTTAGTGGGAGTAAAAATAATTCTTGTCAATGTGATACCTGCTTATTTCTAACTGGATTATTTTGGTTGTTTATGTTTACAAAAAGGCATTTGTATGTGTGATATCTGAAATATTTGTCTTGCAGAGTTTGGTGTGTTTGTGGATGCATACGGCCGCAGGAGTAGAAATGATGATATCAAGTGGAGCCGTCTGCCTCTCTCATTTGGTTCGTGTCAATCAGGGACACTTTCAAATTTTGATTTATTTTCCAATTATTTATGGTCGATATAGAAAGATAATAAGTGGATTTGTTTTGACCTTTCAGCGTACCGAGAACCTTACTTGTTCGTGACCTACTTCAACTCCCTGGATGTTATTGAGATCCAGGGACATGCTGCTCTGGGGTAAGATTCCCTTCTGCTTCTTTGTCAGTGCTAATGCCTCAATTAGTTCACACAATCATCATTTTGTGGATCCCTATTCAACATTATTATTTATTGTAGTGCTCAAATTGTAAAGAGCTCGTTAAAGATCGGAGAGAACAAAAAATAAACATTTCTTTCTCTACTATTTTGAATGATAAAATATCTGATGCTATGTCGTCTTTTCCAGGCCTCACTCATATGCACACCTGGATATCCCCAACCCACGCTACCTTGGCCCCGCTATCTCCTCTGGGGCCATCTACCTGGCTTCGTCCTACCAGAACAAACTGAGGGTCATATGCTGCAAGGGCAACCTGATCCAGAGCCAAGAGGGTTTAGGAGACCTGCAGCGCAACAGCTCCGGCCGCAGGTGACGACACGCACGCACACACACACGCACACACAACTGCTATTTGTTAAACCTACCCTAGCTTACGCTTGTGGTAGCTGATAAAATATTGAATATAATGTTATAATATGTTTTTGAACCACCACAACCACCCAACATGTCTTATACACTGTTATTATATGCTAAAATCAATTCTACAATAAAGGAATGAATAAATAAACGTATTAAATGATCAAACTATGATTTTCACTCTGTAGAGCTCATACCTCCACCAAGGCGCAACAGTCCCTTCACATTCAATCAAGCTGCAACAAATTACACACACTCATAGATATCCGTCCCCTCAATATGCCTGATTTATTTTTAATCAAGATGCATCATTTCTTCAAAGTCTTTGATCCGCCTCTTTAATTGAAATTGCTCCAGAATGTAATGAGTTCTTCCTTGGCCCATACCCCACCCTTCCATCAAGTTTCAAAAATCAGTTCAGACGTTTTTGCGTAATTGTAACAGACAAACAATCCGCAATGAAAACCTCATCTACTAATACTACATGTTAGTTGTCTAGTATTTAAAATTTAGCAGAAAGTGATTGATTCATAATTTAATTTATTAAATCAGAGAATCAAATCTAATTTCAACATTTCAACAGCCAAAGATGAAAATTAAAGAAGTTATCTAACTTTAGCAACTTAACTGGAAACTCAGTTTAATTAGCAATTTGTGACAACTCCTATATATAATTTGAAAGCCACATTATCTACGTATCAATTGATAAATAAATACTGCCATGACTTAATTTGTCTTTTGAAGGAAAATAAGAGGAAAATTCTGTTCCGTGGAATTTTCTTATAGGAATTGTAAATCCTGCAGACAGAAAATCATAAACAAAAAAACCATCTTATTTATTCATTCATTTATTTTTGGTGAGGTTTAGTCTTCTCTGTGATGCTGAGTCTATACTGTAAGAGTATTACACTGCACTCAATTACTCCATGTACACTGGTGTTGTTGAAGGGTCACTGGGACTAGCTGGCACTGACGGGCACAGGTCGACATCCACAGGTGGTGCTTGGGAAATTGTGGCCTTAATGTTTTTATTTGGTTACACAGTAAAAACAGAAAAGTAATACCTTCATTTTATTCTTTGCAGGAGGAAGAGTTCATTTTTTATCTGTAACAGATCGTTAGATTTGTCTTTTTAAATTAGATTTGCTTTGTAAAGTGTATATTGTTAAATGTAGAAGGGAAATTGTTGAATAAAGACTGACTGCCTCTTTTTACGTTCTGAGACTGGTCTATTACAATTTGATGCCCACTATCAACTGAGCTGTTCTTGCTCATTGTGTTGAATTTTCAAACTGGCTTTGTAAACCAGTCCAAACTTTGCTCTTCCCCTGTTGTCAGCCACTGACTGTATTCTCATTTAGAAAGTCAAATGTGGTAGATGAGTTCAGTTTAGTTACAAAACTAAATGGTGAAGCTGATGAGTGTGATCTCATCAGCTTCACCACATTTACTAACTGACCTGATTCCCACAGCGCCAAGCGAAGCCCATGTCTCAAGACACATACCTCTTTCTTTAACCAACACTCCATGCCCATCTTTATGCCTCGGTTCCTCCCTAACAGCCCCAACAAGCGCGGGCCTCCATCCTACAATGAGCACATCTCTAAAAGGCTGGCATCCAACCCCCTTGTTCATGGAGACCCAGGCACACCTCACCGCTACCGAGAGGCTCGCACAGAGTTTCGACGGGACAAGTCCCCCAGCCGTCCATTGGAGCGAGAGAAGTCCCCCGGCAGGATGCTGGAGAGCCGGATAGCGGGGTCTCCAGGCAGGGCCATGGCCGACCCCCGGTTAGAGCGCTCCCCAGGGAGGGCCATGGCAGACCCTCGCATGGACCGCTCCCCTGGCCGGATGATGGATGTTCGTAGGGAGAGGTCCCCCGGACGATTCGAAGAGCGCCAAAGGCTCCACACTGGCTCTGGACGCACACCCATAAACTCTGTTAACAAGGTTTGACAATCGTTTATTTTCATGGTATGTTCATTTGACATTATGGGTGAAATGCACTCACTTTCTTGTTTAGAGTTCGATGAGATGACGGAAACATGTAAAATCTCAATTTCTGATCTTTAGAGATGCTGGTAGACATATTTTCCTACTTTTGCACAAGGCCAGCAGCTGTTTCTATCGGCCTCTAGTCTGAATGTATAACTGACAGACACGAGAATGGTGTTGATCTTCTAACTTAACCCTCACAAAGAGGATGTTTCCCTTAATGTCAATCTATTTCTTTAGTTACTCCACTGGATTTGGTTGATGAACCAATGTTATATAATTGGTCACAAAAATCATGTTTTCCTTATTTTAGCATAGGTTTTGGTTCCAATTTTAATTGATCACAAGCAAACATCAAATTATTACAGCATATTTTCTTGCACACATGTAACTGATGGTCTTGTGTTGACTGTTTCCTCCAGGTATGGGACCAATCATCTGTTTGAGACACAGCAGAGCCACATGGACAGAGAAAATCATCTATGAAAGAGGAAAGGAAGAAACTCGGGAACCAGTGAGAATGTCACCAACTCATGATGAAACACTGCCACACATCTGTTTTGCCTGACATCTAAGCTGAGAAAACCCACAAAGGAAAACATCTGTAGCTGTTACAATTAGAGAGAATGAGAGAAATAAATAGATGTCATCACAATCAGGTCATTTTTTCCTTAATGAACTTACGAAGGTCAAGAAAATGCCATATTACCAATCTGAGCAGAGTTTTTTGAGAAAAGGGGGGATGAGTATGTGCTCTGTCATTTGGAAAGGAAACAACTTGATTTGATTTATTTTCGTCAACAGAAAACTGTGACGGGAATAGTCTTGACTCATGAGTTTCTCTCGCTTCAGTTTACTCCAGACAGTAGAGACAGTAATAGATAAGCACAGCCGTAGCAACACGTCAAAGCCTAAATGTTTTCAGAAGTCGTTCACGAGTGAAAATGGCAGAAAACAGTATTATCACAAGTGGCAACTTTCCAAACTCAGCTCTGTCCTGTGTAGCTACAGATGAGGGCAGGAGAGTAGTGAACATCCAACAACCTTTCTGGCTCCAGTCCTGCGCTGACACGTCAACACACAATCATTATTGGCTTATTACAATCATTCTCCACTAACCTCAGTCTCCTGTCGAGACTGTGGCTAGCTGAGTAACAGGACTTATCTCGAGCAAACGCTAATTAGAACAAAAATTCAAATGAACGAACCCTTCCCACTCCTGTACATCACACACACCGGATGATTGTCTGCCCTCAGTTAGGTCGACACTAAAACTGCACTACCCACAATCCCCCAGCAGCGATGGAGCAGGACCTTTATAATCCCTCAGAATGCTATCTGACTGTAAATAGACAAGACATAATTTTATATATTAAGAAGGAATTTCAAGGCTGGATTAAGCCATGTCTATTTTTGTTAAAGAAAAAAAAAAAGTTATTACGTGTCCTCTTGAATGTCCAATGAGTATTCTTTTAATATGTCCAAACGTCTTTTATCAAGTGAGTGATTGTATCTGGACCCAGCTCTTGTATGCACTTCATCTGTCAAAGGCAAAACCTCAGTGCGACATTATATGACAGGAGGGAAAAAAATAGATCATGTATGAAGCTTACAACATAGTACTTGAGCATTTCTTTTTGTACAATGTCCCTGAATATTGTAAATAGCCCAAAACTGTTCGAGGTGAAGATGAAAATAATCTTTTTTTTGTTTTCCCTGATTCGTAAATGGCATGGATATGTATATCTGAAATGAAAGGGAGTGCTGTCTTCTGCTTCTGCCTCATTCGGGTAATATTTTTATTCCACAGTTTTAAGAATGAAGCACGTGAATAACATCTGTTCATTTAACTATTACCTCTTTGCACAGTTCATTCTTATCATTTGAATTTTTAAAGGCACTCTTGGCAAGCTAAACATTCCAGTCTAAACTTCAAAGAATCAAATCCGTCCACCATTCTTTTCGCTCTTGTTGAGCTGCTGTTATCTCTACAGACCTTCATTCGATATCTGGAAATAGAAAATGCGTGTTTGTCAAAATGTTTTTTGAGAATCCACATTGCAACTTGCCTGTCAACAGTAGTGCGCTCAATAGGAAGATTTTCCGTCAACTTACTGAATCCACTATTGTTCTTTTTTACACGTCACAAATCTTCCTGAATGTATTCAAGCCAAGACCATGGAACCGATTCATTGGTCACAATTGTTCAACAGAAAGCACCCAAAGCTACAGATTGCACAAGTTTTCTACTGCTGTCTTTATAGGACTCTATAGAAGAAGGGTTTCCCATCCTGTTTTATTTCATTTTTATATTCTTTTTATAATTAGCATTTCTTTTCACATGATCCTGAATCACGATGCCGTAACACTGGATATGATATTGATGTCTGCTAACAAATGTTTTATTAGCGTTCTCCCTGTAGAGATTTTGTCACAGAATATTAAATATTATACGCATTGTCTTTCACTTCTTATTTGTCTTCTTGTGTTGTTGCTGTGTTCATTTAAATTAAAATCCCTTCAAACTCTTCCCTATTAAACCGGTAAGGGAAGTGGAAACTGGTCGTGTTTGCAGCTCTTTTCTCTTTTACCCTTGTGCTTTTCTACGAAACACTTACTCTCCAGTCTGCCAGTGAAATGGCCATTTGTCCATGTCCATTGTGTGAGAAGAGGTTGGTTTATTTATAGGTGTCTGATCCCAGTGCTCAGTGGCTCGCCATTCCAGCCACAGTAGCTGCAGCGGCTGCTCGAATCAGAAACTGAGAGCAGAGCAGAAGTCTTCAACAATAGCTGCTGCCTCGTTTGTTAACAGGAACTTGTCTAATTCAAACCTCTTTGTACTCGCCATGCTGCGTGTGAGATGACACCAGTGACATCTGCTGTTAGTTCATCACCAGCTTTGTGTTTGACAGCAAGCGGACGGAGCGCTGGGAGTCTCTGAGCTCCTCTCTTAATTTAGATCACACGCCCGTGGTGTCACCTACTCACCCCGGACCATTCAGCTCATTTTCACACACTGTCACTTTTCTTGACCTGGGTGGCATCAAGTGATACTTGACGACTTGTTGATGCCGCAGAGAGACATGGCACATTGTAAGGATGTGTTCAGCTCTTCAACATGTCGCACCTTCTGCTGTGGACATCGCTGAGATTAGTTTCACAAGCTCTTTAACACTTACACCAGTGTGGTTTAAGAAATGGATCCAAGTGGATTATCATCTTCCTTCCAGCCTTTTTCTACTACTTTTCTCTTTCATGCCTTTCATTTAAAAGTTTTCTCTCAGTCTGTTTTTCAGTGTTTTCAAACTGCTTTCTAATATTTCAGATTTTAGTCACTTTGCAGTTGAGTTGCAGATCATCCAACCACTAGCACCTGGGACATGGTAGCTTTAGGGACCTGTAGGCTCCAGCAGAGAAGACAATGGAGGAGACGCGCTCTGTCTGACCATTTCATTGGCATGAATGTCAGCAAGAGCACTGACCTTCGCAGAATAAATGTCACTTAAATAGTTGTACTATTTGTACCGCACTGTGCTGTGACATTGTCAGGGGAAGGTAGACCAACTCCAATTATGTGAAGGAGTGTGTGAGACGTGGCTAAGACATGATGGTGACACGGTACTGACAGGTCAATAAATTACACTAAATGAGCTGGTGTTTTCCACACGCCTTCATCGTGCTTCTTATGGAGTCTAGAGATATGAATGACTGGTGAGACGGATCTGAGTATTGAATTCAATTTTGGTTTATCAACACAGGTAAATTAAAGTTCAAAATCCAAGTCCTTGTATACAGACTTATTTATTTTTGTATATCAACTATTTTGAAATGGACCTCTGTGTGTTAGACTGATCAAATGTTTTACCTGTGAACCACATGCATACAAAGTACAGCCTTATACTATATTGTTAATTGAATTGCAGAAAAATAGTAGTGCTATTTAGAAATGAAAAGACATTTGTGCATTATATTATTTCTTCATTATTCCAATTACTTCTTTTGAAAGATGTTTTAAAATTAATCCTGCACTGCCCACATACATCCTCCTGCTGCAGTGGAGGTGGTTGGTATGAGACTGTAAAAAAAACTATTGAATAATAATATCATTATCCATATTGAAGAGATACATTATGTATTTGACATTTTTATCAGCTACATTACTTTGTCTCAGTTTCATGTGCCACATCCGGTGAGGACCAAACTTTCGACTTTTCAATTTCTGAAATTCTTCTCTAAAATTTAAAAAAGTACTTATGTGGAGAAGAAAAGTGAAAAATGAGAGATATTCTAAAATAAATACCTTTTTAACTTTACATGTACAATATAACTTTCATCGTGGTGGTACCATGGTCTGTAGTTTGGACCCTGGTCTGCAGACAGTGGTCCATTTAAAGTGATTAAGTGCTTCAACCTTCAGTCTGCTCTTGATATTCTAGACCAGTTATTCCACTCTTCTTTGTCCAGTGTCAATCACGACGACACGGGGCGAGTGGCTACTACGGGGGGGGGCAATACTGTATGTTCTGTATGAAGCATCATTTACCTGTCACTTCCTAAAGAGGACATAGTTTATAAATATCATCCAGTAGAGCTGAGGGTTGGGGCTACAAAAGGACACCCACCATCTCCCCCATTGTTCACTGGCATCATTGTTGGTCTGACGTCCCAGCTGCTCAGCCATGGTAAGTCTCTGTGTGCCGTTTGATGGAGTGATGATAGACAGGGATGTGCTCACTCCCATCTTTGTATTGAATTGCCTAAAATATATACTACAAGAAAAAAAAACATCTTTGAATGGAAAGCTGCAAAGGTTTTTATTTTTCACTTTTACCAGACATTGAATGCATCACTATGTGCAGGAGACATTAAATTACGAGCATTATCCTGTATTTTAATGGTGATTTCTAGGGAAACATATTTCTCTTTCATTGTGTTTGACCTGCTTATGGATACTGAAATGATGCATGTCAAATTGTTACTGCCCTCATCTGACTTAGACAATTAACAATCTCATTTTTTGATATTGCTTTCGTCCCAGCATACATTGTAATGCAGGTTATGCTTATGTGTAATAGCCCAGAAGCATTTTCCCATCGTTTATCTGTAACATTTTCTCTTATTAAGCTTTTAAGTCCCTTTTATTCATTTATTTCTGCCAAGTAGTTTAACTAGCTATTAGTATCGGCTTCATCTCCTGTCTCTTTGCCAAAAGGCCCCCAAGAAAGCCAAGAAGAGATCAGCAGAGGGAGCCAACTCCAATGTGTTCTCCATGTTTGAACAGGCCCAGATCCAGGAATTCAAAGAGGTGAGAGCTGCTGGACCCATTTAAATTTCACTGATCATACATTTGGCAGTGAATCATGCAAAATGGTGCATGAATGTGAGTGTTGGTAAACCATTGTCGAGGGTTATGATCCAAGTGTTTCTTTCTTCGAAACACAGCAACAACACTCAGAGGTCTCCGTTTCTTCCTCTCCCCTCCGTGTCTTTCCATTTTCATTGTTCATCGTTGTAGTATGTCCACCTGTCTATTTTTCCCCATCCCTGGCTTGATGGCAGCGAGGCGTGCGGTATGCTGGTATGAGGCTCAGCGGTGCCCAGGCATTCAGACTGTGTCATCAGTGATTAGGCTGCAGATAAACTGCTGGGCATGCCCTGGATGCCGGGCTAAACCCAGGGGGACTCGCATGTTAAAAATACTTAGCGGTGGTCATCCACTGTGTAAAGATGGCACTTAAAAGAGAAGAAAGAGAATCTAAAACCGAGCGTGACATCGATTACATGTTTTCTTTATGCGGGAAGCATGTGGCTGAAACTCTGGCTCTATGTTCTGTGCTCTGACCTCAGGCCTTCACCATCATGGACCAGAACAGAGACGGCTTCATCGACAAGAACGACCTGAGGGACACGTTTGCTGCTCTAGGTGTGTTGTCATCACCCTCTGTATCAGTCACACCCATAATAAGGCACTGCGATTGGATTATTTTCTGTTTAGAGCATTTTCAGTTGTTCAGATTTTACCAAATCAGATCTTAGATCAGAAAACAACAAGGGTGTTGGCATACAGCTACTGAAACTGAGATGTCATATGTCCATGTTGACGGACTTTTGTGCCGCAGGACGTCTCAATGTGAAACAGGAAGAGATCGATGAGATGCTCAAAGAGGCTCCGGGCCCCATCAACTTCACCATCTTCCTCACCATGTTCGGTGAGAAGCTGAAAGGTGAGAGCACACGGGCAGAAGACGGAAGTGTAAAGTGTAAAATATAAGCAGTGCAGCATGAATTTAAACATGTTTCAAGCATTGTTTTTTCTTTTTTAATGTATCTAGGTGCTGATCCCGAGGAAACCATCCTCAACGCATTTAAAGTCTTTGACCCTGAGGCGAAGGGTGTGCTGAGGAAGGATTAGTAAGTCGCTCCACACACTCCACTTCAATTTGTAAGATGCTAATTCATTGCGAGCGGCGTTATGTCAGCTTTTACTCACTATTTATGCGTTTGAGTATGACTGCCATCACTCAGCCCTGCACAACTCCACAATGAGTGTGACCTGCACATTTCCTCATGGTGCGAATACGAGGCCTCGTCATCGCTCACACTTTTTCTCTCTCCCTCAGTGTGACACAGATGCTAACAACACAAGCCGACAGATTCACCCCCGAAGAGGTACATTGTGGGCTTTTAAACTAATTATCATTATTATAGCAGATTGCTTTGTGTGTGTGGGTGAGTCCAAACAGCACAGAGGGTTGAACGTCATTGTCTAGATCGTCTGCAACCACATCAGATTCCTTTTCATACAAACTGAATCCAAAAGAAGGGAAAAAAACTCATTGAATCATGACACCTTTTCACACACGAAGCTACAGTATGTTGTTTTTGTGCGGGACTAAAGCTGTTATAAGGGCCGTCATAATATCTGTTTTCTGTTTTTCAGATGGTGCAGATGTTCGCTGCCTTCCCTCCAGATGTGGCAGGAAACCTGGACTACAAGAATCTGGTTCACATCATCACCCACGGAGAGGAAAAGGACCAGGAGTGAACCTTCTTGCCGACGTTTCCTCCACATAGAAAGTCCGTCTCTTGCCCTTACATGACTCGAAACTGACCCACTGCCCTCCAAGGAGACATGAACTGTTGTATATTTACTCATTTTGGCTGCATTGTGTCTGTACATTATTCTCTCAAGAGGATAAAGACAACAAAAAAAATCTCTCCCAGTCCCCAAAAAATGATCGGGCCAACATACTGCTCTGTTTCTCCCTCTGTGCTTTATCTTCCCACATTCATCTGAGACTAATTAAATTATTTGTCCTTATTATGTTTTACATACTCAAGCCCACTTCCCTTATGTCTTTGTTGTCATAGTAAAAAATCAATTTGTCCCATCTGTGCATGTTTGTCGAATAAAAGTTTTCGAAGATAGTTACCAGCCTCTTTTTCATTCTGAGTTTTTAAATATTTTATCTGAAGGGAACCCCAAAGAGCCTTTTATGAGAATTGCTCATCTGTTCATGTGATCATATGATTTGTGCTTGAACGCTAGCTACACTTTAATTCCATGTTAGGTAGTGGATGTGTGCACTTAAGAATAGCAGGTGTTTAGTTGGTGGTCCTCTGAAATCCCCCAGAGAGTAATCCAAACATGGGCGTGGCATTGTTTGTGTGTGTGTGTGTGCCTCTGTATATTTGTGTGCATGCACAAAATAGTGTGTGTGTGTGTGTCAGAGTAAAAATGTTTGGCTACTGGAACAGAGGGCTTTAGTGAGCCAAAGCCCTGTTGTTATTCTGGTGCTGTGTTGATGGGAGGGGGGTAATGCTATACCTAGGGGTTTGTGCGACAAGAACACAATAGGATGCCAACAAGTGATCTTTGCCACCAGCACCCACCCCAGTTGCCAGACCTTGGCGGGCTGTTGGGGGGGATGAAAATCCCTGGTTTCTCCAGCTGGAGAGCCCCGGGCTGGAGGGCTTGTCAACACCCAGACCCGAGTATTGTTTTTATGAGGGAGGGGAGGAGTTACCTAGGGAGTGGTGAGAGATACAGTGTCTGGATCAACTTGGATATTTGAGCCCCCATCATTTGTCCTGTTTCAACAAACTGGCAAATAAGGAGAGGGTGAATGTTTTTATATTAACAATGAAACAAATGACAACTTGCCTGTGAACGCAGCTACTTGTGCTGACCAACTAGTGGATAATTGCAGCATTACCTGACTCAGCAGTTCCTTTATGCACTACAGAGCTTTGTAGTACCTTGTAGCCCATCTGTTAAGGTTTTGTGGCCCCTATTTTTACTGGTCTTGTTATCTCTTAACATTCTCATAACATTGTTTGCGGCCGAATCATACCCACGACAAACCTGACAGACAGAACAGTGGCCTAGCTGATAAACAGCCTCAGAACCAACTATGTCCCTCTGAATTTGGTGGAGACCAAAAACAGCTAGGTTGAACATGGACCCTTACTTCATCAGCTGCTCAAAAACATGACTCCAAATATGTGAAGGTGTTACTTTAATGTTTCCACATTAACCAATACGACCTTAAAAGGTTTTATAAAGTCTGATGTGTATTTTCTCACATCTCTGTGTGACTAAACTCTGCATGCCATCCTGAATGATTGTGATGTGTGTTTTCGAGTTAAGAACCTGGGTAGGATGCTGTAATTTCTTGTTTATTGCCATCAGATGTATTTAAGAGGAAGTCGTACTGCAGTGAAAACAGGACAATGGGAGTGCTCCATTTTTGGGGCTCATAAGGTCAACTTGAGTGAATGTGAATGAGACTGTGTCAGTGATGAGGTTAGCACACTGGATGTGATTAGTACACTATGACAATACTGATAAATGTGGTTCCTTACACTGTTGTGTTTCAGTTGGATGTGGTAAGAACCCTGTGACTGTATGGTTGGAGTAGGTCAGCAAAATGAGACATGACTGTAGGATGAGATTATCACAGCATGACATCACAATTGGGTGTAGTTAGCGCAGTGTGACATCACAGTTGGATGTGGTCAGCACACTGTGACATCACTGTTGGATGTGATCGGCACGCTGTGACATCACTGTTGGATGTGGTCAGCACACTGTGACATCACTGTTGGATGTGATCGGCACGCTGTGACATCACTGTTGGATGTGGTCGGCACGCTGTGACATCACTGTTGGATGTGATCGGCACGCTGTGACATCACTGTTGGATGTGGTCGGCACGCTGTGACATCACTGTTAGAAGAGGTTAGCACAGTGTGACATCACTGTTGGATGTGATCGGCACGCTGTGACATCACTGTTGGATGTTATCGGCACGCTGTGACATCACTGTTGGATGTGATCGACACGCTGTGACATCACTGTTGGATGTGATTGGCACACTGTGATGTCACTGTTGGATGTGGTCAGCACACTGTGACATCACTGTTAGAAGAGGTTAGCACAGTGTGACATCACTGTTAGGGTTTATTCTGATGTTGAAAATTACAAAATAAAATATTTAAATGCCAAATTCTTATCTGACACCATTTTGGCGATGGCAACCTTTACATATGCAGCTGCAAGAGGACATGTGCATCTCCAGGCAATCCTGCAAAATGATGATGACATTTCTCCTGCAGCTGACATCATAGCAGCAGCAGAATAAATTAAAATATGATTAACACAGATATTGTGTTTTGCACAGTATATTTTTTTAAGTTATATACATATAACACACAAGCCCACTGCCCGCTTTTAAATGCGTTTGACTGTGTGCATGAGGATATTTGTGCAGATAAAGCAGACGGTCCTTTCTCGCAGCACATTGAAGCATGGTCAGTAAGTCTCCGCTAGGTGTCGCCGGTGCCCGTGTCTGTGGGCTGGAGGAAAGGCGGAGGACTGGGTGATGGGGGGGCGGCAGCTGTGCGTGTTTGCTTGTGTGTGTGCGCGTGAGAGAGCAGCAGCAGGGGGAACTTGAAAACTTCGCTGCGTTCAGCGGAGGGAGACGCTCGAGCAGGAGCTGAGGCGGCTGCTCACAGTCCATCTGCGGTCGACAGAGGAGCAGCGGTCCGGAGCAGCGGTGGAACCATTTCCGGCTCAACATGGATGATTTGGGTAAGTTCACCCGCCGCGACCGAACCTTCACAGCCACGCGCGCGTGTGAGACTGTTTGCTGCTAGGGCTGATGCGCGCGATAGACGTGGACACAACCGAATTCAATGGGGTTTTCAGAAAGTCGGCAACGACGGACTCACTGTTGTGTGTTTGTATATGAATGTGTGTGTCCAGGTGGGTTAAGTTGCTCCTGCTCAGCGCGAGGTAACGTGTCCAGAAAGGCCCGCGTGCTGATATGAGAGCAGCCTGGTCGCGATAATTAGCTTAATGGACATGTGTGTTAGCCAGTAGCTGTAGCGTCCAGACGTGTGTTTGTGTTGCTCCGGTGGCTGCACACACACACCTCGTTATAGCCCCCCCCCCCATCAGTTAACCAGGCCTTAGGGCTCCTCTAACTTTTCTCATCGCTGTAAACTAGCAGTCATGTTAATCACTGCACCCTGACCTGCTGGGCCCCTCCTGCTGATTGTCAGGTTTACATAGCCTGAAGGGATAGTTCACCCAAAGAGGGAAATTCACTCATTATCTACTCAGCACTATGCCGAGGGAGCGGTGGGCGAAGTGGTTGAGTCCACAAAACACATTTGGAGTTTCAGGGGTAAACAGCGTTGCAGCCAAATCCAATACAATTGAAGTAAATGGTGACCACGTCTTACAATGTAAAAACAACAGGAGAAAAAAAACAACATAAAATGCCTCCATACTGCTCCTGTGTTAGTCCAAGTGTCCGAAAGCCCCGACATTCATATTCGACTCGAAACGGCGTCATTCACACCATGTTTTTAGCCTAAATGTCCTCTGATATACTCCTCTGGAGCGGACACTTCACAGGAGCAGTATGGAGGCTTTTAATGTATTTTTTACGTTTAAAGAATCGGTCCCTCCATTGGCCTAGTGTTGGGTAGGAAGTGAATTTTCATTTTTGGGTGAACTGTCCCTTTAACATCTAACATGATAGTTAAGATTCGATTCAACTTTATTGTCATAGCACAAGTACAAGGAAATGCAGTTTTACGTCTAACCAGACAGTGCAAAATAGTCGATTAAGGTGCAGATGAGGCAATATTTGTAGGGAAAATATTTTGTAGATTGAACTGCTGATGATGATGCAATAATATAACAATAATATAACCTCTTACCACAGGCGGGGTGGTAACAGTGAATCCTCTGGTCAAAGTAGAGGAGAGAGACTGTTTGTTTGAAGTCATGCTCAGTGTGGTGAGGACATCTGTGCTCATTTGAAAGCGTCTCACTTTCAGCCTAAATTCAGCTGATCTCAACAGTGCTGCATCTGCACGCACGCACGCACACAATCTTTTTACTTCTATTTCAGTGAGGACACTCATTGACATGATGCAGTCCCTAGCCCCTCACCCTAACCATCCCAACTAAATGTCTAAACCTGCCTACCCCCATAGCTCACGGTCAGATTGCTGCATTTTAAACCCAACCTAACCCTAAATCTGATTCTAACCCTAAAAGCAATACTTAACATTCAAACTGCCCTTTGAAAGTGGGTCAGAAAGCGAGGACCGGCCAAAATGTCCTCATTCTGTGGGGTCTACGCTCAAAATGGTCCTCAAAATGATACAAGTATACCAACACACACATAGACGAGTTTGTGCTGCTCTCTTTGTTACGACAGTGCTTTGAATTCTATACATTGTGCACAGTCTTACCTAAACGTATCCCGAACCTTAACTAGGACTTCAAAAATGATGTTTTGCCCCATTAGGACTGGGCTTTGGTCCCCACTGGTCCTGACAAGTGTGCGTTTGAATTAAAAGCATAAGGAAAAAGTTAAAATAAAACATTTTCACAGTGCTATCATGATCCAAGGTTTTGGGGATTTATTTACATGCACTGATTGTATAGTTTGGGTTACAAGGCTGCAAGTTATACCCCGGCAACTGTAAAGTTAAGTTTAGCAGGACATCAATAAAATGCATTGAAGGGGTCAGGCTCACTGGATGCTAAAAAAAACACCAGGATGCATTCATAAAGTGAAAGATGATAAACATCTTGCAAAACCCATCCAAAACATGGACTCTCTATCATAGAAGAGACAAGTGTGTTCACATTACATTCCCACCCCTGGTTGTGTTCTCCCTGTTGTCCCGAAGAGCACCTGCATGTGTCCAACTTGGGCCAAACCAAGCTCTCCGGGTAACATGTTAGTGACGGGAGTGAGACTGCACCAAGGATATTGGTCACCTTATATCCAGTCAATATTTATGGATACCGTCTCAGCTTACATGGGTGAAGGGCTTTCCTTAAAGTAGCTGCTTAAAAAAGGAGTGTTACACAACCCAGTGTAATTACCATGTCACAGGGTTGTAAATTCTGTCATCGTTTTAGCAGAGAACTGTCAAAATGTTGCTCACTAGACATATATACTCCGCCGTCCAATGTTGGAGTCAGAGCGTTTTTTTCCCCATCCCTCCATATGTTTATGAAAATTAGAAGTGTTGGTGTTTTGATATGGTTTAAATGCACAGAGGAGAGGGTCTGAAGAAGCAGCTCGCAAAGATTTGAAGTGAGACACAGCAGGGATCATGCACCTCAGACGCCAGAGAGGACAACGAAACCTACATGTATTTTTAGCCGAGGAGAGTCTTTCCTCTCAAGTGTTGCACAAAGTAACCTTCCACCAACTTTGTTTGCCCCTTCTCCACACTGACTAGCAGTTTTAACTATTCCCACATTGCCCTATTACAACATCAGGTGTGCTTTTCTCCCTAAATCATCTTCCCTGTATCATATATATATCACACACACACACATTCAGTTTGTCTATCCTGCTGCTTCCTCCAGCATCGACTGTGGGAGCAGACTAACGCTGCTCTCAGGCAGGACGTCAAGATGGATCAGGCCCACATGCAGGGATTGGGCCTCAGCCAAAACTTATCCTCTTTAAACACTGCACTGCCCCACCCTCTCTCTTCCCACTCCCCACCATTCCTGTGGTGAACCACGTAGGAAGCTGCAGGCTGCAATCTATTGACAGCTTAAAGCTGGCTGAGTTTGCAGGAGAGCAGATTAGCATGTTAGATCTGGATCAAAGAAGATTGTTGTGCAGTTTTCACTTCTGTTGGTAATGAAAGTCAGTGTTGGAAATGGTAACGGCAAAACAATAGTCCCTTGATTTGTTATACTAAAATTGGATTTATATTATTTGTGTCTCCTCTTATTTGTGCAGTATTTGAAGTTTAGATGCTGTGGTATGTTCAGAGGCAAACTTTCACTGACCTCCCCTCTGCAGCTATCAGCGCTGCCAAGCGTTGCTCCGTGCTTCACTGCTCTGGGCTTGCACCAACAAGACATGAATGTCAAATAGCCTCCAAACTTAACTTCCTTTTACTGACTTTGATCTGCAGTACCTTTCACTCTTTCCTTTCCATGTCTGCAAATACAGTAACTGCCCTCTTTCTCTCTCGCTGATTTGTTTCACTGTCACTTCAGTGGCGTCATTTGAAGTGAAGCGAATCCCCTGAGCCCTGTCAGCGCAGCAGCTGCAGCGTTGTAAATGTCACTTACAGAATGGGTGTGGGCGAAATAGGTTTTTACTAACTCCAAGTGAGATCTGATGTAGCCTAGATTCAGTTCACTACCTAGTCTAAATTTAGTTTGGTTCATTGTTTATACACCAAATGAAACATCAGGCATCTCATGTGGACATTTGTCAAGTCATGTTTAAGATTGCGACAGATGTCAAATATACCCACGTGTTGGTTTTTCACTCCTATAAGACACAGTTTAAAGAGACACCTGAATACATTTATTCAGCTCTTACTTTTATGTGACTTAATGAAATGCATAAGCCTTTTTAAGAATCGCAATCAGATTTTCAGGCGTTTTCACCTCGTCTGAATAATGCGGAGAATTTGTTTCTGTTGTGAATGCGTCTATGCAAAGGACCTCCTTCATTGTTGTGCATGTGTGAAAGGCAAACTCTCGCAGGTCATGTCTAAAAATGGCTTATGACATATATTTTGTGTCGTCTTCACCTCCGTGGGTTGTATCTCCCTTTACATGACATTGAGTGGTTTGTAGACTAGTCAGCGTCTGATGTTGGTGTGTTTTCAATTGGGGTGGGTATTAGTCTTTCTGTTTGAATAGAAAAAATGTATGAACTGGTTTATTTAATAAATTTTCTTGCCAGTGCCACTGTAATTTCATTATGGTAGTACTAACAGTATCACCAACTTCATGCACAGTACTTGACATTAGTTCCCTTGAAATGAACGTTCTTGTCATTGTGATTTATATCCACATTGCTGCTGATTGGGCGAGACCTCTGACACACTCACCAAATGAGATAAAACATACCCCGAAGCCCGTTGCACGCCATTTTGAGTGAACGTGATATTCAACCTGGATAACGTAGCAAAATGGTTCAAAGGAGTTTGAGACTGAACCTGCCCTAGGACTGAACAGAACAGAAAGCCTGAAATGCAATATGAGGCTGTGGGTTTTTAAAAGAACTGAGCATTCATCAGACAGGAAGGTTCTAACAAAAGAGGGGTTTTTTTTGCATTACGAGTGTGGGCTCCACCTGCTGACTTGTATCTAATGACGAGAAGACCAGGCACCTCTGATTCTGCTGTCTAGGTTATATTTAATAGTTTCAAATTGGAAGTTTGTTGTACCCGAAAGCCCCTCCAGTTTGCTTTATTTTCATTTAAGCAAAAAAAAAAAAATCCCTGGTAAATTGTTGTTGTGAATTTACATCTCCAGTGACCCACAGCTTAATGCAATGAGGGGCTTGCCTACACTGAATAAGTCTCTTGTGCCCGACACATGCACATAAATCACACAGAATCAATGTAGCGTCTGAAGGTTTGAGACAATCGGCTCATTCGGCTGTATCTACTCTAGTCCATCTAGTTGATTTTTAAATGAAAATGCTGCAGGGCTTTGAAACGTTTGGTACACACACTTGTGCAGACCCTTTAAAACACATTCCTGATCGCAGCCTGCTAGTGTGGACAGGCAGCTCTGAAGGGGAAGCTGACTAAGCAGCGACAGCTCTACACTCAGCCAACCGTCATGTCATCCCTCATGGGTCCAGCGCACCACAACAACAGCCTGCAGGGTCGATATCCGAACAGCGACTGTAGTTTTTTTTGGAACCAGGGTTTTAGTGGAAATAGGCCTTCAAGCCAAACAGAAAACAAACATGGGCTTGAGTGAGGATCTGTGTAGTTTTAGCTGCAGACCAGTCGCAGTCGAATAGTCAGTGCATGAATCACTCATGTTCTCTGTCCTGCTGTTTTTCAGCTGAGTTCAATGAGCTCTCTTTATATGGCAGCTTCTCATCCAGCTAGACACATGTGCCTTGAGTGACCTCTGTTGTAGCGACAGTCAGGAGGTCTTTTTGCCGCTAACATCAGAATAGTCTACTGTAGGTCACAGACACTATGTTGGTCACGCATGACTTGTGGACATGTCTCATCCTGTCCTATTTTTGTTGACTTCCTTAATGTGAGCAGAGGGAACTGGTTTGCTCTGGATCTTATTAAATCCTGAATTCTGTACTTGTTGTTTTCACTGTTTCCTTATTTGTTTCCAGGCAACCACGGCAGCTCATTAGTGTGATGTACCATGTTGTCAGTGAAAGGAGGTCGAAGTAAGGTGTCCTCATAATACATTTTGTATTATGTCTTATAATATATGTGTATACCTAAAGCTCAAATAAGCCTTTCACCACCATGCTCTGCTTTGATGAATTGAGCTCCCCTCTCATCCCCTCACTGAGCCTGACAGTGACTGACAGCTCAGTTGATGTGATGCTGCTGATCCTCTGATGTGAGCTCTAACAGGAAAACAGCAGCTTTGCATACAGTAAAAAGATACCTCACTAATTGCCAAATTGTAGCACAAACTAGAATGATCCCACCAGAGGGCTGTGCAATATGATGATATGTATTGTCATTATTCGACAGGAACGGTAAACTGACTGTATTCATATAGCATTTTCCCAGTCTTATTGACCAATCAAAGTGCTTTACAGTACAAGTTGAAATTCACTCACACGTTCATACTCCTCTTCTACTCATAGCGCTTTCTCTATTTACACACACCACAGTCAAGGGCAATTCAGAGATTAGTATCTTGGCCAAGGACACTTTAGAATGCAGACTGGAGGTGCTGGGGATCAAACCACCGACCTTCTGGACGACCCTCTCTACCTCCGGAGCCACAGCTGCCAGGAAAACAACTTGACAGCAACTCAAACAGATATTGAGGATAGTGAACTTGACACAGAACAAATGGAGATAACTGAGCAGGAGAAGAACTCTGGCCAGTCGAGATAAATTTCAAATTATGCTGCATACAGGTCACTTCAAAAGACTCAAACACTGCTTATCTCCTGGTTGGAGTGTCCACGGATGAGAACCACAGAATTAGTCACATGCCTTTGCTGGCGGCACACCCGATAGACATCTGCTGTTGCATCTTACATCTACAAAGACGTGGCACCTATATACACGGTAGAGAAAAGGTATGAGTAATGATATGTATCGTTAACTGAATATGAAATGACATCTATTCGGGATGTGAAGATTCAGTCGCACAGCCCACAACCATTCAAAAGGAAACTGCTGTTAAAATAGCATTTTTTTGTGTTTCAATAATTTTGTCAGCTCTTTAAATGTCACATGGCCTTTAAAATGTACCTGCGTGGTATTTCAGGCTTTCCTCTAATTGGCTGCTAAATGAGGTTGCAGGCTCTGATGACATGTCGCTGTTTTATTAGCAAATGGGTTTGTGCCAAGCAGGTTTCCTCTGGCCTTGGCACAGGTTTAAATACTCACAGCATACTGCTGCTCCTGCCCTATTTGGGATATAAAGCCATCACAATGAAGGCCTTTTGTGTGTGTGTGTGTGTGTGTGTGTGTGTGTGTGTGTGTGTGTGTGTGTGTGTGTGTGTGTGTGTGTGTGTGTGTGTGTGTGTGTGTGTGTGTGTGTGTGTGTGTGTGTGTGTGTGTGTGTGTGTGTGTGTGTGTGTGAGAGAGATTATGTTTGAGCTGGATTTGCAATCAGGTTGTGGCTTGTTAAAGAGGATATTTAGTTGGTCTGATCTAGACCCCGCTCGGGTTAATGACAGCATCAGTGATGCGGGTCAGGATTACTACTCCACAGGTTTACGAGGGTGTAGGCTTAATAAGACTTTACAAACGCGCGGGCACACACACACGCATATTCAGGCTCTGGCATTCAGATAGAGCTGATGTTTTCCAGTGGACTTATTTTGCCTGTTTTGAAGACCTCACTATCCCTTCCTTTCCACCCTCTTCCCTCTGCCGCAGGGGGACAAAGAGCAGCCTGTTTCTGGTACTGTGACCTACTTCAACCCAGAAAAAGACAGAACCAGATATAAGTGATTATGGGGAAAGGGAAAATGTCAATCCATCCATCTGTCTCTCCAGGATATCTATCTTCTGACACTTACTGGGGCTGATGATCTTAGCAAGTAAAGCAAAGTAGCTCAAAAATCGAGAATAATTCATGACTTCACATCTTTCGAGCACATCTCAAGATCTTAGTCAACGACATTGTTAACTCAGAAGTGTTAACATCAGCATGTTACGATTGTCACTGAGAGGATATAATTATCGTGATGTTCACAGTTAAGCTGCTTTCAGACATGCACTGAACTCCGCAGATTCTGTGTTTTTTCTCTGGAGGAGGTTCGAGTGAGACGCTCAGCAGTTGGGAAAGACTTTATCTGCCTGACCTCCTAGTATAAAGTCCGTAGAAATCCAGGAGAAGTCGATGTGTGAACACGCGACAGATGCAAAAATGAAAAAAAACTAAAATAAAACAAATATCTCCCGGTGAAACAGCAGTCTAACACACGTGGAAGACACCGACGAAGATGTTATCGGGGGGCTGTATCACTTCTTGTCTGTATGCATTAAGCCTTGGACAGTATCATTGACCAATGCAGATGCTTATGTCTGCCATTCAACAAAACCCTCAATCTCAACATCGTCTATGGTATCTTTTACAAAAGTTACACAGTTTTTTAAGTGCCATTACCACTGTTGCTTGCACTAAAATAACCACAGGGGACAACATATAAACCACAGGAAAGCTGTTTTCACCCACAAACTACCTCTGTATTTCCTCTTCACTGTGGGGAACAAGAAAGAGGAAGTGGGAGAGAGACTTTGAATAGTGTTCTTCTCTTGTCTCATTTTTTCCCTTCAGTTCTTAAAGCCAATTGTTGAGGTTGATACATTATTCATACTTTCAAACATCATTTAATCAATGATTTTATAAATTCAATTATTCTGGTCAGTAGATATTTCTTGTCCCTTTGGGAAATAGATTTGTGGCAAGGATTGAAAAACAGTACAAACCAAACTCATAAGCCAGGAAAACGTAGCAGAAGAAGCATCAAGCTAAAGTAATCAGTGTGATTAAAGCAGACAGGAGAGAGAAAAGTGCATGTTAATCATCACAAGTGGTTTAGTGTGATTAAGACGACAATTCAAAAATGTGTTCTCAGATGATATGATTTGTTGTATGTTTTGTTCTTGCGCTGCACAAAGCAACAATTTTAAAGCAATCCTAACACTAGAATTCATTAGAGCTTATAGCTCCATAGTCAGTCAAGCCGCACCAAATGTTTGAGGCTGTTTTCAAAGATTGGACAGGTTTTTTTTGTAATTTATATGTACCACTTTTCATATTATTTATTCATTTATTTATAAGTATTCTACTCTCTGCTCACAAGAGGAGTCTGCTATCACATTGTGTGAAGTGGGTATAGATTGCTGAGATAAAAGTCTTTACTTTCTACTTGTACATTATGTCATAACATTCTGCTTCAGAAAAAAAAAATTACATAAAGATGAGACTGGACTGAGGAGAGATGCAGATAATTCCCTGAAATCTCCAGCATGCCTCTTGTTTTAAGGCACTTATTGGAGAGGTATTGATTCAACCTTCTAAACTAGAGGGAGGTATCTGAACCGCACCCTGACACATCTAGACTGCAGCACTCATACATATTTGTCAAACATTCAGTCATTTCTAGGAAATGAGACTCAGCAGTGGGTCAAAGGGTGTTACTTTCTGGTTAGAAATGTACTGAGATGACTTGTCAAACATTAACCGTTTGTTTTTTTTCTTTTCTTTTTCTGCAGTCAGCTGCATTCTCGTTAGTCTTAACTTCAAATACAAATAAGTTATTACAAAAGCATGGGAGGAAATACATTTCTAAGTAAGAAGCATATGAATATCAGAGTCATCTATGATGTTATTAAAGACAGATTTGTAAATGATGGGTAATTATCTTATTTACTTGAAATTTTTTTAATTACGAAGAGTTGCCTGTAGGCCCATATTTGACATTGGATAGGGCACATGTTAGCTGTTTCCCCCCCTCCAGTTCATATGCTAAGCTAAGGCTTTTGCTTCTTATTTAAATTCTACAGTGCAAACTGCTGTGTTAGCAGCTCATACTCTCATACTCACAACTTAATGCAGGCTGTGGTACCATTTCCTTTTAACAGCATCTGTAGCTGCACTTCATTGATCTAAAGGAAACTCTAAGCAAGCGCTTCCTTACACAGTGTAAAGGTGTATGAAGACTGCTGTAAATTTAATGTAATATATAGCACGGGCTGGTTGGGTGGTCTGCAAATGTCCTGCTGTGACTATGACCGTCATGGCCATCCATCATCTATTGTAGATCCACTCACGTAGGTCGGTGTCAGGGTGAGAGGTATTTATAGTGGGCCTAGATACCTCGTCTCTCTCTGGTATGTTTAGGCAGCCTGGCTAAAAGGCACCTGCATGCTGTGCTGTTGTCAAACTGTTGTACCTGTGTTTGCATGTGTTTCTAGTGTGATTTTAATTTAGTTTTTGAGAAGTGTGTGCCTGCTGAAGCGCTCCAAATGAATACAGGCACAGGCCTTCTGCTGTCTAACACAAGCCCAGAGGGGAGAAAAGCATAAGTGCATGTGCACCCATCTTGTCCTGATTTTTTTTTCTCTTTCTGTGAAGGGAGAGAGAGGGATTTGTCATTTATGTGAAGGTCTGTCAGCTTGAGTCTCGTTGAAAGGCCAACTCCCTCACAACAGAACATGAAAGACTGTCACTTCACATCCATGTGTTCTTGTATGTTTGACTAACAGAACTATAAATTGTCCCTTATTGTTAGTGTTTTAGTCGTTATTGCATTTTTAAATCGAAAACTTAAACACTGTTTCACTCAGAACAGATGATATACGAAATGTCTTTGTCTAAGAGCTGACATCTTGTTTTCTTTCATCTGTCCTATCTTGCCTTTAGTTCCTCCGTTTCTGTCTCGTTCAGCTGCTGCGCACCTCACATTTCTGTGCGTCTCCCGCTCTTTCTCTTGCATTAGGAAGACGAGCGGTGACATGTTAGGAATTCATATCAGCCAACCCTGCACCTTGCAACACAATAAAAAACAAAAGGGAAGAAATGAAAAGAATGAGAGAAGGGAGATGCAGATTTGGGGCGGACAGAGAAGAACACTGGTAAACCTGCAGCAGAGACTGAATCTTGCCGGTTTACTGCTGATGTTCATCCTCTTAGTTCGGTGTCAGCTCATATCTCAGTGAATGTATGTGTATGTGAGCCTCTCAGATAAAGATCGGTCTTTGTATCAGCCCTGAGGAAGTGAAAAAAAACCAAAACAGAAGTGTAGCAGGCTCTCACACACAACTCGACATCACCCCCTGCAGGTTATTCAAGCGCCTTTCTCCTGACGTGAACTACCAGGGCTAAATAAAATATAGATGTGTTGAGTAGTAGACAGCATTGATTCATTCTCTCTCTGTGCAGTGGTCAGCAGTAGTAGGAGCAGTGTGAAGCAGGCAGGATGTCAAGGATAATGGAGGCTTGCCTCTGTTGACGTCCTGGATTTATATTGATCAAACCCCTGAGTGAAAGTGGTGCTCCAGGATTGCTTCGTCTAATTAGATCCAATATATATTTTATGTTGTTTTTGACTGTCAACGGTTGTAATTTAAGTGCTGATCCAACATCTGTCCACACTGTCATCATAAATGACTTTTCAAATGGTTTCCTTTCCATAGTAAATTTCCTGTTTTTTAATTCATCCTTCCTTCTGCCACCCAAATATTCTCAGTGCCCCCCCCCCCCCCCCCCCCCCCCCCCCCCCCCCCCCTCTCGCTCTTCCTCTGACTTCCTTGTAATGAGCCCCATGCGGAGCAGCGTTCATGTAATTAAAATGCACACCATTCATCTGGGAGGAAGGGAGTCTCCTTAATCTGCATCAACCCACATTTTTGGCCTCTGAGGATCTGCCTGCTTCGCGCCACGCACACACTCTTCCCAGTTTTACTCGCGCTCTCTCTCTCTCGACACTCACACCGCCATTCCTCATTGTCTCAGCCCAGCTGTGTCACCATGTCACATTTAGCATTGTGGACATTGAGGCCAACGCCATTTTCCTGTGTTCATTAGGTGCAAGTGAAGAGGGTTGTCTGTCTTTAATTAATGTTGGCAGTTTGCTAGATGGAGGTGTGGGCTATTTTAGGTAAGCAGGAGGAGATCTGTCATCCTGTCACAACTGCCAGCTTCACAGAAACGTTGATCTTGCAGGGTTTTATCCCATATGAAATTACTTAAAGGCAGCTCCCTCTTTCATGCTCTTACTGAAAATATATACTCAACTACAAGGGCACTAGGGGAGGGCATACCTCCGCCAAGGCTGGTTGGCCACTTCATCACCACATTGCACATGCATGTTTTAAGTTGAGATACAGAAAATGTATGCAAACTGTTCACATTAAACGCACACTTAATATTCATTTTCTAATAAAGGTGAAACGAATGTATGTATAGAATCAGTTTTGGTTCACACAATTTTGATCATTTTCCAGATCAGCACCAAATTTCACCTTTGCATTGATATTAGCACAAGTGCCTGATTTTTGTCATAAATATCTCTGCATTACTTAGAAATTCACAAAAATGTCAAACACCTTCACCCACATCTCGCAATGTTAAGGAAAGTAAAAAAAAAAAAAATCCTAACCCTCCTCAATAGAATCCACTTCAAAAGGTAATGGGTTCTTCCTCGGCCCATATCCCACCCTTTCACCAAGTTTCAATAAAATCGGTATGGTAGTCTTTGCATAATCCTGCTAAAAGACAAATGGCAATGAAAACATAACCACATTGACAGAGGTAAATATTGAACAGTATCTCTCATTACAAAGGATAAGATGGATTCAGGAGGCTCATTTTAAAGCGCTCAGATGTCTAATGAGTTCCTCATTTTACTGTAGTTCCATTTTTGGTCACTGGGGAACGACTGTGTGCTCTGCACTGGGGTCTGTGTGTCGTGGTATGTTCCCTTGGCAGAGGAGGCTGACACACCTCTGTGTGTTTGTGTAGTTTGTGGATGGGTCAGAGCATGCCTTGTATGCAGTGTTGAGCAAACAAAGACAGCCTTGAAGCTGCTACAGTTATATTTCATATTCAACCAATATCCTCTAAATTATAGGAACATGCTCTGAGTACTTTGTTGAGGTAAATGAGCTGGGGATTTCAAATAATAATAATTTAAATAATTAAAGTAGGAGCACAGATCTGCAATGAGCCTAGTCCAAACAGAATATTTGTTTTATGTAGCCTGCAGGCTCGTGCTTGAGAAGTAACTCTATTTCAGAGCAGCAGATTCTTAATAACCAGGGTTAAGGCCAGTTCAGCTCCAGCGCTAAGTTGATTAACATTTCTTGTGAAAACCATCTGGACCAACATCTGTCGACTGAGGTCTCCACCAGCTACAGTAAAAGTTTGTTCTGACATCAGTTACAGATATGCACCGAATCCTTATTTATTTATGTAGCTTTTCAGTGGAGTGATTAAGTCTGTTAGGTTTTGGCCATTTCTCTGCAGGATGCATGATTGAATGTCCGAACTTGCTCTGATGAAGTCAGAACTCGTTATTTTTTTAGTTTGTATGTCTTAATGTGACATCACAGAGATAAGATCCAATACAAGGAAACTGGTCGACTGTTGAACAATAATGTGTTACAGTTAAATCAACTGCATTGTGGGAAATGTTGTAAAAAGGAAATGTTACACACAGGAAACATCAAAAGATTGACAATCTTACCTCTTCATCTGGACCAGAAGAAGAGTTCAGGTGCTGCAGCCTTGGGAGCACCGGCTGGCCTTTCTGTTGGTTTGAGACGTCTTTAAATTGTAGCTTTTATCACTCACCATACTTGGTATGGACTATTAAGACTGATTGATGTGTCGTTTCTGCCTCCATATATCTGGGGGAGTTTTTTTGCTGCCACCAGAGGATACAGAGACAGATGTGCCTGCAGTAGTGTAAACACTGGGCTGTGCTGTATCCATAATGAAACTCTGTGGAATGTGCCCAGGCCTCTGTGTCCGAGTCTCTGCTGTGAAACCCAGTCAACTGGCATGTTAGCCATGGTAACCATGATCGCCATGCGAAGGCCAGGCTGGTCCAAATGGATCTGGTATTGATCTGGCTCTGCTGCTGCCTTGTCTCCTCTCTGTCTGGGGAACACTGTGCTGATGATACTGTGGTGTACCTAGCAGTCGTTCTCAGGTTAAAATGTGCAAAAGTATCCTGATGATGAATGTTGAAGATCATATTTTACAAATCTGATCCTTGTTCTTAAAGACGTCACATCTAACATTACGATGTGTTAAAAGTGAGCGTGAGTCATGAGTGACTGAATCAGACTTAGTGCTGACGATATGAAGGAGGGGCGGATTATACTTTAATATACCTTTTGTGGTACCACTCCCTCAGTTGGGCAGGCCTCTGTTGATAAGAGCTCGGCTTGCTCTCAACTTTGCTCATTTCACAACAGTGTGTACTCCACTGTCAGAGTTGGACAGCTCCGTCCTCAGGGTCGTCATTTGCGTGAGTAGTATCTCTTAACTTGAGCTTGCAGGCAGCTTGGTTGGACTTGGCATAGCTTTGAGGGGGGTGAACCTAACCCCCCACCGCTATTCATTTTAACCCCTTCCTGCCCTCTCTACCCTCACCCTCCTGTCTGTGCTCAGTAGCCCCCCCCCTATCTCTCGTTCTCCAACGTTGATGGTAGAGTTAAGAAAGGCAGTTCCTGCCTGGCAGACAGTCTGTTTGGGTTGCGCTCTTCCTCCACTTCTACTTCTTCTTTTCTTCTTTGTGTTATCTCCTCTTCATTTCCCTGGGTGTCTTTTTCAAAGGTACGTCTCATCACCGTGTTATTTTAGCTTTAGTTTTTCTTGACCCTGTGATTTATTTTAGGATGGAGGTTGAGTGAAATAGTTACTGTTGAACACAACTTAAAAATGTTATATGGTAAAATATTAACTGTTTGAAAAATGTTACGTAATGAAGAACAATATAACATGATTGATATGGTGCCGTACACTGAATCTAACTGTGGTTTAATTGGCTTGGACTCTAAGTTTCCCAATGTCTTTAATAGCCTGTACTCTTGTAGTAAATGGGTAATTATGTATATGTAGCAGTTAAACCTAAATTCTCTATTCATACCATTAGATCATGTTTGTTGGTAAAGTTAGGGATTTATTTTTTAGGTGAAATTCTCCAAGAGAAACTAAACCCTGCTGTGGTGAGTGAGGGTGCTAAAATAAGCCCAGGTATTCAGTAATACAGTCTGTGCGCTTCATTATATCCCCTATAATGTTATGTATCCTTCTACCTACTGGTTATGACTGCTAAATCAGTAGTTGTGTTCTTGGACTGTGCCGTTCTCTAAATACCAAATAACCTGTCCACACAGAGAAGGTAGCTGTTGACGTGTATATGGTAAATATGAGCTTGGATTCCTGGCTCCAGACCCGACAGCCACTCTTGGATTTAAGACATGTAGGCAGACAAGGGTCAATGAGTAACTGAAGGAGTGGCCAAGACCGTCTGCATGATTCACCTTATACCTCCACCTCCCCTGATGTCAGTGCACATGGGGATTTGTGCGATTGAGAAAGCTGCTGCAATTATTTGGTCCTGTGTGTATGGAAACCAAACTGCTGATGTTTTGCAGTGTTTGATGCTAAACATACAATGACGAATCAATTTTACATCCGTTTACATTGGACCTGGAATTTATTACCTAATTTAAATTTTAAATGTTTTTTAATTTGTGATATAATACATTTTCTGCAGTTATATCAAATAACCAGAGGGAAATGTCTGTTAAGCCATTTCATTGAATAAAATACATTCATGCAAAAATCCTGTAAATCTAATATTGTCATGTGCACTCTGCTCATTAATGTTAACTTTCTTCATAATGGTCTGATACAAGTAGAGATAATAGATAGTATCCAGCTACCTCTATATATATATTATATATTAAAACCTTTAAAGTTTGTATTACAGTAGCATCATATTACGTACATATTATGTCTGTGCGTGACATAATCTTAAAACAAGATCAATCTTGTGTTTTCCGTAGATGCTTTGTTGGCGGACCTTGAGTCCACGACATCCCACATTTCCGAGCGTCCACTCTTCCTGTCTGACGATCCCGCCTACTCCATCCCTGTTGGGGGTCAGACCCAGCAAGACATCTGCTCTCCACAACAAGTCCCACCCACTCCCTCTGAGCAAGCCCTGAACGGACTGGATGAAACAGAGGTAAACGCACACTGTACATATACTGTATGTGTCCTGGGCATAATGTAAATGATTGTTGACCTAAAAAGTGTTCGATTTACTTTTGAAAGTGAATTTATGAATGTTCCTCTGCACACTCTGCTTAGTCCTTCAGCTCGGCTCAGAAAAGTCCCTGGTCTGGAGAAAGCAGCAGTCCAACCCAACCCACTGGTGAGGAGGAGCACGTATACAGGTAGGCTTCACAATAACTAGTACCCCTATTTTGCCAATTATAACTGGGAATATATATAATATATTTTCTATTTAACTCAGTGAAACAGTGAAAACTTGAGTTGACCAGGTTTCTTTTTGATTTTGACTTTGGACTCAATGGTAAACAGAAACACTGTCCAAATAATGCCAGTTTAAAAATATAGTAACAGTCTCAGTCCAGAGCTGTGTTGATGATAATTATTATTATTCTTTCTGCTCTCTACAGTTTCCCTAATAAGCAGAAGAGTAGTGAGTCATCAGCTGCCATGAACTCAACTTTGGGCAGCAACCTGTCTGAGCTTGATCGTCTCCTGTTGGAGCTCAATGCTGTCCAGCAAAGCACCCCTGCCTTTCCCACAGAAGGTAAACACAGAGATGAATTAACAATTTGTAAAATGTTCTCTTATGGTTCTTTGAAAGAACTCAGATTTTGATTCTCTGTATCTGTGGTACTGCAAAGGAATGTCTTGTGCAGTTGATATGTGTGGAGAGATTTAAAAAAAAATCTTTTTTTGTCCTGTAATAGAAGAAGCAGCTCCACCACTGCCTGCCAGTAGTATCATCCACCACATCCACGAGAATGGAGTCTCTACCGCTGGCAGGGCGGGACCACCTGATTTGGAAAAGCCCAAGCGCGGTGCAATGGCTCGGGGAATAGAGGATGTACGACCAAGTGTGGAGAGCCTTCTAGATGAGCTAGAAAGCTCTGTGCCATCACCCATGTAAGAGACAAGCAAATGAATTATGCCAATACATTTTGATGTTTTGATTATTGTTTATGTATGTTTCGCTTGAGGTTTTTTATATATTTTGGGCTCATACTAAATTTCCCTTTAGTCCCACACCTTTGGTGTTGTCAGATGGACAAGAGGAAACACCAGCACAGCAACAAGCCAGAATGTCTGCCTCCTCTGCCACACGAGAGCTGGATGAGCTCATGGCCTCCCTGTCTGACTTCAAAGTCCAAAGCAATGTGAGTACGCTTCACATGTGGGTAGAGATTGGTCCTCTGCAGTTTGCACACTTGACGGAGTGTGTTTATTTTTGGAATTGTGTGTTGGCAATTCTGTTTAGGACTACAGTATGCTGCACATGTTTAAGGGTTTCATATTCAACTGTCATATTTATTTTTGTAGAAAAGAATTGGATCAAATACATTTTATCCCGTATTTTGTGAGGTTGAGTTGGTTGCTGATCTACAACAGAAATGCTTTTCTCTGTTTCACCCCTGCTGTACCTTCACCAGCAGTTTACACAGATTTCTCTTACAAATATAAACTTTTGCTATGTTGACATAACATGGATCTGCTCCTTGATCCAGATCCTCTACAATATTGAATGGGTTCTTCCTTGACCCATACTGCATCCTTCCACCAAATTTCTTTGAAACCAGTTCAGTAGTTTTTGTTTAATCTTGCTTACAAAAAACAAACAAGTGGACAGGGGTGAAAACATAACCTCATTTGGGATGGTCATAATACCTAATCAACAAATTGCAGTCAATAATATGTTAATACTGTCATTAAATACTATTATTTAATTTAATCAACACAATATCAACACAACCAACCACTGTCAGTAAATAATATTATTTAATGACAACCAACCACTGTCATTTATTATTTAATCACAACCAACCACTGTCAGTAAATAATATTATTTAATGACTGGTTGGTTGTTGGTTGTGTTGATATTGTGTTGATTCAACACCCTAGTAGTATGTGAGATTTTTGGTGATTGTGCCCCTGCATGTCTGAGGGAAACAATCAAAACTTAAGTTGTTACAATAAACTTAAATATATTTTAAGTACATTTTTGTTGTATTTTAGAAAACAAATGAGAAACCTCTTTATCTCTTCTCTTATTGATCCTTCCCTTCATTCTCAATCTATTTTTCCTGGTCTCTTTCTCTTTTCTCCATCGCTGTGTATGTCTTGTCTCTGTATGTACATTGCAATCATTACATCATTGCATTCAATTCAGTCCGGCTCTCAGTTGTCTGTAAATCAGGAGGCATTAGACCCCTCACTTGTAGCCGTTTCACCAGTTGTCCAAACAGAAACCACCCCATCTATATATCCTAAAGCTGATTCACTGGATACTCTTATACTTTCTAGTTACACTACTCCCACCTGTACACCTCTTCCACTGGAACTCCATATAGATGAAGATGGCAGTTCAGCCCATACCACTTCAGCTGGTTCCACAGTAGTAACTGCATCATCCAAGTACTCCCAGATCCAACAGAAAGGTGATGGTGTGAGTGTGACCCCTGATAGCTCTCATGTGGAGATCCTCAGTGTCTCCAGTAGTGAAGTAGAATGCTATATGCAGAAGTCAACCTCTAGGGTCATTGCTAGTAAAGTCTCAAGTCCAGCTGGAAAGAGTCCAGTTACTGTTGGTGGAAGTTCTAGTCCAGGTCCTGCTGCCCTGAGCTCCAGTCCAGTGGTAGTTTCCAAAAGCCCTAGTCCTGTTACTGTGTCTAATTCTAGTCCCACTCTTAGAGCCAAGAGTCCTAGTCCACCTGATGTTAAATGCTCCAATCTAAGTCAGTCTTCAAAGAGTCCAACTCCAATTTCCATTAGTCACAGTTCAGAAGCAGGTGCCAAGAATCAAAGTCCAGTGACAGTCCCAACAAGTACAGAAGTAGTGCCTAAGACTGTGAGTCCAGTCACAGTCCCAAGACTTTCAAGTCCAGTACCAAAAAGTGAAAGTCCTGTGACAGTCCCAAATCTCTCTAGTTGTGCTAGTCCCGAAACGGCTCCCAAGAGTGCAAGTCCAGTGTCAGTTCAGAGAGTTTCAAGTCCTGTGACAATCCCTAATATCGCCAGCTCACCATCTGTACCCAAGAGTTGTAGTCCTGAAACAATTCAAAAGGAGGCTTCTCCAACAATATTGCCAAGACTTTCAAGTCCAGTTCCTAAGAGTCCTGTGTTAAACATTAGAAAAACATACACTCTTCCAGGCACCAGTAGTCCTAGAACTTCACCTATTTCACTTGCTGCAGTACCATCAAATAGCCTGTCTCCCCCAACCACAGCAAAACACACAGGTGAAGGTATGTATTTAACATGGCCAGGCCGTGAGCCTATATTGGATGATGCTTTAGACAAACTCCTAAACTCTGACTACCCCCAATTGGGTGAGAACCAGCCACTTGCTTCCTTTATGCCTGGATATGAAGACGGATCATGGGAGGAAGAAGATGGGCTCTACCCAGATCTGAGCCGAGAGGGAACCCTCACACCCATGACTGAGTCCAGCTGGATGGACGAGTGTTTCACCCCCTCCACCTGCCCCGGGACACCAGATGCAACGTTGGACCTGCCCTCACAGCAGCCCTCTGCTGTGGAGAGGCTATCTGCCTCTGGCCAAGTAGGAGGATCGGCTTGACCCTACTCTTCCAAAATAAGCTGCTTGCATAAAGCTAGAGAGGCTTTAGGACCCCATGTTGTCTTTATTTGACCATGTGACGCAAGATATTAATTGTCTCTGACAATAATGGCAGGATGGCTGTGTCAGAAGGCTGTTCTAGCAGAGGGCACCTCTAGTTGCTGAAACAAGCTTATTTTGGGAGAGCAGCTCGTACAAGTACCCCAGGAGCTGTGCAATAGTACAAAACGTTTTGATGAGAGAAATTCCTCTTATCTCTGTGGTGTGATGCATGTGGTGTCATTGCATAGCAATTACAAAATGGCTTGAAGGAGAAGTCTCTCTTTGGAGATTATTTGTGGCTGATGCTGAAGGTTTTGCTGAAAGGATGTGTTCACACGCCCCTACTTGCTTCAGTAGACATTGCCGTGTTAGTCACTGGGCCTGACCAATCATGTTTACACAACGAATGATGTAACCATTGACTGTGAAATCAGCACAATGATACAGGCTGCACAGTAAAGCGGATATTACAACATTTTGCCAATGCATATTTGCTTTATGAACATGCATCTGTGCTTCTTTGACCTTTGGCCTTGCTTTGGCATGTGCTGACCTTTTGTGAAAGCATTTTGTGATTGACTTGTGTTGTCCCCATATCAGCTATCCAGCATGCCACACTGCCGATTCTTGATTAGTTTTAAGTGGACTTGATAGTAGAGAATGGACTTGAATGGAAGGCTGTGCTACAGCAAGACAATTTTATAAACCTGACAAAACCTGCAGAGCATTTTGTCAAAGCCAGAGCTTGAGCATTTTTGCCACTTGAGTGTTTGAATCCTGTGCTGGGCCTGTCCTGTTTTGTGATTGCAATCCAACATGGAATTTCTGGTGAATGGCACAACCCGAGCTTCCCACACATCCTATTATCTACTCTCCAGCTCAAGTCAGTTATCCGACGCACCAAAGAGACTTCCAATGTGCATCCGATGTTCAGGGAGGGACTGTTGCGGCGTAAAATGGGACCAATCATTGCGAACAAAAGCAACTCGCAAGATCGACTCATTGAGGAGCTGCAGGGGAAACTGGGGATAGGGCGAGTGGAGCGCCGGCGAAAACAACAGCCAGATGACTGGCTGGCGGAGGGAGTCATTGTCATGTCCAACCCACAGCGAACACGTGAAGAAGGGGCCCGGCCAGCTGTGAATAAGGTAGACATGAGGAGCACAGCAGAAATAGTCGGTGCTTTCATGGATAATATTAACTAAGAGTTGGGTATTGTATGTCCCTTAGTTTTTTCACATGTTAATGAATTAACTAGCAAATATTAAAGTTATTTGGTTTCCTCCCCGAAATTGTATTTATTTCTTGGCGGAGTTCATTGTGCCAATTTTTTTTTTATCGCCATTTCTTTTCGTCACCCTGACCCTGTCTCTTATCTGTTTGCTCTCCTCTCTTTGCCATTTCCTTTTTCTTTTTCCTTCTTTCCCCCAGATCCTCATCCCTCCTGAACCATCTGCCCCACAGAGAAAAGTCCTGCCCCCTCCACAATCACCCCCAGCACCCAAAAAGCCACCCCCTGTCAAGCAGACTCCTCCACCGCTACCTCCTCCCCCTCCAACCCCTCCTCCTCCTCGAGAACCCACCCCTCCACCGCTACCTCCTCCCCCTCCAGCCCCTCCTCCTCCTCGAGAACCCACCCCTCCACCCCCCAAAGAGCCAACTCCTCCCCCTAGGGAGCCCACGCCTCCCCCTGTTAAGCCCCCTCCCTCACCTAGCCCCCCTCCCAAGCCTGTCGCGCCACCTCCGCCTCCCAAGGTCTTTGTATCAGTTGGGTGTCAGACCGACTACGACCCATTCTTCCCACCAATGCAGGCATGGGTCATCTCTTCATCTGTCCCTCTCCTCTTCTCTGACCATTACTCTCTTTCCACTTTCTCTCACTAACTGTCTCTCTCTCTCAGACACACACACCAACACAAGCCACGCAAACAGAACCATTTGACTCTCTGTGTACAGATTGTTTATTTATTCAGTTCAAATCCAAGTAGCTGTATAACCTCAGTATAAGTGTGAACTACAAACATTGTCTGGTCATCGACTTTGTCAATGTCACCTTGTGTCTGTTCCTGCCACATTGCAGTAGATACCCTCTATAAGGCTGTGTCTGAAATCCAGTCAGTCCACGTTAAGAGGGGTGCTGACATTCAGGCCATTGAGACTGAGCTCCCTTTTCTAATTCTAACATCTGATGGCGCCAGGAGCCGTGTGTTCAGAGTGGAGTGGAGAGTTTAAGAGCTTAAAGTGTAGCCTCCCCATGTTCCCGTTACACTAACTATCCTGCCATGAGCAGGAATGGTAAGCTCAGGGTGCAACTGAAACCTAATCTGCCACATGACAGCACAGTTACCATCACAATTATAGCATCTCCCACTGGACTTTCGTCAACAGGTCCCACTAGGTTAGACACCAGTGTGTCCTTGTTGAATACCATGTAACCTCAAGTCTTTTAGAAGTAGTTTTAGACTTGTGGAGAGGTGGATTGACATGAGCCGCATTGTGTGTGTGTGTGTGTGTGTGTGTGTGTGTGTGTGTGTGTGTGTGTGTGTGTGTGTGTGTGTGTGTGTGTGTGTGTGTGTGTGTGTGTGTGTGTGTGTGTGTGTGTGTGTGTGTGTGTGTGTGTGTGTGTGTGTGTGTGTGTGTGTGTGTGTGTGTGTGTGTGTGAGAGAATACATAAACAGAGATGCTATTTTCTCTCTTAGTGGAATGTAGGAATCATGAAGCTCGAATGACCAAACCATCTGAGAAGGTCTGTTTGCTTTCATTACAGAAGCCAAATGCACCTAGATGCACATTCACATGCAACATCAGACACTGCAAACATGGACTATGTATATCAATATATACTTATCCATTAGCCTTGGTATTATATTATTTTTAAATTTAGTTTTAGTGCCATACTGTTAAATATTCTTTTTCTATATGAATTCAAAATATTTGTATTCCTTATAAGTGTAAGCAAGTCTGTTTGTGTTGCTGCGTAGACCTCTGACTGAATATCACAAGCTTCTCTGTAGAATTATTGAGTGCACTGCCATTAATTATGAGTAATTTCTGTTGTCAGATCCAGTCCCAGGGAAAGACGTCTCCCACTGCGCCCCCCAAACCAGCCAACAAGCTGGACAACATGCTGGGAAGCCTGCAGTCAGACCTCAATAGACTCGGAGTCCAGACCGTGGCAAAGGGCGTCTGTGGAGCCTGCAAGAAACCCATTGTTGGACAGGTGATGATAATACTGAATCAAACAAGTCATTCAGATTTAAACAAGACTACAGTTAGTATATGTACTGAATGAGAACATGCATATGTTTAGACATTTTTAGTTAATATTTCATCTCAGGGCATTGGAGCACAAGTGAAACATGACTAAAGTACCAAATGAAACTTCATAGCTGTTTTTTGTTGATATTATGGTGAAAATGGTGAAATACATTTGTGTCGCTCAAATCAACAATAACCAAAGGGAGGTTTTCTCCTCAGTTGTATTTTCATAACAATTGTCTATCAACAGAACATATGTAACTTATTACCAACAGGATTTTGTCAACAGTTTATCAGCTATGATGATGCGTTATTCTGCTTTCAATTTGAAAACAATGAAGATGGACTAATTTACAGGAATTTTGTTCATAAGAAACATAAAGAATACAAATCCACTCAAATTAACTGGGGTTAAAATGAATATGGATCAAAAGATGGATTTGAAACCCTAAGTCATGAGGTTTACATTTGCCGCTGTGCTGGTGTATCTCCTTTGCTTCTTGCATGAGAGGCTGGAGTGATTTTTTTTTTTTAATGCTCAGCAAGGCCTTGCCCCCAACCGCTCATTTAATTTTAATGCTCTGTCTCCCCATACCAGGTGGTGACGGCCATGGGCAGAACATGGCACCCTGAGCACTTTGTGTGCACACACTGCCAGGACGAGATCGGCTCCAGAAACTTCTTTGAGCGAGATGGGCAGCCATACTGTGAGACAGACTACCACAACCTGTTCTCACCGAGATGCCACTACTGTAACAGACCCATACTGGATGTTAGTAATAAATGCATTCTCACACACACAATCACTCACTCACTCACTCACTCACACATATACATACTGTACATGTGGGTGGATAATAATATTTATTTACTCATGACCTAATGGATTAAGGCCTAAGTGGAATAACTACTACATATGAGAAATTGCTGCTCTTTTTCAGCAGACAGTCAACACAAGCTGTGACACAGATACACACACACACACACACACACACACACACACACACACACACACACACACACGTACACACGTACACTCACACAGTGGTGGCAGTAAAAGGAAAGTGACTTGTAGTTCTGGTACAAATGCAGTCAGACTAACACATACGTCCATGTCACTGCTTACTTCTCTCAATTGTCAGCGCTCAATCATACCTTCATAGTGACACACTCCCACCAGGGTGTTTACAGCCGTTGCACACACACACACACACACACACACACACACACAGTACTAGAGATAATGGAAGGGAAGTAGATATTAGATAGTTGACAGTGGACTTAAGCCTGGGAAAAAGCCAACATATGTCACTGCCAAGGCTTTCAGGTTCATCAGTGTTTGTCTCTCTCACGCTCACACACAGCTTAACTCTCACTTCTTCGTTTTCTTCTCTCATACTTCTACTACATTTTTGTGCTTTTGTTACGGTGCTGGAAACATTTAGTCATGTACTAATGTTCTAAGAAAACCACTGAAATTTGAATCTTTAAAAAAAATATTTAAGAATATATATTTAGGGCCAAGCTATATGCATAAATTAACCACATCGTTGACAAAGGATTTCTCAGTTGTGTCATTGTTTGTGATTAGTTTGGTGATGCCTAGATGTGCCTGTAGGGTTTTTATGTAGTTCCTCTAAATCTGCAACTACTTCAGTGTAACACCCTTTTTTTTTTAACATTGCACCCTCTGGTGGCAGAGTCAAGAATCATTGTTAAATCCAATGTTTGGGCTTTACATTGAGTAATTCTTACCCTGCAGCAGAGACTTGGTTGTTGTGGCTATTTTAAAATGTTGTGTCACATGGACGGTGTGAGTGTGTTTCCAGCTGAAGCTGCAGAGAGATGCAATCAGTCTGGAAAACATGAGCTAACTGTCATATCATCCCAGCACCTCTCACCATGCTGCCTTTGTGGGCTCTGTCTGCCTTCTCCTGGCCTCCCACCCACTGATGTATTACTTTCTCCCATAATAAGAGACCATGTTAACCTTTTTTTACGTTGGAGTAGCATCAGAAGTTATATTTATAGATGACACCTTAAGGCAAAAGTGTGATCGTTTGCTTTTCCTTTGCTTCACAGAAAGTTGTGACTGCTTTGGACAAGACCTGGCATCCAGAGCACTTTTTCTGTGCCCAGTGTGGAGCCTTTTTTGGACCAGAAGGTATCAGCCGCTCATCAGTTAATGACACAATACCTGTCTGCTCGTGTGGCCTAAAAGCAGAGTTGAATTTTCATTGCTCTAAGATACTGACAGTGTTTGTTTGCTGCCCTCTAGGTTTCCATGAGAAGGATGGAAAAGCCTTCTGCAGAAAGGACTACTTTGACATGTTTGCCCCTAAATGTGGCGGCTGTGCCCGTGCCATCCTGGAGAACTACATCTCAGCACTCAACTCTCTCTGGCACCCTGAATGCTTCGTTTGCAGGGTGAGTCACTCGACTTTTACATTCACACGCAGCTATCTTTAAACTGTAAATATTATCCCGGAAACCTAATTGTATGCATTCTATTTTTGGAAGTAACTCTGTTTTTGTATATATTTATATTTCCTTGCTCTAGTGATGCATAATAACATTTTTGTAATCTTGTTTAATCTTTGTTTTTTATTAATCTATTTGGTACGTCTACACATAAGCATTTCACCGCATGTTTTACCTTGTATTTCTGTGCATATGACTGCATATAAAAATCATTGAATCAATTCTGTGATGAATTTCACCTTTTTCCACCCATCATCATAAATTCTACCTCCTCTGATCTGCAGGAGTGCTTCACGCCTTTCATAAACGGCAGCTTCTTTGACCACGACGGCCAGCCGTACTGCGAGGCGCACTACCACGAGCGCCGCGGCTCTCTGTGCTCTGGCTGCCAGAAGCCCATCACCGGCCGCTGCATCACCGCCATGGGCAAGAAGTTCCACCCCGAGCACTTTGTGTGTGCTTTCTGCCTCAAGCAGCTCAACAAAGGCACCTTCAAGGAGCAGAACGACAAGCCCTACTGCCACGGCTGCTTCATTAAACTCTTCAGTTAGACTGTGGGTCTGTGTGTGAGCGTCTGCACACATCTGTGCTCGTGTTTGAATGCACATGTGGATTTGTTTGCCCTCGGGTCGGTGAAGTGGTTTTTAAGGGTGGGTAACATCAACTCAACACTGTGGGGAGTTTCCTGACTGTCCAACCTCTCAGGTTTGGCATTTCACACTTTTGCTAAAGCATTTTTAAGAGAGCCCAAAGAGATTTTTATTTAGAGGTTTATTCCTGTGTGCAGCAATGAAAAGATGCTTAGTTCCCTGTGTGTGTGTGTGGGTACATATATAAACATACGAGAGAAGCCGTGAGACTTCCTCAGAGCTGTGATTTGTAAATGATTTTATTCCCCCATTGCAGGGCAAGACCTTGCACGATATGGTGGTTTTACAATATGCAGGTATGAGACGGCTGCTTGACTGCATGGACCACGGAGAGTTGACTTCATCAGATTTAACGTATGTTGAGTGTTGAATACCCAGTGCTTGGCCAATGAGTGTTAATAATCTATGAGAAAGATGTATTTTTCTACCTTTGGAAACTGTTGATGTGCCATTTTAAAATAACCATGTAAACACTCCATATGTACAGAACATGTGCACACAGACAACTCAGTCCTCACTTCTCTTAAATACCAGTTCAAACTCTTTGCACACTCCAACCACAGATCTTCTGATGAAACTATCCTAAAGGTGCATTTTACAAATTGGTCTCATCAGGATGTTATTTCTTATTTTTCTACTGTTTTACTATGAAAAAAACCCCAGCTGTGTTTTCAGTTTCAGTACATACACGTGTGCTTTTGTAACTTCATTGTTTCACATATGGAAGTGAAATCAGTCAACCACACTGATCTTTGTCTTTTTTACTACAGCGAAGAGTGTGTTGTCATTTACATTAATATTGGCAAATGAAATTAGACCTTTACAGCTAGTGCTGACAAAAGGTAGGTCCATAAGAATAACATCATACTATGGTTTCTTGATTTAAAAAAATAGGTAAAACAAAGTTATTGAAAGTGAAAATTTGCTCTTCTCAGAAAAAATAAATCTTCAGTTTAACTTTTCCCCTCGATATTTACCCTATGCTACTCTTTATTAATATTAAGGATGTTTAATGATTTCAAAATTGGTTGTGCATTTGGCTTACAAGCATGCTACTTTATATTTTGTGGAATTTAATCAGCACTAGCTGCCAGTTGCTGTTACAATCAGAATCGAAATTTATATACAGTGTGTTAGACGTGACTGAACTGTGTTTTGTCTCAATCTTTGATTATAAGAAAAATATATGTATTTTTGAGCTGTTCAGGTTCAGGCTGATGTGCAAAGAGCAGGCTCTATTGATGAGAAGGGGAACAAGATGTTTACCCTCCTCACACACAGACACACACACACCAGTTGGATTCCGGTGCGTCCGACTTCCAAAGTGTTTTTATTTTTGAGTCGTGAGTTATGATCCTGCTGAGCCAATATCAGTGCTCCGCTCACTGATGGAATCTGCATTTTGTGTGTTAGCTGGTCAGGAATCAGAATGCGACACCAAGCCCGGGCCGAGCCTTCAGCAAAATTCATGTAATGACTAATTTCATCTTTATTTTACTTGCAGCTCTTTTTTTTTGCCATATATGAGATGTTTTTTTGAGAATATTCCTTGTCTTTAATTTTGATCACTAGGTGTGTGAGGAGTTAATACACATTATCTACATTCAGATTGTTTTTATGTTGAGAAGATGTTTGTGTTCTTGTGCCAAATGTGTCGATGCAATAAGGTCTTACACACTGGAGTTCTCTCTCCTGTGGTCGGACTCTTTTCTTGGGCTGAACTCTGGGAGAGGCTTCACCTGCTGTGGTGCATCTTAACTCTCACTTTACACTGTAATAGACAAACCATGGAGGAGATCCTCTGTGGTGTCAACATGTAGCAGACTGAGATTCACAGGTAGCAGGGGCTGTTGAAAAGACGTTTGCACCTTCATTTAAAAACTGTGTATGCCTAAGAAAATGAAACAGGAATCACCACGTGTATATTTATCTTCTTACAGTATATTGCCTTATAGTTTTTGCTTATGTCAAAGAATAAAAAATTTAAAAAATGAGCATTTTACTGTCAGAGATTAAGTGAACTTTTCTTTGTAAATGGAGACATTCATGTGACCGTTTACCATTTGAATTTTCTCATGAGCCACAACTTGTTTAGGCTCTTCGTGTGGGTGGGTCCTGGTTACTGACCGATTGATATAACTGTTGCAAATGAAATAAATACTTTATTTCTGCCATTGTTCTGTCCAAGAATAGTGTGAATTTTGCTTTGTGCACAAACAGTTTACATCAGATTTGTCACTCGAGGTATTCACAGAATGAAAGTAATCAGATTAATTTTTCATAATTTACAAGATTGTAGCAAACCTTGTCATTAGAACTGAACAGATATCAGAGTGATGTATGCTAAAATAAATGCTAGCCCAGCACTAGCAGTCTGTTTTATTAAAGGCAAGTCTCAAAACTTGTACAGCAGAATCATGTTTCTGCTTTCACATCGCATTATTTTGCAAATTTCCCCATTGCGGGACTAATAAAGGACTTCTTATTCTTGTGATCCCATATGTTTAGTTTGACTCTTCTCAGGGGCTGAGGCCCAGATTGGGAACCTCCGATTTAGGTTAACAATCAATACGCTGTTGATTTCCAAAGCAGTCACTACTTTATGTGAAAAAACAGGTATAAAGTCTATAATGCTAGAGCACATTGTGATTCTGAGATCTCCAGAATTTTTAAGCTAATGTTGAATATGCATGTTATATTTCAAAGTCAAAACTCCGTAAATTCAGTAACAAACACAGGAACAAGACATCACATCCCTCTGTCGAGGAGGAGTTTTCACCTCCAGTCTGTAGTTGGTGAGGGCTCGGAGTTTGTCAATGAGCTCAGAGAAATGTGGCAGACTATCCAGAACCTCCAAGTGCTCCAGGTCCTGCAGCTTGTGCAGGGCTAAGAATTTGTCCTCTGGTACATGTTCGAGGCGAAGTTTGAGACGTCTGAGCTTTGGGAAAAGTAGTGGTATCTGAGCTGTGTGAGCTCTCAAATGTGAGGGCCAGAGGTCTATGTGCAGCTGGAGGAGATCTGGTACCTGCGCTGCTGTGGCTGCCAGGTCCTTTGGGGATAACTCTGCGACACAGAGTGTGAGACTGGTCACTGTGGGCGGAATGGAGGTGACATAGTTCTTAGCCGCTGGGCCCTTGATGATGACCAGGGTGGACAGCTGAGGGAGGTCACTCAGCCATGTTTTCAGGTGACACACAGGTGATGGCCACTCCTGGTGCGAGTGCTTGTAGAAGACAGCGAGACTCTTCAGGCCGGGCATCAGCTTCATTGCATCTTCTGGAAACGAGTGATCCATGCAGTCGATGAGTTCCAGACTGGACAAAGCGGGGGCACGTCCTCCTCCTGGGAGATTTAAGTTGGGAACAGTGTGCAAGGTGCCGAATGTGTGCACAACAGACAAGGACAGGTGCTTGAGCTTGGGCAGGCAGCTGAGGAGGGAGTGCACCAGTAAAATAGTCTCCTGGAAGACTCCCGTGCGATGACAGACCAGGGAGGTGAGGTTGGTGAAGTGAGAGACAGCAGAGATGACCCCTTCGATGGCTGCTGTGGGCAGAGTGACGTCACACATGCTCAGGTGTGTGAGCTGCTCTGGTTTACAAACTGTGGAGGAGTCAAACACAAGAGAGGTGGAACTGTTCCTCACAGCCAGACGCCTCAGATCGGTGAAGTCCCGGACGTAGAGGAGGCTCTGCTGTGAGCTCGTGTCCATCACCACCGTGGTGGCCGATGGGAGGAAGTGGGCGACCTGCTTCCAGTCCTTCACCTTGGAGCTCCTCACCACCGCGCTGTTCACCCTCCTGCGCCGCAGACTGGCCCAGAACTGGCGGTTGTAGTAGCCGCTGTGAAACTTCAGCACCACGGTCCAGTCCTTCCACAGGGAGCCGTGGTCCACCAGCGTCTTGAAATACTTACAGGAAGCCCGCACGTTCAACTTGTCGGCCGTGGACAGGCAACTGAAAACGCGGTTCCACACCTCTGACGGAAGCCGAGGAGGAGTCTGTGCCATCGTGTTGTTCGGTGGGCTTTAGTTAAATGGCTTCATCTCATCCATTTAATAGTTTTTGTTTCTGTTCTAAAGTCAGAAATAAAGTTTAAAGAAACAGACAACTACAACCGCTTCGCTGTCTTCTTCGTATTTTTTTCTGACGGCGCATGGTAACTAATGTGGTAGCTGCATTACCGCCACCTTCTGGTTTGGAGAGTGAACCATTGATTACGCCATGAATCCAGTGTGTCTCATATAAATATCTCTACGTAAACATCTCTCTTCAACCCGTGTGGCAGATTCATTAAAGATTGAATGCTGAGCGTCTTTCTTTATTTAATTTGATTTATTTATTTTATAGGGACAGAGCATGTTAATGAACATCAGTATTTAAAAAAACACTACATTTGAACATGTCAGATTCTAGCAAGAATGCTTATTTACATGTGCAGTACCTAGGAAAGGGAACAACCAAAAACAGACGTGTCAGTATCAACAACATACAGAATCAAATATAAACATCACACAAGTAAAAGAGGACAAACCACAGCCTGCAATGTGTCCAATCAGAAGTTATCACAGTTCTGGTTCGCCATCAATTTACTCATCTTTCTCAGTTCTCTTTTATATGTTGTCCCTCATGATCATATCAGTCATTTAAATCTAAGTTATACAAAAAATATTTTATAATAATAATAATATTAATAATAATAGATGATTCACCCCCCTCTCCTGACTCAAAGGAAAGGGGGTATAGATGATAGATGGATGGCTAATACTATTACTACTAATAATAATAATAATGATAGCTATCTTCATTTACATAGCACCTTTCAATACACAGTTGTAAGGTGCTTTACAAGTTAAAAATTAAGAATTGAAGGCAACAAATTAATTAAAATTAAAGAAACAAACAATTGGACCCAATTAAAAGCAATTTGAAGATCACACAGCATTAAAGCACAAATATGAGAAAATAAATGTTGCCAATGAGAAAAGAGTAAAACCAGATTAAGCTAAAACATCTAATTATAATAATAGTTGGTAAAATCAGAGCTAGATTAAAAGTAGAAAAAGAAGTAAGGGAAATAAAATGTAGAAGGTGAATTCAGAGTGTGATGATAAAGTAACCCCACCTTGTTCTGTTACTAATTACATGTAGTTTGCCACCCCTCTATTGCTTCAGTCCAAACTACCACCATGCCATCTGATTCGCTTATTGTCCTGACTGTCCTCCCATTTCCTCTCTATAGTACATCCGGTGCAGCCTTGCCTTCCTTTTGATTGACACTGAAACCATTCAATAGTTGTGAAGCTGCCGCCCACAGCTCCACTGTGATTGGTCACTCATGTGTATATATATTTGCCCGGCGCCCATCATCTTTCTCTTTCTTCCACGCGACCCTCGAGTTCGGTAAGGCCTATCCTTTGTCTTCTTGTTTAGCGGAAAAATATTTATCTTTAATGTAATTACATCATCTTTGATTATTAGACTCATCACACTAACATGTATGGCACATATTGACGTGGATTTTGTGTCTAGTTAAAGTGCGGATGTGCGACTTAACCGTGTGCGGCCTGTTTTAGCTTTGCTAGCTAGCTAATAGCTTGCTAACGTGAGCGGCCGACCACGTGTCAGGATCTGTAATACGCATATTGTATCGTTTGATGTTACCCATACCATTTTAGATTATGACTAATTATCGTTTCCCTTTCTACAGATACTACCTTGTCTTTAAACCAGCTGTTAGCGATCCTTGGAAGCACTGCAAAGATGCCCAGGGAAGACAGGGCCACGTGGAAGTCCAACTACTTCCTTAAAATCATCGTAAGTACGACTTGGCGCATATAATCCTATATTTTCATTCAAATAAACGCACATTAAATGCTTTTCTATATTTTCATACTGTTTATGCAAATTTCTTGTTTAGATTTCACTGCTGACGTGCTGTGCCCTCGATTTGTAGCAACTTCTGGATGACTATCCAAAATGCTTCATCGTGGGGGCAGACAATGTGGGGTCCAGGCAGATGCAGACCATCCGCATGTCCCTTCGCACCAAAGCGGTGGTGCTCATGGGTAAAAACACCATGATGCGCAAAGCCATCCGTGGCCACCTGGAGAACAATCCAGCCCTGGAGAAGTGAGTTTACTCTTCCCCTTCTACTTTATCGACCATAAGTCATCAGAGTTTATGTTGCAGGATAAGTTACAGTGCAGCTTGTTGGTGCTGTGTTGTCGTTCCCCCTGCACACAATAACTTGTTTCCAGCTATCCCTGTCTGTCTCAATCACCCCGGCAACCAGGGACGCATGGTTTCATACACTTGATGAATTTTTCTCTTCATTTAAAGGATGATCTGCCTCCGTGATTAACAGTTGATCCCATTATTTTGACAGGCTCCTGCCCCACATTAAAGGAAATGTGGGCTTTGTCTTCACCAAGGAGGATTTGGCTGAGGTCCGGGACCTGCTGCTGTTCAACAAGGTTAGTCCTAAAGAAATCCTGGTTGAGCTATCAAATTTCATGAAGTTGACCTTTGTCTCCTGTTAAGTAGACAGTGTTCAAACACTCCTATGGCAATATAGCAGTACAATAAATTGTAGCCTATAAGGTGACCAGCAGTTTATGATAATCTTAAACAGCTATTAAAACTTCCATTGTTTAAGCAAAAGCATGTCCAACTATCATATAATTGGACATTGAAGCATTAAAACATGCGTAAGATCACCTGAAGTTCAGTGGAAACTGTGTTTCAAGATTCATTATTACCCAAAATGAATAAACAAGAGTAAAAAGTAATTGACTAAAATGGTGATAATAATGCTTTATGGTTGTACATGTGACATGCACATCCAATCAGGGACCCTACAGGAAGAACATAGTTGTTAGTCTTTGTCTATGTGCAGGATAAGTTACAATGCAGCCTGTGCAGTACTGTATTGTCGTTCCCCCTGCAAACAATAATCTGTTTCCTCGCTATCCCTGTCTGTCAGTTCCCTTTGACTGCTAGGGACGTATGGTTTCAGACATTGAATCACAAACTTGGCATTAAGCCTCATGCAGATATGGTCAAACCTGCCTTAGTCAAGTATAGTTCTAAATTGTTGTCCATACCATAGGTGCCTGCATCTGCCCGTGCTGGAGCCGTCGCCCCCTGTAATGTGACAGTGCCTGCCCAGAACACCGGACTGGGTCCTGAGAAGACTTCTTTCTTCCAGGCTCTGGGCATCACCACCAAGATCTCAAGGGGAACCATTGAAATCTTGGTAAGTTTGAAACTATTATTGTTGGTATTTGTTTGCTTGACTCTGTGTGAAAGTCAGTGTTCCAGACTTTATTGACTGAAATGCATGGATGCTAATCCAAGCTGTAAGTGCATGAAGATGTTTCCATTTTAACTTGCCCTATTTCTTTCTCCCAGAGTGACGTCAATCTAATCAAGACTGGCGACAAGGTTGGTGCCAGTGAGGCCACGCTCCTCAACATGCTGAACATCTCGCCCTTCTCCTATGGACTCAACATCCAGCAGGTGTATGACAATGGCAGTGTTTACAGCCCTGAGGTGCTTGACATCACAGAGGAATCCCTGCACACCAAATTCCTGGAGGTGAGATGTTTTTGATTTTATGAAATCAGATTTACAATAATTCATTTAGATCTGTGGTGAATGTTTGCATGGGACTTACTTCGTAGCTGCAACTATAATGTGACTTTTTTTTCTTTCTTAGGGTGTGAGGAACATTGCTAGCGTGTGTCTGGAGATTGGATACCCTACCATGGCCTCTATCCCCCACTCCATCATCAATGGCTACAAGAAAGTTCTGGCTGTTGCTGTGGAGACGGACTACTCCTTCCCCCTGGCAGACAAGGTATGATGCCTTTTCTCTGCAGGCTAGATTAAGATGTAGCCTGTGGTTTTGTGACGTTCCATTCATGCAGGTCATTCAGGGATGCTAGTTTTCTGACTACCTTATTTGATTTTCTTGTCCTAGAATACTTTAAATGGGCCTTCGAATCTTTGTGTAGCAGAAACTAACATTATACCCTCTATCCTCACAGGTCAAGGCCTTCCTTGCTGACCCATCTGCTTTTGCTGCCGTTGCTGCACCTGCAGCAGCCGCAGTTGCTGAGACTGCTGCTGCTCCAGCTGCTAAGGAGGAGGTTAAAGAAGAGTCTGAGGCGTCCGACGACGACATGGGCTTCGGTCTGTTCGACTAAACAAATGCAGCGAGCAAAAGAGTCAAATAAGACCATGATTCAATAAAAGAATTAATCTCAACTCCTTGTGACCTGTCAAATTTCTGTTGCACTAAACTTGTGACATTGTGGTGTTAAATGTTGAGCTCATGTGGTCCTAATCTAGTGCTTATTGGGTGAAATATAGTCATTGTGCTAGGTCAAATACTTTCAATTAACATTTCATCTGATTTGGAGTCCAGCATATTTAATGGTACCTGTTTTGCCACTGTATTAATTGTTGGAACTGCTGGGTTTTCTATAAATTAAGGTCTCGACCTTAATGTCAAAATTAGCACTTAAAATAGAAATTTTACTATGTAATTAGAAATACAGTGTTTAGATAAGTGCTTACAAATGTAAGACTAAAGTTTGCATGTTCAAAAATATATATCAAAGTCAACTTCAGGTAATTTCATCTGGAAAACTTTTCAATGGTAGGTCTACCTCAGAAACTGTTTTATTGGTCATATCTGAGGGATTTAAGATTTTTAATATCACGTTATAGGTATTAATTAAAATGTATGTATTGTGACTCCAGACTTGTAGGGTAAATGAATTCCTCAAGCGCCTTGCAAGTAATGTGATGGGCATATGTTAGGACTTTTATTCTGAAATCCGTGGAACGGAACTCAGTGGGCTTGTGGAGCTAACAGGAAGTGTCCGCAATGGCTGAGGTAATTGTGTTTTTCTGGGTTTTATTCGTTTTTATAGATTGTCATGTATTTGAATGTCTAAATAGCTTGACGTGTTTGGTAATGTGTCGGTTCAGGTCCAGATACAGTCTTAACATCGTATTTTCCCACGGCGTTGGCTCATCAAACCTAAGCTAACGTGATATTAGCAAACACTAGCTAACATTACCTCATTAAACACGGATCTTAGTATAGCATATTTAATAATTTCCTCCAGTGTTATGTTGTATATGGTTGAGTGTCATAGGATTAGGTCGATATAGAGAATAAATAGTTTGTGGCTTACTGATAACATAAGCTTATGTGGCTAAAGTATCCTGATTTCCCTAAGAGTTTGTTAGCTAGCCTCACATTATGTGTCGGTAGCCTTTCAGACGGATCATCTTTAAAAACAAGTCACATTATTTTGTGTTTTGTTGTTGTCCAGACCCTCAGTTTACAGGACCTCCAGCAGCCAGGTGTCTCCTCCAAGGTGTTCGTCCAGAGGGACTACAGCTCAGGAACCATCTGCAAGTTCCAGACCAAGTTCCCCTCTGACCTGGAGTCAAGAGTATGTATTCACAGTATTGACATGTATGTCATCGTTGTTGGCTGAGTGTCCATGCATCAGGCCTTTAAGTGGTGTGTGTGTGTGTGTGTGTGGTTTCAGCTTGATAAGCAGCAGTTTGAGGAGACCATCCAGACTTTAAACAACCTGTATGCAGAGGCAGAGAAGCTCGGGGGGAAGTCATACTTGGAGGGCTGTCTGGCTTGTCTAACTGCGTACACCATCTTCCTCTGTATGGAGACACACTACGAAAAGGTAAAACTGCTTCAAGTGTTTTGGTCCCTGGCGGGTCGGGCAGATCCAATAACAACAACCAATAGTTTACAGTTGTGTGCTTCTCCATGAGTGTGTCTCTGACTATCTCTGTACAGGTGTTAAAGAAGATCGCCAGGTACATTAAGGACCAGAATGAGAAGATATATGCTCCCAGGGGCTTGCTGCTCACTGACCCCATAGAGAGAGGCCTCAGAGTTGTATCCTTTGCTTGGCTAATGCTCCAGCTCTGAATTCTGTGTCACCAGGTGTTTCAAGAAATTTGTCATGTTCCTCCCTTTACTCTGAATTCTTTTCAAACATTTGCTGCATGTCCCAGGTGTCTCAATCATTTTGCGGGAAATAAAGCCACCCTTTTTATGTTAAGCTTTTGGCATTTTGTGTTGTCTCGAGGTTGAGGTAGCTACTAGCTAACTGTAAGCCATTGTTATGTGCTGCCAGAGCCATGGAGAGTGTGTTGCCACCAGAGGTAAATGTAATCTTAACTATACATGTGTGGTGATGTTTATGTTGCGTGTAAGCAGAGCAAATATTTCAGTACATAGCTCAGGCACAGAAATCTGAGTTGTGATTTGGCCCGGTAGGTACCAGCTGTCTGCGAACCGGAGAGTAATTGGCACAGGAATTCTGTACCTAAGCCTACATAGCAACACATTAATATGTGCTACTATAACACGGGTAAAATTAGGATCAGTGTTAGTTTAATTCTCCAGGAAAGTGAAATTCAGGTTCAAAATAATGTGTGTTCATCTCCATGAACCACGTCCCATGATAAGGGTTAGTTAGGCTCATAAATCTCTATGGTAAGAGTATTCTTGGAAAGTTTCAAGTGTGCAGAATTTGATGCACCACACTTAACAAACTAGTCTCAACACAGCTTGTAACACTAGTGATTCTATCTGTAAATGTAAACATAGCTTGTGCAACCTTGTGTATTCTAACAAAAACAAATTGTCGATTGTTTAAGAACATGTGTAGCATTGCATATTCTCCTTAACTTGCTATCTTCCAGGTTGAAATCACCATCTTTGAAGACAGAAGTGTTGGCTCTGGAAGATAAAAAATCTGGCAGTATGTTGTCAGTCATAGAAGCTTCTTTAATGGAGTCAGCTTCGCTGGGAAAATCTTGGGAGCTCCACTGTGACACTCTTGATCCATGAGGATTCTGAATTTCTGGACAGTATTTTCCTTTATCGGTAGTCCAACCAATTACTGACCAATTCTACTTCCATCATGTGATAATAACTGCAATTTACTTACGAGGATGCCTTAACAAACCAAACTCCATGGGCTTTTGTTTATTTTCAAAAAGTTTTCCCCTTTTTTCCTTTACTCTTTGTATAAACTAATGACTGACAAGATACTCTTCATCTATCTGGAAGCACATATTCAGATATCTGCTTCACCTGAATGGATGTATATAATATAATCTGATTCTTATTTCTGTTATTTATACGTACGCTACTGTCTTCCTATCCTTATTTGTTAATGTGTCTTTTTATATATATAAAATAGTTTACAGTCCAGACTGTAAGTGTTTGAGCAGTGACACTTTTTTTCCCTCTTCAGGCCCTTTGCTTCTGCACATTTAGTTTGAAATAAAAATTCAAATAGTCCATTGAATTGCCAAATCTCAACTTTAATTTGAGTAGGCTCTTAATGATATAGAAAGAACTGTGTGGGAGATGCAGCTCATTTAACACAGAGGCAAAATTTCTAAATGATTTGGACACTTGGCTCCTAAATGTTTCTTGGGCAGCTGTGTGTAGTTTGAATGTTAATTCATGCTGTAAAAAGTTGAAACTGCAACAAGCAAGGTATTTTCCATAAAATGTTCCATTTAGTTTTGTTTGACCTCATGTGTATCTGTTCAAAACCCCTAAACTGTATGCACTGTGTACTAAAAGGGCCATATCTTCCACACGGTTCTCTCTGTATGAACATAACCCATCTCAATGTAAAGCTGAGACATGGCACTTTAGTATTTGTATTTATTATTATCTGTTATTTTAAATTGAATCTACTGAGGGACAGAGCCTGAAGAACAAAAATATGTGTAACTGTCAAAATACTTTGAATAAATGTTGATGTCCTAGTTGATCAAGATCAGTCTCCATTAATCGGCCATTGTGATAAATGCCACTTTTTACCATGGTAATCATGAGGGATTTGACTTGTGTATTGTTTTGCAAGTCAAATATTGTGTTGTCATAGAATTGTGTAGGGGCGGAGTTGTTGGAACTGTCTATAAACCTAAGTCCTGTTATGCGTTGTATTCCACAGTGTTAACATGCTGGTTGTTGTCTTTGTTGGAGCAAATGTCTCATTCGTGCATGAATGTGACTTTTTGGTGGGAAACTCTTGTCTTGTGAAACACACACATTGGACTCGAGATTTTTATGACATCAAACATGGAGCATGTTTGCTGTTGGTAGGTCAATCATAAAACTAAAATGTGAACCAATACATTTTGAGAAATGTCTGTCTCTGCCATGTCATAACCCAACTGGACTAAATCTCCCAAATCATACCCAACAGTCCTGTGCCATGTTTCTCCTTAGAGTCGTTATCTACATGGTCAATGTCATCCTATTTTTCATTGTCACCAAACACCACAGGAACCTTAAACACTTTGAATTCCACAGATGATTGCTGTAATTGGTGTTTGATACAACCAGTCTACTTTTGTTACAAATAATCTTCTGTTTTGTCTAAATAAACAATCTTTTCCTGAACTTTGTGGAACTCCTCATGTTTGACTTCATTTAAAAACTAAAGCACATGTGTAGTGATGGTAAGTAACCAACACATTTACTCAAAAACTGTACTTTGCAGATTCTGCTAAGTATAACAAAACAAATCAAGAAATTAATTATAATGTATTACAGGTTAAGCAAAGACTTTGATTTGACTATTGATACTGAAGTAGGTTTTTTCCTAAAATTAACTTAATCCTAATTACTCAATTCTTACACAGGAAACTGCCTAATTTTTACTGTTGCAAGTTATACACAGTAATTGCCGTAGTGCTATGCTTAACTATATTCAAATATTGAAACATCAACAAAACAACATCTTTTTAAATAATTTAACCTTTGGTAAAGTATTTTTTATGCAATACTTTATGGGAGTATTTCTACAAAGTAAAAGATGTGAGTATGTCTTCGGTTCTGGTGCCTACATGAGCTTTAGTGGCATGTTTGGGCATCAGGTTCCAAAAAAGATTTTTAATTTAACTTTGTTTGAATTATTATCACCATAAAATTAGAAATATTGCATCTTAACAATCTTGTCGGGTAGATTTGTAGGACCTTTATTGTGAACGCGTCAAACTGGATCTTTGGCCAGTAGAGCAAAACATCTGCTTCCCGGAAGCTAGACGGTCAGTTAGCTTGCTAGTTACTTACACAAAAACATAACACATAATACCACTCCAGGGTAAGACCCTTCAATTTAATATCAGCGTTAACTAGCCTCCGGTTATCTGACGTTTACCACATCCGTGCTAACACGACAGCATGTTTTCAACGCGTTGTTTAAGACATAAAAACACAAGCTGGTAGCTTTCTGCTCCACTTAACACATGCGTTACTATTGCGGCTAACTTTTAGCTAACGTTACGGGTCACAGGAACTACATTTGGCTTGATTTGATGTGTTTTGGCGTTGCTGCTAGTTAGGTCAGTTAAAAGTTAGCTTCTCCGCACTGGACCCATCCCTCTATATCCACCCTGGCGTTCCCCTGTTACGATGGCATCTATCTCCCAAAGGAAGAGAATGAATTCGTGCATCATGTCATGGAGGAGCTGGAAACATACCAGCAGAACAAAAACCATGAGAGGTAAGGGAGCACACAGCTGAACTGTCCAGCTGTTTTATTTGAAGTCATGTGTCTCATCTAGTTCATCACAAATCCCACAGGGTGTTATTATTTTTAAGAACCACTAATTTTATTGTACAGCTTCCTCATCAGTCGTAAGGTCGTACAGTCATTAACATCTGGGGATGCTGGTTAGATGATATTGTCACTGAGCATCATGGGAAATGATTGGCATACAAACTGAAGTTAGGTTTGTTTTGTTGGAATAACACCGGTTTTACTCTTGACAGGAAACCATTTTGTAGCCTACCATCATTTCTGTGCTTGACTTGCTGCTCTTTCATTATGGAATCATCACTGTGTAATTTCTAGGAAAATGGGCTCTGTCCTCAACGGCAGCAAGAATAAAACGCACCATTCTCTTTGCTAAGTGTATCTTACTAAAACTGCCTCAATAACTTACATCTCTTTTCAGACTTACAACTGGTCCTCAGATCAGATACAAAGCTCGGCAAACTCATATTAGTCCGAGCTTAAAACTAATCCGGGGTAGACAGCCTTCTAGCACTTTACATTGTATAATGAAGTGAATTATTAAAGGCTGTAACAGTTGGAACACCTCATCCCATCGGTTGAATATAAAGTGTTTATTTTGTACCCTTATAGAGATCTGTGAGATTATTTCTCCTCTCTGTACTCACCAGAAGAGACTATGATCTGAGTGAGAGATTTACAGTGACAATAAAGCCTCAATGGCACATTTATGTAATTCAAAATTAAGTTGCTTTTACATCGTCCAAAGAAACTGCAGCCCTCTTACGGTGCATCTCTGTGTCCTCTTTCAGCGTGCTCCTGTTCCCGTCCCTACCCAGCAGACTGCGGTACCTGATTCACAAGACCATAGAAGACCTGCCAGAGCTCACCACCTTCTCAGTCGGAGAGAGCTGGTGTCGCAGGGTGGTGGTCTGCCACTCTGAGCTCAGGTACTGATGCAAACAGAGGATCATATGCACAGCGTTGACCAAACTTTATGCTGTGTTTTAATTGTTTTTTAAACTCTTTTAATAATTATATGCATTTTAAATAGTAAGAGAACCATAATATAACATAACATAATAATCTGACAAGATTTACAGCTAGTTCCTCTAGTGCAGGATACATTACAGCCAAGAATGGTCATTTAAGGTGCTAAATAGCCAGCATTAGCACTATACTTAGCAAGAGCTGTCCCCACGGTTTGAAAGTAATAACCTTTCTTTTGCTAAAGGTAGCATGCTAACCAGCTAGCCCCATCCTGTCCCATTTAATACTACTACTTTGTGTTAAGGAAACACTGTAATTTTCAGTCAACTCTCAGTCCAACATGAGAGGATGAAGAATTAGAGCTGTCTAGAGGGTGTATTCTAACCTCTTGTCTTGCAAAAAAACAACTACTGAATCAAACAGCTTTTAATGAGACTTGCATATAGCACTGTTAAAGTTGAACTAAAATGAGTAATTCATATCAAATTCAAGGTAGGGTTTAATACAAATGTGGATTTTTGTTCTCTTTTTATTGTAGGGGAGAGATGGAGGAGGACAGTGACTTGGAGAGCAACAACAGCTTGTGTGAAGAGCCTCTAAAAAGTAGGGAAGAGGTGGATGGTGTTGCCAAGTCTAAACCTTCAATCACATCACGAAGCCGAGCACCTAAGAGGCCAGACAAACCTCTTTACATGCCACGAGTTGCCCGGGAGAGGCTGTCCCTGAAAAGCTCACACGAACCCACGGCAAATAAAGAGCCACCAAGTCCTGCCTCTTGTAGCAGTAGCTGCATTAGCAGCTCATCTGACTCTTGTTCCTGCCATGAAACTACAGAAAACACTACGTCCTCATCCCCATCCGGACAAGAATCACTCCACCATGTAGCAGACGGTGTCCACAACCTTACTGAGGACAGTTCAGTGCATTGTGCTCTGGAAGAGAAACAAAAGATGTTGCTGAGGTTGGATGAAGCTGAGGCCCTTGTCTGGGACCAGACTGCATCTTGCTTCACTGACATGACTCTGGAGGACAATGCTAGTGTGCCAAACAACACCCAGATAGAAGACAGCACAGATGCAGATGATGTAACTGAAGAGGTAAGTTAACATACCTATACTTTTGAAGGTGTGGTATTATTTCTACATTTTCATTTAGTGAAATAATAGGGAAATCACGAGTACAAAATGCTTTGTACTCTTGTGTTTTTGTTGGTGATGTTGTCTTTAAGGTCAAGTTGCTTATTTTGTGTTTATCTTATCAGATCAAGGTACACCTGAAAGAGGCAGTGTCCTTCTCCATTGAACACGTCCACAACGACTTCTCTATTTATGAGAATGTGTGCATCAGTCCGGATGGGTTTAGTCATGTGATCGAGATCTATGACTTCCCGGCTATTTTCAAAACAGACGACCTGCTGGATGCCTTCACAGAATACAGGTGAGATCAGAGAGTGAAGATTCTCTTTGAAGGGAGCAGGACCTAATGTCTCTGTTCCTTCCTGAGAACCGTTAAAAAAAACAGCTCAATGTTATTGTTTTTTTTCTTTTTTGTTTGTTTTAAGGGGACGGGGTCACTCAGTTTATCTGCAAAATATCCAGTAGGATAATGATGATGTCATCGATTTGGATCAGAATCAAACTAGGTATCCCACCAATATAATTTCTTCTTGCATGTGTTGTTTAGCAGCACTAAATTACTGGTACTGCCAGACCTTATGTCAATAATCTGCATTGGAAACAATACACAAAGTGACGTCAGCCAGATTACTAGCTCTCATTTCATGCACACTCTGCCATTTAAACAATTTAAGGTCATTGAAAAGTTTCCTTATAGCAGGCAACCACGCAACACTGGTGCATAGCCTGAAGGAAACTGGTGCATAGCCTGAAGGAAAGACCATCTTGTGGCAAACACTTGCTGATTACGTACAATCCTGAGAGAAACAATGGGACATTATTACTGGGCAAGAGCTTACTCCGATATCAATGTAGTGCATGAAGGGTGAGAAGTCCCCCCTAGTAATGTTCTCACTGTTCACGTGAAGGGGAGCAGCGTCACTGGCGTAGATTTGATTCATTTAGGAAAGGCAGTGGATGAACTTGTCAGACCCGCGCTTTACATTCATATCAAAGAGCCGTTGAAAATAATCGTTTGTGTCACAACACTACAGCTCAGTTTGTCTTTATAGTCACTGTATTTTAGCCTCAGTCCTAACATTTGTTTTACTCAGTGTTCAGCAAGAGAAGCATGTTTTTCCTCCATATTTATTCTCCAGCAAAATTATTTCATGAGGACTTGAAAGAAAAGCAGCATCCTTCTGTCTATTGTCCAATTTAATTAATGAAATTATCCTATATAATTGATCTAACCAATAAAGATGTAGTCGAGATTTACTAAAAACAACTGCTCTCCTGTGTTTCTCAGTGATGGTGGAATGAAGATCAAGTGGGTGGACAACACACATGCCCTGGGGGTTTTTGCCAGTGAATCAGCAGGTATGAGCTCTCTCGTGTGAGTTTTAGGTTAAGAGCTTATGTATGTGACAGAAATGATGTACTAATGTGCAGCGCTCTTTACTGTGTCACAGCTCTCCATGCCCTCTCCATCTCCCACCCACTGCTGAAGGCACGAGCACTGGCTGAAGGGAGTAAAAAAGCCAGAGGCAAAGCCATGCGACGAGCAGGTTGGTGATTCCCTCCTTTAAGCCATGTCTTATATGTAGCAATAATGTTTTAACCCCCTCTTAATATTTAGTCCGGGGGATTTGTTTTTGTTGTAGCACTGTTTGATGGATAAGATGGTTGTTTCTGTGACACCCTCCAGAGTTTATCCAGCCTGTGAAGGAACGCCCCAGGACAGACTGTGCTGTCGCCAGGCGGATGGTGACCAGAGCCCTGGGGCTGCAGGCACGAGGCAGCGTGCCGCGATACTGAAGAGAAGTGCTCACACTGTCGACATTTACAGGTGAGCAGACTAATGCAAGCCAAAGATTTTTGGCGTCAGTTTCACACAGGTAACACTGTGGCTTCATCCATGCTACTTTATTTTAGTTTTAAAAATGCAACACAATGCTACGTTTTCCAGCGCCTGTGTTCACCGCATTCACTTCCTTATTGGTTCTCATCAGTCACGACTTGACTACCAGCGGTAAAGGCAAAAGAAATCCCTGCTCTTACTTTTCACCATTGTTGTTTTTCATTCGTAGTATTTTCTGTATTCAAGCAACCAACTGCAGAGTAAACATTCTGTTTCCTGTTTTCACCGGCACGCACATGTCCAGTGCACGTGAGAGGTCACGTGACATGGATTTTTCAGGTGTATTAGTATTGATTGAGATTATTATTGATATAGAGCTGAGATCGTATAGATGTAGCCTGTGGAGTTGCAGCTGAGGATTTACTGAAAAGGAATTCCTTTATTGTCCAATGAAAGTCGGCCTGTGCTCCACTGTGGCTGAGGTCTTCTTGTGGGAATAAATGAATTAGAGCTATTTTATGATTTGGAAGATTCCATGCTATTATTACTTAATAGGATTTCTGTCACATTTATTTTAACACTTAAGTTCTCAGTCCAACTCTAACCACTTTGGGGTTTTAATTGCTACTGATGAGAAAACTATGAATAACACACAATTAACTGCAGAATATACACATATCACACAACATTAAAACCTTTAAACATTAGAAAAAGGTTCATCACACAAGTTGATATCTGCGTTTACCATTTTTAATGAACTTTTCCACATTCACCCATACATACAAAATAAAAAACAGTTTGGAAACAACTAACAATTACTCTTATAAAAAAGAGGGGTCATTGAATTCGTACATCAGAAATTTAATTCACAAAACCATGAAGAGTCATTTTCACACATGTGCAGGTATCACAGTTCACCCGCAATGTTATCATAGTCCCTGATGGTAATAATTTAACAAACTTGAAGCATAAGCTGAGGGGATGTGCACTTCATGAAGATGAAAATGTGTCTACTGTAACAGCCAAAATAATGAAAGCAATAAATAAAACATTTCTTAAAAGTGAACTCAAGGTAGCAAAAAGCACTTTCCCTTTCAGCTTAATGGTGACTTAAATTTATGAGTGAAAACCTCACAGATTGTCAGAAATACTACAGGAACCCAATCCAAGACAGTTGGCATCAATAAATCTATGATATTCAGCAGAGTGGCTCTGATGATCGAACTTCCACTCGCCTGCTTTGCAGTTGTGGTTACTAGTGATGATTATTTGTAGAAAGTTCATTTACAGCTATGCTGGAAACAGGCATTATTTGTGTGTTGCCATCTTCTGTGCCTTGTTGCTCTGCAGTTGTTCTCATAATCATGTACTGTATTTGTTTTTGGCTTCTAGTGAAGCATTTTCACTGTGATTGATAGATTTGTCTTCTAGTTCAACTTTCTTTGAGAAAACAAACATACAGTGCAAGATTTCGACCAGCACCAGATTTAGCAGCAGACTGTTTTTCCATCCATCCTAAGTAAACTCGACATCCAGGTGACGCTCTCTCTCATCTAATGGGTACTTTCATTCGAGTCGTTCCCCAATGTTTGAAACTTTGGCCTTGAACTGTTAGGCACAATTCATTTAATAAATTATTTGGCTTAGATCCTCCCTGACATCTCTTTCATTAAGCACCAGGTCAAAACTGATATTTCACTAACAACAACCGTAAGAGACTAAGAGATAAGAACATTTTTGTACATCGTGTAAATACATTTAGTAAGCAAGCAGGTCTTTTGTTTCCATTTACTCATTGTCTTTTGTACCAGCTGAGCTCTGAGCTCAACTTCAATCAAGGACTTCTGCAAGGAAGCAAAGCTGCACAGCCCCCTCTAGTGGTTGTCAAATATTCATATTTGCTTCCCTAATGTCCGTCTGTCCGTCCTCGTTGTCCACCTCAGGTCTACCTGCGCGACAGCTGGTTGGTGAGCAGTCCAGGGAACGTTTCCTCTGTTTCTGAACTCAGTGTGCCACCTGTGGGGTCAGACAGGGAGAGGATGATGAGGAGCAGTATTATGTAACACAATTCAAATCAAAAACTGAATCTCCTGGTCGAAACGTAAAACACTATGGGTTTTTTTTTAATTAAAAAGTGTGGTCTTTCAGTTTAAAAGCAGGACTTACTGATTTATACGTTCAGATTTCGTAATACTACAAAACCCTCGTGCTTAGTTTTTCAAACTGAGCTTGCACTCAGATATTTTGTTGCTTGGAGAGATTTCCTGAGCTCCAGCTTTAGCTCTATGTTTGCATTAAACGTCTGCCCGCGGATTTTTTTCTTCTGCTCTCAGACAGTTTGAGCACAACTCTAACAAATATTAGCACAATGGTTTTGAGTGAAAAAATTTCTAAACATTATGATTTGACACCAAAACCGTTTTTTTTTTTTTCTGCAGAGATGCTCTATAGCTGAAGAGGCTCTACAGTGGTCACCAGCAGCTGACATCATGAGTATGACTACCGTCCAACGTCACCAACATCCACCCTGATCGAGGGTCCTGAATCCCCACCAGCCTCAAAGTTGTTGTTCTGCAGTTAAACCTGACCCCCAACCATCAGACATTACTGTTGTGGTTCCTGTTGTTCACTGGGTCACTAATAATACGACAATGATAAAAGTGTTGAAGAGCCAGTGAAATATGAAACATTCAGATGCAAACAGACTCATTAGAAGAAGCTGGTACATTTGTTTTGAGTTGATTGCATGTTGCCTTTAAACTTAAGTATGTTTAACAGTCGCTTAATTTCTTGACAGGGAGTTTTATTTTTGTTTCCCCCTGGCCCAGGTGATCCAAGATTGCTTAAATAATTCAGTGTTAGTAGCAATTATTATAATGTAACTTAATATCAAATTTCCCCACAGATTATTTCTCAGGATTGTTTACAGAAATCTATTACATTATGCGCTGAAGTTATAGACAGATTTTTATATGGAGCGTAAACAGATATAATGTGATGTAGATCCATTACCATCAAGAGAGACACAGGTATACAGAAGAACACATGTAACAAGCAATGTTTTACTGGACTTCATAGGTATTTTCTGATGTTTTAGTTCATTTTAAAGTGTAGTTTTATTTTTGGTAAAAAAGTTGCAATATATGAGTTGTTGATATTTAATTTATTCGGAAAAGCTAAAAAAAATATATTTCTTGTTGCCTCAGATGTGAAGAGTTCAAGTTGTTTCTTACATCATATTACAGAAAACTTAAGCTTGTGTATTGGAAGCTTGAATGTTCAGCCCTCTGTACATGTTACTATTACATTTTATCAGTCCTCTGTAAGTGGTGTACAAAGAGACAATTTATAAGTTTGTATTGAGTAGAGGAAGATAAGTGTTTTAGATTTTGAATGGGCTGTTTCCCTGAAATTGTCTTTTGTGCCTGATTTGAGTTTGACAGGACTTGTTCTGGGTCTGTGCCGATGACAGTAACTTGGAGATTTGAACTAATCTACAGTATCGTATTAGGACATTTCAGGCAAAAGTAGACTGGATTGTAGCGTTAAATGTGGCACAAATTCTCAAAAACATTAAAACTATACATTGTTTTCAACTAAATCTGTTGAATAAAAGAGGTTTCAGTGTTGTAAAATAAATATATATTCACCAAGCACTTTATTAGGAACACCTGTACATCTGCTTATTAATGCAGTTTCCAATCAGCCAATCATGTGGCAGCAGTGGCATAGAGTGCTGCAGATACAGGTGAGATGCTTCAGTGAATGTTCAAACATCAGTTGTGTGACCAGCAGCATCTCACTGATTAGAGAGTTCAATGGAGAGAGCTCAGACTGGAGCTGCCAGAAAGAGAACCACCCTTTACAACTGTGGTGAGCAGAATCAGACCACATCAGGTTCCACTCGTGTCAGCCAGGAGCATAAATCTGAGGCTGCAGAAGGCCCGCTCACCAAGACTAAACGGCTGAAGAGTGGAAAAATGTAGCCTGGTCTGATGAATGTGGATTTCTGCTGAGGCCGCAGAGTGTAGGGTCCGAATTCATGCTTTGCACAGCATGAACCCAACCTGCCTCGTGTCTGCAGTCCAGGCAGCTAGCTGGGAATATCCAATCATGGTTTGAATGAATTAAATTATTGCTTATGATCACAGCATCTTCTCATGGCTACTTCCAGCAGGATCATGAACCAAAGTAAAAATCGTCTCAAACTATTTTCATGAACAGTAATTTCAGTTGCCTTCCTATTCACTAGAAGAGTCACTGAATCTAATAGATCAACTTTTGGGATGTAGTACAACGCATTTGCAGCATTATTGTGCAGCTGATCTGCAGAGATGATGTGAGGCAGTCATGTCAACATAGAGCTGAATCCCTCTAAGGAAAGTTTCCAACATCTTGTGAAAACAACGCTATAAATAAGGTATTATGTGCAAAGAGAAACTGAAACACTGTTGTATTACAATCTTCTTAATCTTTAGTAAGATGATCTGTTCATTTACACCAGAGGAATCATGTGACTTTAAGCCAATTTTATATAGAAACATCATCACATGTAATATCTGGTTTCAAATCCTGTGCAGTCAAGTATGTTTTGTCAAGTAAGGTATGTTGTGCATTAGCAAAAGTAAGGAACAGTATAAAAAGATTTTATAGAGTAGAAAAAAGATAAGTGCAATATGAACGTTGGATATGTTCAATTTAAAGTTAGCGCAGTATAATTGTGTACTGTTATATTGCAATGTGGTCGCGGGCCTTATTGATGAGGCCAGCAGCAGTCGGTCCTGATGTTTAACGGTTGGAGCTAATATCCTATTGACCCAAACACAGAGGAGATAGTGATTCTTGTAAGATCAAAGTTCTCACCTATACGACAGTTGTACATCCATATCCTTTGTCCGTCGTACCGAGAGCGGCACTTCATTATGTTGTTGGTGTAATCTGATTCTGCGACCTCATAGTTGGGGTTAATCACAACCTGGCAGAGGAGAAAACAGGTCATGTTAAACATGACAGCAAGATGTTTCGCTATTACAGATTTATACACTTTTAAAAAGGAATTAGAGCCCAAGCACTGACGGTGCGAGGACCCTATTGCATTATTATTATTAAGTGTTATTGATGACCAAACAATACAAGTTAAGACTGAGAGGGTGTCAGGATGATCTCGCAAACTGAATGTCCCAAAACGTGAACTTGTTGCAGCTGCTTCAGAAAGTTGATTTTCTAGTGCAGGAGGTCAGAGTTTGAGTGACAACTTTGTTGAGTTGGTAAATTCAGTTTTTGCAGCAGCTGCAGTGTCCTTCAACAACCCCTGCTGACTTGTTTTAAGTCTGAATAAGAGTTTCATTGCCTGAATGCCAAACAAAAGCAGATGCAGAGACATGGAAAGTGTTTTGTTTGGTCTATGAGACCACGCTGGCTGAGGATGAGAGGATCTTTCCAGCAGCAGATGCTAACAGACGAACCTGGAAGATGTAGTCGCCAGGCTTCACGTCTGTGATGTCAACCCACTGGCAGTCGATGTCATGTCTGTATGTATCCCAGCATCCAACTGTGATTCCTTGTGCTCCAAAGTTTGCACATTCGTACCTTTTCTGGATACCTGTGAGTGTAAATGTTTGTATTTAGACCTGTTCAGGAAGTTTTAATCAAATCCTTCATTCAACAACAGTGTTCATTATTTGTAAAATCATCCATATTCAATAGTAGAATTTGAGCTTTTACTACTACTTTAATATTCTGAAGAAAATCTCATTAAACCAAAAGTCATTCAACACAAAGCAACAGCTATGTAATGTAGATCAAAAGGAAAGGAAGGTGTCTGTGTTTACCTTCGTCACAATACGTGTCCTCCAGACAGAAGCTGGCTTTGTGTCCCTCTGCCACTTTGGTGCCATTCAGACTCAGCAGGTCATAGTGGGTGAAAACTTCCATACTATGGTAATGTCTAGGAAGGACAAAGGCAAAGAAAAGATACTTTTTTAAACATCCTCTGTACACAACTACTAACCTGACAGTTACACATGATTACACATGTTCCACTCTAATCAGCAGGAGTACAGGGGGCTCTTGTCTTGTGTCCTGTGTTAACGCTCCGGAGCTACTGCAGGATTATTCCTTCTCTTTGGTGAGTCGTCCTCACAGTTCTACAATATACTGTCACTTTTTTATTGTTTGTGTGCTGGACGTTGTGTGCAGAGCTTTTTATAAACAGTATATATCTGTAGAGTGAAGGTTGAAAACTTTGTGTTCATCCTACCTGGTTTATCTGCATTGAAGATTTTATAATCAATGTTTTTCATATAATGAAACTGCATTTGCTTTATTATGTGTGAAATTAAGTGTGAAGTGCAGCAGTGAACTATTAAGTGTGCGGCTCTAACCTGTGACATTCATGCCAAATCCAGGAATGGTGCGCCGACCGCGGCCTGAAGTCTGACAGGCCGTTGTTGTGGATCTGGGAGGAGAAGCGGAGAAGGCGGCGGTAGGAGGTGGAGTCAGCTTTGTCTGCGCTGGTGGAAAGACAGTTCTCCTCCTGGGCACACTGCAGCGCGTACATGGGCCTGTCCTCCAGGTAGGTGGTCTGCTCTACAACCTGAGCATTGAGGACCAGGTCTGGAGCCGCTGGACGGAGAGAGCAACAAAAAACATTTATATCCAACTGTGACAATACACGTTACTCCACACATATTCCCCCATAAAATGCACCTCTCTTAAACTTTGCAATATTCTAAATGTGTTAAATATTGGTGTTCTACGGTTTCTTACACTGAGTACATGAGACCCCAGCAGCGAAGCGTCCGCCTCCTTTGGGACAGAGGACGTGTTTCCCATGGTGCAGACACTGGTCCAGAGTCAACTCGGTACCTGAACACCTCACTCCGCTCATCACCACGGCGTCAGCTGAGGAGTCTCCTTGCCAGTACCATGTTTCCTGAGTAATGAGAAGCACAGAGATGAGAGAAGTCGAGAAGTCAGCTGAATGAGAAGAAATTCAGAATACTTCGGGTACTAATTGTGACTTAAAAGAATAAGCTATGGTATAAAGCTGAAGCCAGCCGCTGGTTATTTTAGCTCAACACAAATACTAGAAACTGGCTCTAAAGCTCCATTATTAAAATGTAACATTTGTTTATTTGTTGCAATCGCTTGATTTGTACAAAAGCTGAGGTGTTACTTGGCTTTGTGCCTCTGCTGTAGTAACGAATTACATCAGAGGTATTTTGTTACCTTCAGACAGAGCGATGCTAGCAGTTTCCCCCTGTTTCCAGTCTTTATGCTAAGCTATGTTAACGGCCTGCTGGCTGCAGCTTTAAATTAAGTGTACAGATGCGATAGTGATATCATCTAACTTCTGGGGAAAAAAGCGAATAAGGAAATTTTCCATCACGTCAAACGACTTTTAATCTCAGTTAAATCCTGGTTACATTATTTCATCTATTTATGCTCAACTCAGCTGGAAATAAGCAGAATGAAAATCATGGTGCTTAAAGAGTTTTGGAAACAAAGATCTGTGTGGGATGGTTTAGAACCAAAACATGATGTTAATTTTCCTTTGGTATTTAATTTGCGGACACGTCGTCATCCCATTCGTCCCACAAGGCGGATCTAATCAGAGGGTATATCAAACACACACACACACACAGCATGGGGCGCTCTCTCATCCTCACTCTCCTGACTCAGCCTTTTTACAGCGTTTTGCAAACCACAGGGAAACCGTGAAAGATAATCCTTCTTTCCATTATCTACCGAGGAAGTGGAGTCATGAGAGAGAAACTGAGGGATATGGATGTGGGGGTGCTCGCGGGTGTGCTGAGGAGACGGACAGACGTGCAGCAGTATAGTTTGAGCTCTGTGTCATTTGTTCCATCTGGTGGTGGGATTTGCCTGCAGAAGCATTTAAAAGTCAGACAGGAAAGAGTTTCCTAGGAGACGGGTTCCCTGCTCCGCTGTGATAACAAAGAGTAGACATTTATCACTCCTCAACCTGCCGTTAACATGAGAACTCTTATGTAATGGCAGCTTAGTGTATGTAGTAACAGAGAGACTTGTAATTATGATACCTTTACCTGATTATTTGACTTGGCACAGAATTACTCTTTAATCAAGTGAAATAACTACTTGTAATCACAACACAACATTTTATATCAGATCCTGGATCAGTGCTGGTAACACTTGACTGGGGGGTGCATCCTCCGGCACTGAGCACAAACACATGATGACGTGTTTACCATTAGAAGTGCATCACACGTAATAGTCCCAAACACAGCTTAGTGAGATAAACATCCTCCTCCAGAGCCAGTCCACGCACATTATAAAACCCTCTGCTGTTATTAGCGCACGTCCCCAGGATTCACACATACTTTCCAGGCTTATAAAGTCTGAAAGCGTAAATGCCACACTGGTTTAAAATAGAAAAAAAGATATAAAGATCTGAAGGGGGTCTTTACCTTTACCAACCTTATGATTAAAAAGGGAGCCCTTGGGGTCTCCTTTAAAAACCAGGAGGGAAACCTAAACATGGCAGGACTGTGACGCAGCAAAGTCATGCCACCGATTTTACTGTTGGAGGGTCCACAAAACTTCAAACGAGAAGCCAAGGCTTTTCCCATCGCTCCTGCTGAGGAGTTGTCATGGGTTTAACGTGCCTGACCTGCTTTCCGTGCTGACAGCGTGTTTTCAACGTTTCTAAGCAGGCGCATCTTTGTTTTGCCCTCTGGGTTCAATAAATTTAAAGCTGGTCCGAGTGAGTGTGAATGTCACCCACTGACATGGAAACACACACACAATAAAATGTGTGGTGCTGTCAGACTCATTTACTCTCATTCATATTAAACATTAAGTAATATTCATAATGTCTTTTGATGTTTTATAGTGCTTTTAAAACTAATAACACAGACTCATTTCTTTAGCTACAAGCGAAAAAAGCGATCAGTTTAATATTACTTTACAACAACTCAACAATGTGTGTGACAGTCAACAAAACACTACGCCAAACAGGGTAAGGACCCATAGTGGAAACCCTCAATGCTGAACTGCTATTGCTGCTATTAAATGGATTGTTTTGTGAAGCATGAATAATGATCATCATCAGTTTACAATGTTTATCACTACAAGCTAACTTGTCTCTCCCTAGAAGAACTCCCCTGTTTATCTTGGATCCTGTCCTGCTGTTATAATTCAGCTGGAGTTTCTCAATGGCAGGTTAGTCCCAGTGGCCAATACAACACACACACACACACACACTCACACACACACACACACACACACACACACACACACACACACACAGTATATTGTTTCAAAGTCCAACTCCTGCAGTTTATTACATCCCCTAAAACTCTTCTTTGTTCATCGAAGGACATTCAAAATGTTTGTCATTAAAATAATTCTCCTCCTGACTTAAATGTGACTCCACACCTTCCTTCCTCATTTCGTGACTGTGATCTATTATGCAAAAAATCTATTCATATGATAATACTGCCATGTCCCTCATCCTGTCTTCCCACCTTCACAGCTCACCTGCAGTTGAGGAGCCTTTTCCATCTACTGAGCCTCAACCACAAGATGACAGGATTGGTTACTTAGGTTTGTGACATCACAAACCCTGGCTGTTTGACAAGTGAGATATTTTACCTTGTTTAAAAACTTGATATTCACCAGAAAGGACATTAAGGGACAATTTTATGAATGAAAACAACATATATATATATATATATATCATATTATAATAAACATTTGCTCCAGAGATCTTACCTGGAAAGCGTGGCTGGCAAAGCCCAAGCCCAGCTGCCTGCAGACCACCATGGCCTCCATGGTCCCCCAGCTGTCACTGCACACTGTGCCCCACACCAGCGAGCCGTTCTTCTCTGCCAGGACCTCCACACGACCCTCATAGGGGTTACGGCCCCCGTTTATCCGAAGCTGAGGACAGAGACGGACAGATGTGTCTTGCAGTGCAACACAATCAAAAGCTGTTATACATGCCATACTCAGTTACTCACTCTGTTCTTGAAACCCATGGCAGGAACGTTACACTTGACGGCTGCGTCTTCCTCGTGGCTGCAGCCCAAAGACTCACGGTTAAAGTGGCACTCAGTCAGTGACTTTTCAAACCCAGAGCACTCCACCTCATTCATGTGGACCGGCCCGATCCCTACAAGGAAACAAACCCAACAGAGACAATGAATATTTTCACTCTGTTGAACTTGTGACTACACTTACTATGAAAAAAAACAGGTTGGCTTATTCACCACGACCCTAACCCAACTTTTGATATTTGCATTTCACAGTAACTTCATAGAAACACAAGCAGTTCCCTCTTCCCGAGTGAAGCTCCAGCATCCTCGCCTGCCTGACTGTTTAGTTAAAATAACTGCGTCCAAAGACAGATGTTGTTTCCTAGAATCAAACAGCAAAGGAAACAAGCTGTTAGCTATGTCAAAAGAAGATTAGACACTTGAGGCCAGTAAAAAAACAGTCCTCTGAGTGTAGCAGAGTTTCCACGATAACATGCTCCGTCAAAGCAGGTTTTCTTCCCATGTGCCTGAGCAGGAATGTCTCTAGTGATGTGAGCTCTGAAAGTACAGACTGAGACTGAGACGGACTGGCAGCCTTCAGAGAAAAATAACTTCATGACAGGAAGAACACAGTGCTGTGGAAAACAGGCAGTCAATTTCTGTGATTGACAGATGACAGATTTAATAGATTAAATGATTAAACATGGAATTTTTCAATTGCGTGACACACAATTTATATAGGTCCAGCAAAAAAAGAGTGAGAAAAAAGTTATAAAATTACATTCATAAAATGCACATTTATATGTATTGTATAATAAAAAGGAAAAAGTAATTACACTTACATAAAATTTTACTCCCATAAAAATCTTGGAATCTCTTTCTTGTACCATTTCATTTCATTTTTATTGAAAAAAATTTTTTCGGCCACTCCACCGACTTCTGAAAACAATCACAATCATCTAATTCCAGTCTATTTTTCCATCTATTTCCAGGATCCTGTGGTCAGCTCATGAAAAGAAATCCCTCAAATAACCTTGTGGACTCTCCAACCATGAATTCCTCCTCTGAAACCCATAAGGTTGGTTTTCTTTGCTGGAACACTAAGGGCGCTCCTGTGTTTTTGATGTGAGACCAAAGCAAAGGAGACGACCAATATCTTCCAACCAACATATGCTTCTTATAATTCTGAGGTAGATTACATTTCGCACAATCGGGTTGGTAAATCGAGGCGTGAACATTAATGTGCTGCTCCATATATCCTCCTGCATATTTATGTAGTGACTCGAGGTCTAGACTGATTCAACTGAGACACAAACAGGTGGGGACACAGAGGGCAAACTAGAAAAGTGCTCGGAGAATGCATACCTCATACCCGCCAAGGCTAACGCCCTATCTCGCATGCTAAAGAAAGAGAAAAAAAATGTCCTGGATCCATTCAGATCTTCTCCGTAATGGATTCTTCCTTGGGTCATGCCCCAGCCCATTGGTTCAGTAGTTTTTCTGTAATCCTGGTAACTAACAAACACATGCTGATGGAATCATAGCCTCCTTGGCAGAGGTAGTAAGGGGGAGGTGGAGATCTCTGGTTTCAGCCCACACCTCTCATTGTCCCAGCTGGAACTACTGTTTTACTTGACCTAGTTTTTAGATTCTTGTTGTGTGATAGTGCTGTAAATGTGGAATGTAATGAAAGTGAATATTGTGCTACACTCTACCCGTACGGGTGTGAACATGTCTTAGTGTCTGGAGTCAGGATTGTGTCACCACTGCTGCGATTAAATGAACCGTAGTCTGAGATAAGTTTGTTGACACTTAATGTTCTTTGGAGCTCTGTTTAAAGAAAAACAACAACAATGATTTATTTTTTATATAAACCTGAAAACATCTTTGTTCTGAATTACTGTAAGTAAAAGGGAAACTGTTTCCAAATTACCTCAAACTTCATCTTTGACATTTCTGCATTGGAGTTTTGGTCCAGCCAATTTATAGCCCGAATATTTTCTTTGTTTAACAAGTACCTTCACATTAAAACCACTTTTTTAAGATGAATGCACTGAATTTGTGAAGGAAGTGTGTTCAAGCTAAAAACGGATGTTAAGTTACTCTTTTGATATAAAATATGCATTTAAAGGATGATTTCCAACTCATTCATTCAGTGTGCCACCCTATGCAGTAGTACTATTATAGTACTGTAGTATGATACTTTATGGTATGTGTACTTTTATAGGATGATTAATCTGTAGATGGTACCTTGTCCTTGTCGGCCGCCAGTCAGGGCCTCTTTGGCACTACCGAATCCAAGCTCTCGACAGACCACGGTGGCAGCTCGAATGTTCCAGTTGTCGTCGCACACTGTTCCCCACTCGCCGTTCTTCAACACCTCCACTCGCCCCTCGCCTATCATGGCTCCGCCTCTTAGACGCACCAGGGGTTGCTATGGAAACAGTCCACCAAAAACAAAAATTTGTGAAAATATTAACAGTCATGTAGATTATAATTTTGTTAAAGATTCCATATTTTACGTTTTCCAGTGTTTTATTGGAAGTTGTTGTCTGAAGAAGATTATCTGTAGTTTTACTGGCAGTTTTTCTGAGTGACACACACATGCCAACCACAAGTAACAGGTAATAAAGACCTTTAAAATCAAAGTTTGAATTAAAGTGATTTATTCACTTTAGTAACATTAGAGGACATACTATATACTCTATGTCTATATCACCATTGTTCCTTGTTTTGCAGTATACAGATAAAAACCAGTGACACCATGGTAATAACTCAGCAATAAACAATAAACACAGTAAGGGAGTACTGATTATTTCATTGTATTTTTGACAGATGTTCATCCATTCAAATGTTTCCAGATGTTTGACACCACTGACACTTGATTTATAAGAATGAATTGTTGTAATCCAGAGTTGGACGACATGATATGTGTATCTTGTTATTATTGAACTCTGTATTTACATGTACAAGATTTTGTACTTCCTGTTATGTGATGTAATCTTCTAGCGCCACAATGAATTTGCAGATCAAACAGATTTTGAATCGGATGTTTGTAATGAGTCTAATTAGGAACAAATGCAAGCATCTGCAATACGTCCAGTTAGATCCCATTTGCAGAGACTAATTTCAGCCATATGGTATCATGAACTGACTTGTTAGGTGTCAGACGGTCTGATAATATTTTCCAGTTGACAGTTGTTCTCTGACCTACCTCCATCCTGTAGGCCTTGCTGAAGCCGATGCTGATGCTGGAAGCGAAGGCACGTCCCGGGATACAGCTGATCACGACAGGCATGCCCTGTCCACAGGAGCTGTTGCCCTTGAGCTCGATCTCCCTGCCCAGTTTACAGTCGGACAGGTTGGCCTCGTTACCTGTGCAGTTGACAGAAAACCCCCAGTAGTTCTTCTTACGACGCTTGGCCAATAATCTGAGGAGGCATAAAATGACAGGGAGATAACATAGAGTCATTTACTGCAACACATGGTTTATACTGTACATTATTTATGGCTATGTGTGAATGCCATCCATTTTAGAAAGCATGTCATAGATTTTAAGATTAACACATGAAGAATGAAAAAGAGTTCATGCCGAAACCTGCAGACTTGAATCTCACTTCAGAAACACAATCCATCACAGTCAGTATTTAGTCTCTGTTATTTGATGTTATCTCATTGTCACGTGTTCCACTTTGGAGCTCCTTCAACCCCTGGTTTGATAGATCACCTTTGATATTCGTCAGCACCCAAGCAATATCATTTTATACCTTAACCCTTGATCTTCACATGAAATTACTTCTTGTCAACTCTACACATGTCTCAGCTTCTGTTTGCCACCTTAAACCTTAACAAATTTCCTCTGACATGTACAAAAGCACATAAAATGTTTTATTGTTCTTTCTCTTCACTAAAATATTAAGCAGCTGTTTTATAAGATTTATTTGCGTGCAGGATTGAACAAAGCACATCTTATACTGAAGCACAATGGAGGTATTATTGTGTGAATACCTTTCCATTCTCACGACCCCAGACTTGAACCAAAGTCTTCAAGTCACTGAGCAAAGCAATAACAGTGGATACTGAAGAGACCTGAGCCTTGGAAGAGGCTGGCCATGTAATGAAAGCAGCATGAGAAACATTCACAGCCTTTCACTTCTTCAGCCTTATCCAGATGCTGTTAACACAGTGAAGCTTCAAGTCCCTTTGAATACAAGGACAGATTGAGATCCGTGAAATATGAAGAAATGCAACTTTTGATCGAGAGGTATTAGTTTCGTTTCGCACGTTTGTTAAATAGAACAGTTTTTTGATGTTCCAGATAAAAGAAAGACTGAATCACTAAAAATCAGTAAAATTGTGAACCGCGTGAGGCCACAGCAGCATCACACACTTTGAAACCACATCTCAAGTGATAAACAAAAACACGTGTTCTTTCCTGATATGAAGCATACGATTAGCATCAAAACAGATGAGGTCATGTCTGCCAGAGCTATAAAAACAATTTTAATCCAAGTCACCTTCTGTGCCTTCATTTGGCCAAAATAGAGACGTGGCAATCACATTGACTCATAGTGTAAATTTATGTATTTCTGACTGGTTTTGATTTGACAGTGGTTGGACTAGGTTTAGGTGCATAAAAAACAGATTTGGATATGAAAACTAAAATGTACGGCCAGTGTGAAATTCACTTTAGATCAAACCATCTATTAATGTATTCTAAGAGGGCAGGTCGCCACGTTTTCTTCTCAGAAATATTTGATTCTAGGATTTATATCTCAGCCTGAGAGAGCCAAGAAAGAACTATATTGTTCTCCTTCACGCAGTCACCAGATGTGCTCATGTGATTATTTTCTCATGTGGTGTCAGCATGTGTTTTGTTTTGAACGTCGGTTCACATGTAAGCAGATAAAAGTGACACTAAGTGTTGTAAGAAGTGGCTGGCTTTGTGCTGTGACACTTAAGAATGATGGCTCATCACTTACAGGGAAACAATTAGATGATGTAGGTGCTCAGACTCATCGGCGGCCAATCGTGCCTTGACCACCAGTCGCTGTCTGTTGTAGCAGAAGGCTAGACTCTACATGGGTGTACATATTTCACTGGTGTATGTCTGCCACAGTTATACCAGACAGTGTGCACACATGTCGACAGCATTGGGATGAACAACATCTGAGCTTTACTAGTTTTCGAAAGAAAAAAATGAACAAGTTGTTGGAAGTGGTCCAGAAAAAAAGATTCTGTGACACTGAATCTGAGCACCTTTATACCGCGACTGATACGGTCCCCGATCCCACTTTATTTACACATTCTTTACATTCCTGTAAGTGTGTGTGTGTGTGTGTGTGTGTGTGTGTGTGTGTGTGTGTGTGTGTGTGTGTGTGTGCATCTAGTTGAGTCCCTCTCAGAGCAAATAACAGAACAGACAAAAAAAGCAGGTAGATGAGTACCAAAAGTGTTTCAATGCAGAAACGATTTAAACTGAAAGTCAATATTTTCTCTCCAAATCATATTGCATGTATTTCCAGCTTGGGCTTAAATGATTGATAAATGGAGCTATTGCCTATTATGTAATATGAATACAGTGTTTTGATATCGTTTGGTGTAGGATGGTTGGCGAGTTCTTTAAACTTGGCAAAAGCTTTCAAAATAAAACAAATTTGTAGTACGCTATGAGGCCAGTCAAAACTAGAATAAAGCATAACCAACCAAATGCGTAATAGAATACTTTTTATCTTATAATTACTATAATTTACTTATCATTCTCTAAGCTGTTACATATTTCTTCTATTCTAGAATGGAGCAACTGTAATGTGATCCAATTACCCTCAGGCATCATTTAAGTATTTCTGACTCTAATTCAGATTTCTTAAATTAAAATCTGTGATTGATGTAGCTTCCAGCGATCCTGATCAGGCACAAAGATCCTTAGACTTATTACACGTAGCCAAAAGGAGCCACTGTTTCCCAGCGTACTGCGTTAAGTCGAGTCCCAGCAAAGCCCGGCCTTCATCCTCTAAGACTTCCTGAGGCTGTGTTTGGCTTCTTGTCAAGAATCTCCAGGCCCAAGTCTGTTTCATCTCCGTGTGGAAAGTGGATGAAGGGCTGACTGATGACCACTGTAAACAGCCTGGTTATGCAACGGTTGGTAACATCAGTCTGGTGTGGTGCAACACTCCTAAAAAGACTTAGACCTAAAAAGCACCTACAGGAAATGCTGTATTTTTAACATATAGAGATGTTTGTATCAAAAAGGAATGTGCGGCGAACCTCAGACGTTAACATGCTTTTTACACAACTATGAATTCAAAAAGGATTCATTGTGTAACACTACTATATTCCCATTACCTAAACTGCAAATAAAACTCATTTTTATGTGTGTGTTTCACTCATGTGAAGACTTTCATTATATCCAACGGCCTTACTTAAACCCTGCTGCTGGCCCATGCCCCATTACTCACTTGTAGGGCCGGTTATTGAAGCGTTTCTCGCTGGGGAAGCCATACATGCCACAGATGACCCTGCTGTTCATCTCCGTCCACTCTTCATTACAGATCTGTCTCCACTTGCCGCCGTCTTTCACCTCCAAAAAGCCCTCGGTGATGGGAACCCTCTTCCTTTGGGAATACGTGGCCCGGATCCTCACGTCCTCCACTTGCACCGTCAAACCCTGCAACACGGAGCACAGGAAATGTTCCATCACTGCCTCCGATATTATAGATAATATAGACATAGGTGGCCTCTGAAAGTAGATTTTAGGCCATCTGGATGGAGACAAATGTGCTAAACAACCATTCGACGGGATTCGACAGTCACTTTACAGCATCACTCAATAGATGGAATGAAAGTTTATTTTAAGTAGGCGTTCATGATCCTCGGGGAGACTTTGATGATTATGTGGCTTTTTCTCGCGATTTACATTTGTAGATTTAAGTGAAATATCGGAACAACTTTTGCTATGAGATTTGCTACACATATCAATGTCCCCTGCAGGAGGAAGTGTAATTCCATTGGTTATAACTTGACATTTAATTGAGCACCATCATCAGGTCAGATATTTAATCAGTCCAATTTGGTTTCTGACAAGACCTGCACAACTAATCAGATTAACATCAACCTCTTGGCAGATGAGCGTGCTTCCATGCTAAATTGACATGATGATAGACATAGGAAACAATACACCTGCTTAGCATCAGCATGTTAACATGTTCAGTGAACGCACACATGTGGATGTTATGGTGCTTTGAGACACAAAGCAATTCAAAGTGCTTTTCAGAGGCTTAAAATAATTGCAAACATTTACATTAAGACAGTATAATTGCATTTAAAGACAATATAAAAAAGCAAATGAATAGTTACAGATTAAAAAGAGGTTACATAAGTCATTTATCGGTGCCTTTGACAGTGGTTCAGAGTTTTAGTGATTCATGGTGTAGGTAGATTGATGGTGGATCATATCAGACTATAGATTGTAACAAGAAAAAACATATTCTTTCACTTGGAACCATCCTTCATTACATCAGTAATGTCTCCAGTGATAAATTTGTTTTCATGCTAAACATGCCAAATAGAACAAGTGGAGCCAAAGGAAATTCTTTATATTCCCAGGTGCAGAAATATCTGTGCTCCCATGCATATCATGTTCCAGTGGAGGCTTTTTCTGTGATTCCCCCTAACGTGTTTCCAAGAACCTTCAGTGCAACATTACATTCAACACACTGAAATGTAACGTGATGTTTCCGTTAAACTAAGTCACTCAAATCCATCAGTTCCATTTTTCTAAAAGACAACCATGACTACTCTGGACATGTACAGCTTCCACTTAATAAATTGTGAATACTATACAGCCTATATGAATAATAAAGGGAGATGGCTTTCTGGTCAAATACAGGAGTGTTACAGATAAAAGGAAAAGAAAAGAAATTCCACTCCAAACTATTAGGAACGGGAACATTTTGCACATCTGCTACAAAATACACAAAGTCCAGCTGAAAAATCGAATGATAAGATCTGTGTTTAAACTTGTTAAGTGTTGGTGAGAGGCCCGAGCAGGGCAGATGAATGTCTGGAATTTTCTTTTTCCTTTTCTTCCATCTTTGCAGAAGGATTTGGAGAAGACATTTAAGAGTCAGTAGGGAGTTTGTTGACAGCGTACTTTACAACAGAAACCTGTCAAACCCAGCTAGTAGTGTTTTGGTTACCTGCGTCCTAAAAAGTTCAAAGAAATAAGTGGTAATTCATCACTGTTTCATACTTGTTGCTGGATATTCAAATATGAGGTGAAATGTATTATTGCCATTATTTTTACTGATGCAACAGTGAACCAAGAATCAGAAACAGATCAGTGAATTATCATCTTTTCCCTAAGTTCTCATCTTTCAGGGGAGGTTAATAAATAAAATCAGAATCCAATTAAGTCTCATGTCAAATGAAGAGAGGTTGAAGAAAGAAGCCTTGTGGAGCTGAGTGGCCGACAGGGTTCAGGTTGGGGAGCGTGTCTGCGGGTGGTCCACAGGCTACTAAAGGGCTGTAAAGCCAGTTGGTCAGGCGGAGGGTCATCAAACATAGTTAGCATCATGTGTCCTGAAGACCCCTAAATCAGGAAGGAATGGTAACCTTTGACCTCCAGGGCTTTACAGGGAACCGGCTACCTAATAACAGAGCCATTGTTGATTTCCCTCATCGAGCCTAGAGCTGCAGTTGGTTCCTGGCTGGGTGTGACGTTACACTGTGGGCGCCAAAAAGAGCCAAAACTCGGAGCTACTTTGTGGTGTGCCAACACTGATCTCTGTAATTTTGTAACAGGAGGAACTTTAACTCTGCAAGAAAAAAAACATTCAGGCACGTCTCCTGGCAAATACTAAAGGCTTGCCCAGAGGGTGGTTTCCTGGGATGGCATCATCCTGAAAGAATGTTCAAGACTTCAGGACCTCTGAACACTTACGACGGCAGGAGGAGCCATGACTGAGTCAGACTGTTTCTACTGTGACCCCAGTGCTTCCACTGACCGCAGCGGTTAGAGCAGCAGAAAACCACTCGTTCAGGAGGAGATTCCTGCTGGTCGTATAGCATGACATAGTGTTTTCCATTAGTGCCTTGCAGTAAATGAAGGTGAGGAGATGTGATCATGATCAGGGGATCTGGTATTCTCGGTAACACTTCATTATTATTATGATTACACTGAAATGAACAAAATAAACTGAAACTTTTATGAATAGATTAACTTTTCTTCAATATAAAAGCAGAATGATGTACAGTTTATAACTTATGGTTTAACAAACATGAAGATAATACAAAAAAAGAAACAAAGAGGACAAATGAAAATCATACTCATAAATTGATAAACTAAAGTATAACTGACACAGAACATGAAATCATACAGAAAAACTACAGTACAAGTATGTATGTACTGTGTATATAGTATTTTCTCTGTTTTTACTTATTCTCTCTTGTGTCTTTAGTTTGTATGGCATGTCTATTTTTTTTATTCTATTCTAATGGGAATCTACTGGTCGGCTTCCAACAGAATTTCATTGTATTGTACTGGTGCAGTGACAATAAAGTTATCTTATCTTCCAGGTGAAGGCAGGTGGGAAGGTTAAAATACCAGACAGGACAGGGAGGGTAAGAGGTGAGTATGAAATGGGGAACTGAGAAGGGTCTGACCAGTGTTGCATTTGGCTCAGACAGCGGAAACTGGAAATGTGAACGTGTGAGGCCGAAGAGACAGATACCCACAGCCGTGATCCGTCCAGCAGGCGTTTCCCCTCTAAACCCAAATCGCCAGACATAAACTCAGCAAAATCCTGTTTGGCCCAGCCCCAACCTCTTTTCTTCTTCAGGCAATGCTGGGAAATTATTACTAGAGAGCAAAGAAGGCGATAAGCTGTTTTACAATAATGAAAGACTGAGAATTTTAATGATATCACTTAGGAGATCTAGACTTTCCAATAAGAGGACTCTCAAAAATGTACGATGAAATCAATGGAAAGAAAATCTTTTCGGGGGAAATATACTTCTCGGCTTCCATGCAGAGAGCTAGATGAGGACATTGATATCACTTAGGAAGTTACAGCCAGAAGATGGTTAGCTTAGCATCTCATGAAGGGATCTGGATGTGTGCTAGAGAAAGTGCTGCACATGAAATGAATGGGTGCATGGCAAAAACTGTACTGTAACTAGTCATGAAAACTAGGAAAGCTCAATATAAATACAGACCATTCATCTAAAATATGGAACAATTTATGTAAGTATAGGTAATTTGCGTGTTTATCATCAGGATCAGTGCAGGGACAGAAACTCATTTGTAATGAATGCAGGTTTTCCATCCTGCAGGTCATCCTGAGGTTAACTCTCACCTGGATATTTCTATAAAGTTTCCTCATCTTACAGTCACTCTCACCACTGTGTGACTGCACTGATTCATTCATTCTGTGGATTTGATCCAAATACTTTTATCCTGTTCAAATACAGTCATTCTTGTTCTTGTTTGTGAGTGGAAAAACATTCTTTATTTAGCCAGCTTTGACCATTACTGAAACATTTCCAACAGGAAAGCAGACTTGTTTTTCTGACCAGGATCCCCCCCGCCCCCCTCACAATGTACATGTGTGAACATTAGACTGTGGTCTAGCCAGTGTCTGACTAATGCTTCCCCTACTGAGCATTTCTTTTCCGTTTTACTCAGCTTTACCGCCCGGCTGCACGTTTGTCTACACGTGACCACAGACCCCCATCCGCTCGAAGCCCCACACTGCAAAGCTTGGCAGGGATGAATGATAATCATGCCACAGTTTAGATGAAAAGCAAGAGCACAGTGAGGCTCTTTGAAATGACTTTCACAGCCTAACTTCTGCCTCACCGGCCCCCAGTCTGCCTGACTGACGAAGTGCTGTGTGTGTGTGTGTGTGTGTGTGTGTGTGTGTGTGTGTGTGTGTGTGTGTGTGTGTGTGTGTGTGTGTGTGTGTGTGTGTGTGTGTGTGTGAGATGATTAACATCTGGAATATCTATTAGAGTGCACTGCTCCCATCATAGAAATTAAATCATTACAACAGGAAGACTAGACCCATACTCATCTCAGACTAATTTAATGATCATTACTTCATGACTGAAATATGTCTGCAAATTAACAGCATGACCTTGATTAGATTATTAATCAAATTAGAACAGTTTAAAGCATCATAGAAGGTGATGATTTCCAGAATCTGACATATTCTAACATTTGTTTTCTTGCTGAGCGTTTGATGTGACAATCAATACAACTCTCTGTATTTCTTTAAGAAGCCACAGCCAAGGGATGGTTAGCTCAGATTACAACTAGAGAATCAGCCTGGCTCCATCCGAGGGTTAAAAAATCCCCGACCAGCACCTCTAAAGCTCTTTAATCAAAAGGCTTCATCTTGTTTGCTGAGTATCTATAAACAGAAAAATGTAAAAGCAACAGTTCGGAGTTTCACAGAGGCTTATCTGCCCAATGTTTTCTTGTTGGAAGACAGTTCCTCCCTGGGGTCTTGTCACTGTGAGTTTGCCAGATGAACAGCTCACTGCTGATAATCCATAACATAAACCCCCATTAAACCGCAAGTTGCTGTTTTTACACTTAAGGGATCAAATTCACAAGATATAATGAGTTAAAATAAGCCTTAGAGATGCTAGAAGAGATATTACAGTTGGACAAAGCCAGGCTAGCTGTACCAGTTTTTATGCAATGCTAAGCTAGCTGGTGGTAACGTCACAGACAGTCATGAACTCTCAGAAAGAACATCCCAAAGTATATTTTCCAAAAAGTTGAATGGAAATTTAACTTATGTCACAACAATAAAAACAGTTAAAGTGTGACTTTTCTCTCTGAGCAGTGGCGGATCTAGGGTTTTTCTAAATTAGGGGCCATAAAGGGGCCATTTATATGTCCAACATCCATGCACAATTCATGATTTGGAAATTGTTTCTTGTTTAAGCAAGTTGTGTACTTCAAAAAAGCTTAGATAATAAAAATTCTTAACAAATTGTAATATTTATTGTTAGCATAGTTAGTGAGTGACTACTGACAACACAGGGGCACTTTAGGGGCCAATCGGATTTCAGATGGGGCCAGTGCCCCCCTGGCCCTGCTCCTGGATCCACCCCTGTCTCTGAAACATTATTTTCAAGTGAATCATGAGCACCATTATCTTAGCTGAAAATCTCTTTTTGTGTCATATCTATACTTAGTCTTGACTAAGACAATATGTGCAGTGCTCATACAATAAATCACATCTACTGACAATAAGGGTCAGGACTTTTGGCACTGTGCAGTCGAGAGGAGGGCTGAGGCCCCAGAGGGATCCAGCTGCTGAACATGTGGTGGATCTGTCTACTTCTCTATCCATAAGAGAGAGCAACTGGCTCCTGCCTCCTGACATGCATCAACCTTTTCTCCCTTCGATCAGACTCCTCCTCACGAACCTCTCGCATACATCATGCAGGAGGCTAACCCACTTTGTCTCCAGTTTCTTTTTTTTGCTGTATAGCACAGAATGTGAGGCGCTGAAATTCTTGTAAGGGGACACCATCGTGCCTCACGGAGACGTGCAGCCTTTGGCGTGCAAAGACTCAAAAGCCGTTTAACTGCTGCATTCTGTTGTTCCAAGTGGCTTCTGACGTCTTTGTGTTGATTTAAGATCCAAGTGTTTGGTGGAAGTAAACACGCTCAATGGTCTGGTGCGCAACTGCAGCTGCTTTTTGTGCAGATGTTTTCTCGACCCTTCAGGAGGAAGACAGAAGATGAACTCATCAAGTATTGTCCCGTGCTTGTAATGATGTACGAGGTTCTGAAAGCAGCAGCGGGATGATCTCTGTACATGAACAATGCTAAATTTATCTGCATTGGTTTGTGAACAAACAAACAAAACGTGACACGAATGGGCTTATGTGAGTTCCCACTGTAAATCTCTCTTCTTCAGGGGACAATGTGAAATGCAAGTACACGGCAATGCCACACAGTAACAAACATGGTGGAGTAGCTCTAATCAAACTTAACCATGAAGCTATAATTATGCTCAAATGACACAGTATACTCTCACATAAACATCTAGCATCGAGAGACTTGAACTTTCAGACATGTAACTTCTAATAAAGGAGACGTATCCAGCCGTGATCCTCTCAACATCGTGACACATGCAGCAAGCTGTTCCGTTATAAACAGCAGCAGAACCCAGCTGAGTTCATTAAACAGTCCCTGCTGACGGATAAACAAAGCTTCCTGTCATCCCAGTGTCTGGTTCTGATGTCAAATGCAAGTTTCCCTATTTACTGAGAGACTCAGGCCTCTGCTATGCACAAACACATAATAAATAAAGCAACTGTGCTGAATTTTCCAAAAGACAAACTCTCCTTCATGTACGAATACATAGATTCCAGGCAGTGTTGCTGAAGCATTGAAGCTTTTTGAAATAATCGAGATTATCCATGGTAAGGATTCAGTCACAGAGGAATGCAAGTTCTGTTGTGTTAAAAAGCGTTACGCAACCAGCACAGACAGGTTGTCATGGTGAGAGCAGGAGGAATCTGGTCAGATCAGTAGCAGACTGAGATATGCATGGACATTACAGAGGTTAAATGACCGCTCGGATTTGGACTGAGTGAGAAAAACACTTTCAGCAATATGACGTAGATTTTCTGCTCACGCCCTACGACTGTTTTAGTCGTGCCTATACAACACATCTTTGATTGATCGGCTAAAATTTGAGACGTGCAAGTTGTGCCAGCGGAAGCTGCTGTTTTCATTAATGACAGACTGATGTTTTCAGCAGACTATCATTTGTGGTCAAAGCTCAACTTGCCAGAGTGAGTTGTTATGGTCTTATCTTCACTTATTCCCATACACTGTAAAATTGCCTCATGATGTATCCCTCACAAAAACAAGATAATTACAGTTTGAAGCAACTTTATGACCCAGAAATACTTAAAGAATACCTACTTTACGTATAATTCAAATTGCAATTCCAATTTTATCGACAAATTCACGTATATCACATCAAAATTAATCAACAAATCACTGGCAACACAAGTTACATTTTGGGATGATGTGCTGGAAACTTCTTCATGCACCAGTTTTTTGAACGTTTAAAATAATTCATATTCATGAAGACACTGACTGCTTCACTCTTTCACTTTTTACCGTTACTTAGACTATAGTACACTCATGGTTAGGGTGTTAACTTTTCAGGTTCAGCACAGCATCTCGATTCATGCTGTGAATAAACAGATTGAAGGAACAGAGCCGCCCGCTGACGTCAGCCCATGCATGGTTAAAGTTGTATGGCTTCAGCCAGACCATGGAAATATTTACAGGGTGGGGGACTGAACTGAAGTAACTCCCCAGAGACCCTAAATACACTCTACATATAAGGAACAAGAGGGTGCTGCTTATGGACATGACCTGGAAAATAAAAATCCTGAAATGGTTTCAGTGGTGCTTTCATTGCCATGACTCAGCTAGAAAGTTACACAAGTATTTCAGGTGAACTCCTCAGGCTTGTCGTCTAAAATGAATCCAGTGAAAACACAGTCACAGTTCTGGCTGTTGTAGAGATGGGTCATTCAGCAGAATCTACCACCCTACATCTAGTATACATAAAAATAAAACTGTAAAACCAAAGCAGTAAAAATATTAACATCGACTGTTTTGTTAGCTGCCAAAGAAATGTTGCTTCATCAGTGTCAGTCTGGTTTTAATAGAGAAGCCCTCTGTGGCAGTGTGTTTCCAATGACTTGTTCTCAGACAAGCTAAAGGAATGCCGCTATCCTCATTTCTCCCTCTGTCTCACAGTCACAGACCCACACTGACTTTCCATCCGGCACAGAGGCGTTCCGAGACAGGATGGTCTTCCCCCTCTCTGAGTCATGGCTGCAGAGTGGGCCGGGGTCCGCTGAGGGCTGGTGATAGACGAATAGCAGCCTGGCAAAGTCATCAGTGGAAATGGTGGAGTGGACAGCTCAACGTTATTCGCTGACTAGTGGATTATGTCACCGGCCTGATTTCACTGCAGATGTGACTACCTGCACGTCTTGTCCAGACAGACGGATTTAATATCCATAAGGACATTTTCGTTACTGGTTGTATCCATTTCATCGTAAAGATCATAAAATACTGGAGCCAGTTTCAGCAGCTGTTCATAAGTTCTTATTAACTTTGGTTAATAAGAACTTTACAAGAAGTGTTTACCACATTGAAATAAAATGCAAACATACTAGATCATATGGAGACACTAATGTTAGTAAATATTTATGCCTACATAACTGTCAGTTGTAACTTTTTAGCTGCTTAACTAACAAAATAATGTTACCTTGCTAATATATTACCAGAGCACTAGCAGTATAAGAATATTGGCGATACGTCTGACCTGGCTCTTGCGTAAAATACTCTTTAATAACGATAAAAACAAGAATATTTATAAAAAACTAAAAATATACCTCAAATTAGTAAACATTCTCCCAGTCACCATTAGAGTGAAGGAGCCAATAACGGATAAATATATATATATATATATATATATATATATATATATATATATATGGAATATTTCCACACATATTCTAAATTGTATCAATGCTACTAACACGGACACGTTTGTTTCTATGCAGTATACATATAAACAACAAGTCACACCTACAGTAAGTTTTATATATTGTTTGGTCACCTAAACTGTATTTTTATATTTGTGTTACAGTTTGTGAGTTACTGTTACTGTTGAAGCTACTTAGTTTTAATTGGTCATTACTAGTCTGAACAGGCCAAGACAGTCATGTTTTAATGGTGCAGTCTGATAAAAGTAACCACTGGTTTGAAATTAACTTGTAGTTACTAAGAAAATATGAAAGACTTCATCCACAAACTTGTCTGACTCACAAATACATTTATGAAGAGTTGCTGCCACCCTGTTCTGACCTGTACGTTGGTGTTCAGTCGCTGTGTTGGAGCGAGGGTATGAAAGTTAGTCAGTGAACCAAGATGACTGATATTTCCTCCCATAATCAGTTTATCTGTATTTTCTTTGGGAGAAGTTATCCTCAACACTGTAGAGACTATGTTTTAATGCAGTGAAATAGTGTTCCTCTTATAATCGACAGACAGACAACAGACATATTCAGTCTGGAAAGTTGGCAGGACTTGAAGAGCACATTGTACTTGAAGCTCTTTGGAATGGTGCACTATCATAAGGATTTTCTTTCATCCCGAGCCTGTCCTCTTCTTTTTTTATTGCGAACATCTGTTCAGGTTGCATGTGTGTACTTGAACCATGTGTGAATGTAGGTAGTGGCTGGCTGGAAGTGATCCCACCCTGGTGTTAGATTAGTGTGACATGGACCTACACGTGCAGGTTTTGATTGTTTAGACATAAGTGTGTTGATCAATGCGAACCCACCTCGTCACCATGGGCCTGGTTCCGGATGAACTTGAAGCCTGGAATGCGCTTCTGGTTGCACACCACCCCGACATCCTCCGAATGTTTGCAGTCAGACACTCCAAAGCCGTTGGACTCACACTGAGCCAGACTCTTCTCTCCACCAGTGCAGTGCACGTTGTCGAGCCAGATACGGCCTGGAGCGAAGAGGAGCAGAGTTATATATGAACATGATGTATGTGACACGTACTCTGATGAAGGTGAAGGGTTTCTGGTAGAAGACTCAACAAGTTTTGGGGATGTTTAAGCATATATTAACTGTGAGGAGTTTTGTCTCATGTAATCTTATAATCTTTGGACTTTTTCCTGTAGGTCAAATGAAATGAGCAATGACATTTTTTTCCTACATCCACCCCCTGATCTGAATTTACTGGATTCTTCCTTGAGTCATGTCCTACACAAACTTTATCGGAAATCGGTTGAGTTGTTTTTGCGTAATCCTACTAACGAACAGGCAATCACAGAAACGCAGACAAAAACACAAGGTGAGAATAAAATGTGATATTCTGTACTTAAGGTTGTGTATTCTATATTACAATGTGAGTGTCATCCTTGTTATGGCAGGGCTGATGCTGCACTCTCCACTGAGCAACATGTTGACACAATCCCTGTCCCTTTCCCTGACAGAGGATTTCTTCATTAGAAAAGTCAAATGAAAGAGTGCTTTCAATATTGCACCTTGACCGTCTTAAGCCGTGTGTCACACCCCATCGATAGTTCAGCATTTCCACTGAAGCCTCGTCACAGAGACAGCAGACCTACTCACGTGGAGATGTGTTTGGTCTCCACCATAACCTGACGCATTTTTTCAGCCAAATCCTGGCCAAAGAATGTTGTCACGGCTGAAGCGGAAGCATGGAAACCCCAACAACTGTGGCCATGGAAACCACCTACGGATCGCTCCTCTGACAGTCTCAACACGCTGCAGAGGAACATCCTGATCATACCAAGAAAGTGACTGAATGTTATACGGTCACGTAGCCTCCTCCTGGCAGCAGATTATTACCTCTGGAACATTTTTTCAAAATAGGAGCCAAGTTTCCTGCTGGTGATTTACTGCAGAGAGTCCACGTGAGAGCCAGCCTGGTCTCAGTGCACCTCTGGCGAAACAAACATTCTGAATAGCCAGTTGTAATTGTTTGGGATTGTTGTGTTAATACCATCATTTGCAAGCTGGTGAAAGGTGCAGGGAGAACAGCTTGCAGGGTGCCATTTATTTTCAAATTGAGCTTTTATTGGCATTTTGAGTCAACCACGAAACCTATACTCAAAATTATAGCAAACTGGAACAGAGCACAGTTTTCCTAAGTGGATCTGAATAAATGTGAATTTATGATGTTATCAACTGAGTTGGCAAAGTACAGCTGTGCAAAGGCTGCTGGGAATCGGATTAACAACCAGGCAGGAAAATCACTGCATCCAAAAGGGAGATGTCCTAGTACTTGTTTTGTAGTTATGTCTTCAATTGAAAACATGTGATGGTCTCTTTCAACAGTCCCCATGATGATGGGAAAAAGCTCTTGATCCCTTTTACAGCCATGTGTCTCTACAAACAACAAGGAAACACATGCACACAGCCTCAAACCCTCCTCTCTAAACCATTCTCCTATAAACTTATTTGAATCTATTTGTCAGAATAAAGTGGAACCCTCCTCAAAATGGCACACTAATTTTCTGCAAACGTTTTAGGTGAAAATTCAACTTTAATCTTTAGGAACGCTGGAGGGTCACGCCCTGACCACATCCCCAAAAGCCTCCATCTCTACATTCCTACATCACATTCAGTGCAAACATTTTCCTCTCTGCACAGACAGGCCATACATATACATCAAACTGTTTTGGTGCTACTCATAAAATGGTATTTGCATGCAACATTACATGCATGGAGCCTATTAGGTCATAAACGTAATTCTTGAATAATGACTCTGGTGCTTTGGGAAGTAAACAGCCAAGTTAATTACTTCACTGTTGAGGTGGATGGCTGGATGTGGCCGAGACCCAGTGGTAAAACGTGCCTTTAACAAGGGACACTGTTTTAATTAACACCAACTTACTCATACATGTACACCACCAGCAGCTACAGCTTTGACACAGTTGGAAATCTCATCAGGGTTGTTGTTTTTACAGTGGCGGAGAAATTCACATGAGATAAAGAAAAAGGAGATGAGATTATGTCTCATGTGTGTTTTTTGATTATGTGTGTATGTGTCTGGCTTACACACCCAGTGTTTCCAGTCTTAACCCCCCCCCCCCGACCCAACCCTGATGCTACTTCATGAACTGATTGGCGTCTCTCACGTCTCCTCTAATGTGGAAACCAGTGCCTCAGGTTATTAGCAGTCAGACAGGGGGAAACGTGTATCTCATTCAAAGATGTTTTTTTCCATGGAACATATGAAACAGTATGAAGAGACATACTGCGTTTGAATGTGTGTGGTTGGCTGATTGGCAGTTTGCCGAGATAACCAACCATTAACCCTCATCTCAGGTCTTAAACAGCTGAAGAACGTGGGTTTGAGATGAAATTTCAAGGTTTTTGATTTGGTAAAAAATATGGGTTTTACATCAAATTTTGGGAAACCAACATAATACGACTTTTTCTTACCTTCTCCTCTTCCAAACTTGGCCGAGGGCGACCAGGACGCTGCGTCCATGAAGCCAAGCTCTCTGCACACCACGTGGGCAGTGTAGATGGAGAAGTCGTCATCGCACACTGTCCCCCACTCTCCATTGTAGAAAACCTCCACCCGACCCTCGTAGTGTTTCCGCTTCTCCCCAGTGAGACGGAGCTGGATCACAGGTGTGCCAGAGTCTGACTGGGCATTGCACAGCGCACACATGTACAGCAAAGAGAACAAGGCACCTGGGTGCAGCATGATGCAGGAGGATGGAGGAGAATCTAAAAAGAAGATGATGAGACAAATGACTGTCAGAGGCTGTTTCAAGCAGCTGTGATGCTGAACTCAACATTACTCTTGATGATACATCTACCAAGGAGGATATGTTTTCACCCCTTTCTGTTTGTTCGTTTGTTTGTCTATAAGCAAAATTACGCAAAACCACAAGAATAATTATCAATGTTCTTGTGGAAAGATTTGATAGGTTTCAGGGTAGAACCCATTAAATCTTTACTGCAGACCCGGATCTGGGGGTGGACCCAGGAGATCTTTTATTACTTTCTTTAACACTGTGAGATAAGTTGTTTTTTTTACATTTCAATTGATTTCCCACTGAACAATTCATGGATCTGGCATGCATGGAGCTTCGTCAATAAGCTAAGACTTTTTATTACAAAATCCTGCACAGCTACAGTTTGGTTTGGCTATCATAAGGTTACCAGAGACCCTCACTGGCCTCCATACACCACATATATAAGTTTGAGGATCAGTAAAAAATTTGAAACTGCATTTGACTGCCAATAAGGGAGAAAAGAAGTGGGATTTGGGTGAGAATGGACATTTGGTTTGCTGAGACAAGGATTCCTGCCTCTGTCTTTCTGACAGCCTAATGAGGAGCAAATGTGGGCCTCCACTGGGTGGGTGCTGCCCCTCTCACTTATCTACTGATCTCTGCCCGAAGGGCTGCACAACTGAGAAGGAAAGTGAACTCCACATCGATATTTCACGGCAGACCATGAAAGTGTCAACGGACAGACCAAAAGCCCTCGGGGAGGAATGTTCCTGGAGTTAAATGAGGGGAGGACGACAGTGAAAGTAAGGAGACCTCCAGGTCTGTGGTGTGAGGAGGGAGAAGGAGGATGAGGACGGGGGGGGTGCTTTCCAAGTTGACGTCATAGTAACAGCCAACAAACTGCAGAACGCAGGGGCTTGACAAAACACCCCTGGTGTACACACTCAATAAACCGTTAGACGTCACTTGTGATCCTCCGGTGAAAAACATCTGGTTTATTTCCCCATGAGAGGAACAAGTTCAGCAGGAGCTGCTTTGATTTGGCCTTTTGAATTTCACTGTCTATTCCAACTATTCCAGAGTCCACTTATGAACACACACTGAACAAACATCATGTGTCACCTCAACAAACCCATCCATTGAAATTAACACTTCTCCTGAATATGCGTTGTGTATGGTCTATGCTTCTTACAAAACCAGTGGAGATACACCTACTTCCTACAGAAACATTCAAGAACAATAAGAGAGAGAGGGAGAGTCAGTGAAATCCAGCCACGGACTGTCCAGTCAACTCGATAATCCAAAACCCCCAAATGATGAATTTATGGGTTTCTCAGTCAAAGCCAGAGCTTTTTGTATTCCCTATTGTTCATGAGTGGAAACTACAAATCAGTCTTCAAGTTACTGTTAAACCAGAATGGCCCAGTTCCAAATATCCACAGTGAGTGAGAAAAGGACAGAGCTCAGAGGAGTCCTCCTTCTTCTGGATATCCAGACACATATAAAATAAGAATACTGTCCCTCTCTTCTGCATTTGGGTAAATAATGCATTGCAACAATACAAAACATTAGTAGCTCCTGTTTAGATCAGGCTCACTTTAAATGGGTGTAACTCTTGTTTGTTAAACAACTACAGGAGATAAAGTGACAGCAAACTACTTTTTACAGTGGTAAATGATATAAATATTCCTCCTGTTTAAGTTCCAAGTCATGCAGAGGGGACAAAGAAAGAGAACTATGCAGTTTACAGAGAGTCTCATGTTTCAAGAAAAAGTTTCAAAGATTCCTGCACGTGCGGATCAGATCATCCAATGAGAAGTGGTCTATCCTGACACGAAGAGGAACACTTACCTTTACAGACGGAGAACAGGCGGCTCGGTCCTCCACACACACACACCTTCAGTTTTCGGAGCTGCAGCAGAGGATGAGTTGTGCAGCAGAACTTCTTCTTCTCTTCTCCTCCTCTGGCTCTTCTCTTTTTCTCCTCTCGCTGCTGCCAGCGCGCTCCCGTCCCACTCATCACCGCGGCCAGCAGCCAATCAGCGGCAGCCTCAGCATCCTGGACCCGCCCCCTCCGTCCCGGTCACCATGGGTTACAAAAACACTGCTCGAGCTGGAAAGACCCTGGACCCGGATCTGTGGATTGTGGGAACCCCCCCTCATAACTCCAGAGAGGTCAATAACTTATTGTCACTGATTATAGGCAATCATTAAATCATATTTGATTTATTAACTGTTCACTTGGCCAAACTGAAGATGCATTTTTTTTATTATACCATCCAACACAGACCCAACTTCTCAAAATGTCTTCTCGGTGTAACAGAGACAAAATGCACTTAAATGTTTTTAATTTGTATTTTTAAAATGTATTTATAATGAAATGATTTTGTGAATTTTATCACTGTGCTGTTTTCCATTGCTGTGTTATTCAGTGACTGTCTGGAAACTGGACAGTTTTAGTTGACATTTTTAAACACACAGTTTTTTTTTTTTGCAGGTGCAAAGAAACACCAGAAGGCAAATACCGGGATTTATATTGTCCTCTGCCGGGGCCATTAGTGGAGAGCAGTCCTCTGAGTCGTCTCCTGTCTTTGCCCAAAGCAGCAGAAGAGAAATTTGGGGATACTTGAGCTCCAGGAGTGTATCTGTAAAGTTTGGTCAAGCTATGTTTTGATAGTTGTTAAAATGACGAGTGTAATATACAGTATATAGGACTTAAATGTTACTGAAGGCTAGTTAAGGTGAATTTCTCTCTTGGCAAAGTAAGGACGACTTCAAACAACACCAAAGTCAAGTCCACTCCCTTTCTTTCCATCATAAAATGAATGACAGACCAAGTAATAAGTGATAAAAATAAATAAATAAAAATAAAACATTTAGAATAACCAGGTCTTCATTCAAATCCAAAGCACAACAAGCAGGAAATATTAGTTAAATGTAAGAAAAGAAACTATCCAGATTATATCTATGAGTGATCCCTCTCACCCTTCAGTAAACCCTACATGTCTAAGCCTCCTCATTGACAATGATGTTGAGTAACTGATCTGTCAGAATAAACTGAAGCTGATCTGTTAGGATAAGATCCCATCAAGACCAGAGCTGTGCTATTTTCCTGTGGTTTCTGAGGACTCCACCATGTGGTGAGAAGGTGCTGATCCAGGGATGTTGCAGACTGAATAATTAAATAGACACGGCTTCAGAAAAATACTTCCATATTGTGTACAATTTAAAACATATTCACAAACATACATGTCTTGAATTTACAGCTATAGGTGAAGTAAAATCTAAGCCCAAACTTTGCACTTCTGTCTTTCCAACTATCATATAATTGCACATGAATCTTTATTCGCTTCTTGATGTTTATGCCCTAATAACTTACATTTCAGCATATATCCAAGTTGTTATGGTTTTTCGGAGCCAAACATTAAATCTTCTTCAGATTGTGTAACATTATTACATTTGAGGTTTTTATTATTATCATTTTGCAGATGTTGTAAAGCAGGACACACGTTGATGAGCACATTAACCACCTTCGCTCTTTTTCATCTGTTCTTTTTCATTGCTTTTTCATACAATAACCTTTAATCCCACATTTAAGCCAGTGTGAGTTAATCCTTCATTATTCCCAAACAATAAATCACTTAAACATTGTACTCTAAGAAGTATCTTATTATGGCTAGTTACCACATTTGGTCTGAGTGAACATCACTAAGTTACATCAGAAAGTAATATCAGTGGGCAGTCTACTCTATGCATAAACAGCTAAAAATATATTAAACAAAGAGTTACTTATATACTACTTAAATAGTCCTTCTCTGGCCCAGGGGAGCAGGAAGCAGGTGGTCTTCATGGTCAGATTGAAACAGAACAGGGGAGTGTTCAAACATACAACTGCAGTGCTGGCCACAGTTAGTAACTCAACTTCCTTAGTGCCATTTCACAATCTACAGTATAACAATGTCATCACATCCTAAATAAATACTATAATGGTTCCTTACAAATGAATAGACCATGCCACATGGGCGAAGATAGACTGTTTTGTTGATGTATTTATGGACACATTGTTATGACTGTTAAATTTGACTGCTGGATGAAACTGCCGGCTCCTGACAAACCAAACACCACAAATGACATGTCTGTAAAAAGTAACAGTGGGAAGAGCATGAAAACTGGCTCCTCTGTATAGGACTGAGCAACATCTGTCTGGATTTACTTCTGTTTATGTTCATCTCTGGTTTGTCGTGCACAGCTGAAATGATTCAGGCAGAGGAGGACAGTGGCATCATATTAAATCTTTTAAACCATTTATTCAGGAATGCACAAAATAATCTGAGTATATTCTTATTAATTCTTCAAGTTTACAAATATTAGCAATGGAATTCAGAATATTCTTTTCATAAAGTATAAAATTCACGCATATTATAATGTAACAATGGGTTTGCATTGAAAACCACCTTCACTGTAACACCAACACAACTGGACAAGGTCACACTGAAACCCAACTCGGTTTACATAGACATTTTACAACTGATTGTGCTCACATGAAATAAGGTTTCTATACAAAAACCTGTCTTTTATATATGATACATGTCTGAGTGATATCTGACCAGAGGATGTTCAGTGGAGATATGATCATAAACTGCCCCCAAATCACAGACCTTTACCATAAAAGTAATGTCGTCCATCTTGTGCACACATGAATCATTGTTTTTTAACTGCAGGTAAAACATTATAACTGTAAACCCATGCTGACTCACTGTTGTACTTTAGTCCTAGAAATATACATTTTGGCAACAGACTTTGGAAACAATGAGGTGGGACAAACTTTCTTTTACATAATAAACAAAATAAAGGCACACTAGCAACATGTGAGCTCACACATAAAATATCAATACGATCCAAATATATCTACATGGCAGCGTCAGACTGTGCTTTTCCACACTCGAATGCAGAGCGAGAGAAAATTAATCTTGGCACATGGTTCATTATTAAGAATAATAAGCAAAGTTTTACTACTTGAAACTTTCATCTTCACCCATCATCAAACTCCCATCAAATGAAGATATTATATAGCTGAGTGAAAGGTTTGAGCTTCATAAGTGCTCCTGAAATTTCCCGATCCCAATCCCCGAGATGTAAAGGGGTCAAATGTATAAGATGTGAAATCATTGTGGTTTCACTTCAAAATCTGTGAAACAATAATGATAAAATGTAAAAGGCAATTTATAAAAATATCTGTCATATTACTTCCAGCTCATTTACTGATGATAGAAAATAAACAGCAGAGCAAAACTATCTGTATCACAAATGAAATACCATCAAATTTTTAACTTAATACACTCATTTTTTTCTTCCTGTATCAGATTTAACACTGTAGACCTTCTGTGGTCAAAAGTGTCTGTGCACATTTTCTGTCTCTTAGTTCCACATTATTTTCTACAGCTTTGTGTGAGAGAAGTTTGATAAAATGATGTTGGAAAATAAAGGAGAAGATGAAAATCATTACGACTAATCATTTAACCTCAAAATAATTAATTAAATCCTAAATAAAAGATCAACAAATCATAGCAGAAATATAATCACTTTACTTCTCCTTCAATATTATTAAAATACCCCTCATGATAACCTTGTGCTTCTTAAATTACACAATAACATATATCTGCTTTTATATTTCATTCTGAAAATATTACGAGAAAGTGCAACCATATCTCAACCTGTATTTCAATAATCACCAATTATTTAAACATATGAGCTGACAAAGAGAACGCTGCGATGTCCTGTACAGAATTTACATCACTCGTAGGCCGATCAGTCTGTTCCCATTTTGGCGATCAGTTCATCGCAGATCTTGGTGAGCTCCTCGATCTCTTGATTCTGTGAGAGACAGACATAAGTTTTAGAAAATGATCTGACAGATCTTCCAGGACAGAAACAAGGACACGTCCCTGTAAAGGTACAATGAAAGTCTCTGAGTCTGTTGGCAGAGAAATGGTTTCCATGTACCTTGCAGAGCAGCCAATAAATAAACAGACTTTATCCAGTGTGCTTCATTTCAAACACTAATTAACTGAGCATACACAGTGGTATTTGGTAACACAGTTGTTTGGCTGACATCCATCAACAAAGTATAAAACATCAAACAACAAGCTTTTCTCCCCATCTAACTTCCAATGCATTGTGGTTTTAGTAAATGAAACACTGCACTCTAGTGTCCAATTCCATGTTGGCACATTTTTACGAGCGGTGCTCATTGCCTGCACATGTATAAAGACAATAAAAAACATGACTATATAACTATAATGAAGCAGCACAATTAAACTATGTTTTTACATTGTGAGTAAAAAACCTTTTGATTGAAAATGTTAAATAATATCCAGTTTTAAAAAACAGGAAAATGTTTGTTTACATTGAAAGAGGAAGAAAAATATGTGTAGTTCCCCATGATGCAAAAGGTAAAAATCTGATGGGAGCACATATTTATCTGTAACCAAACTTATAGACAAAATCAAATTTAACAAACAGACAGGAAACAACTGGTTCCGTGGGAGTTGTAGTCGATTCTATTACATGCAGCTGTACTTAACACATTTTACCAAACTTAACATTCGAAAACATAAGCATCAGCCAACACACAACATTTTATCAATCAATCAATCAATCAATCAATCAATCAATCAATCTCTATTCTTATAGCACCTATCACGCAAGTTTGTGAAGTTCAAAGTGCTTCACAATTGACGGATGATGCAAGAATATGACAGATATAAAATGCTGTCGATAAAATTCCATAAATTCTTCATTTCACCAACACTGTTCATCCCTTTTAATCATGTTTTCAGTCAAGCTACCTTTTGAAGCACAGCTCTTTCAAGTGAATCCACCTTCATCTGCTCCATCCTCAGGCTGGCGTTCAGAGCCACGCCCTCAGAGCTGGCCTTGCCTCGCACCTGGGCTATCTCCTCATTCGCCCTGCGAAAGTGGGGGAGCGGAGGAGAGGGGAGAAGGAGGAGATGATTGTCAGAATCAGCCTTGAACCCTAGTGGATTTATTCAAACCCGTCTTATGACACTTACTTGTCCAGTTTCTCCTCAGCATGAACCTTGAGGGTTTGGTATCGTTGCTCCTCCTGCTTGATCCTCATCAGGTAGTCCTGTGCACACTTCTTCAGCACCTCCTCATTCTGTAGAGATGCACGTAGAGAGTATATAGTGAGCTGATTATTACATGAAGGTGGAATGAACTGCTTAATGAAATATAAAGCTGTACTGACCTTCTTGAAGCCCTCCAGGACTCCCTTCAAGGACTCATACCTCCTGAAGAGGTCAGCGAAGGAGCGCTCCACTGAGTTGAGGTCAGCAAGAGCCTGATCTCTCTCTAAGGTCAGCTGCCTCACTGACTTACTGCAGGACAGCGTCTTCTGCTGCTGCTCGTCCTCTACAGACACAGACGTGTCAGAGGAAAGGTTTTATGCAAACAACTTCAAGACTGAACTGAAACAGTGCTGTTGAACGCAGCCTAAAAATGTGTGGGCACATCAAACGGTTGTATTGTGAGTATTCGGTTGTGTTGCGAGTATTTGGTTGTATTATGAGTATATGATTGTGTTGTGAGTATTTGGTTGTGTTGTCAGTATTTGGTTGTGTTATGAGTATTTGGTTGTGTTGTCAGTATTTGGTTGTGTTGTGCCTATTTGGTTGTATTATGAGTATTTGGTTGTGTTGTCAGTATTTGGTTGTATTATGAGTATTTGGTTGTGTTGTAAGTATTTGGTTGTATTGTGAGTATGGGAAAAACATATAGAAAAGTATCACCACCAGGGGGCAGGAACTTACCAATCATCTGTGCAACTGTCTTCTCATATTCTGCAACTATTTTCCTGTCAAGAAGAGAGCAGTCCTCTGTCAGCTTTGCTGACCGGGACCATTTTCACATTTGTGCTGTAATGTTTTGTAAACAGGAATTGAGGTGCCAGAGTAGCTACCAGTGAAACTTCGTACCTCATCTCAAAAACCTCAGCCCTGCTCTCCTCGCACTTTCTCTTCCACTCGTTCACCTCAATCTCTTTAGTGATGATCTGGTTAGAGGACAAAGAGAAAAAAGAAATAAACTGAATAGATATGTTTAGATGTGTATTAGTGATCATCATCAGATTTACTTCGGGTCAGTACCTCTTCTCTGATCAGGGTGAGAACTGCAGCCTTGTCCATCTCACTCAGTGGTAAGTTGTCCTGGCTCAAGGCTCCTGG